>NC_081426.1:6952681-7295181 GCF_949786415.1 Peromyscus eremicus | reverse complement strand
GCCAGTCTGGGTGGGAAAGGGGACTTCACTGAGAAAAGTTTGAAGGATTGTCTCACAGGTGCTGAAATGGGATGGGGATCAAGCACCTTGGGGAAACTGATGTTTGTTAGTAAACTAAGGAAAGATATCTATGTTTTCTGGGTACCAAACTGATTCCAGAACAAATAGAAATATTTCCCTGTGCCTTGTCAGCTGTAAACGGTGGTGACTTTTGCTTCACCATATGAAGTACCCGTACAGCTTCTGTGTATCCCTATTGTGCGTCCAAGGGGAGCTCAGTCCAGCTGTGTAGATGTTAGACACAGTGCTTATTTTAATTCCTCACTATACGATGCTCTTAGTGTAATTAGATTTTGCATCCTGACAGACAGAATTAATGGTGGGTACAGTATCCTTATAGGTTGAGATATCTTAAATCAAGCTGGGAATGGGGAGGTGCAAATATCTGGTGATAAATCACAAATTATGTTTGATTTACATGGTCCCAAAGTTAAATAAATTTGTTGGGAGACAGCTTCTTCAGGTTACTTCCTCTTGTGACTTATTACAACCCTCTTATAAAATATTATTTCTGGAGCTTTGTGAGCAATGGGGGCATGAAAACTTGGACATCAAGAATAGAACTTCTAAGTAATATTTTCTATCCTGAACCCAAACATTTTAAATTGTACTAGAAAGGAATCTCAAAAGCAAAATTTGCCACCATGGAACGTTAATTACTGATATATTTTTAAATGAAGAAGTATTTATGAATGTTCGTTATCATCGAGAATTCAGAGTTAAGTTTGTAAGTCTTGACATACCAGTAGAATGTTCTCTATGTACATGAAGTCCTGATGCCTAGGGTGTTCCAAAGGGAATAAAAACAAGACAAAAAAGCCTTCCATTTGAGAAAAACTTAATAAGCAGGAATACAGCCAATGCTATTACTGCAAATTTTAGGCCCTAATCGCTTCCAGTGTGACTATATCCTTCCTGGGATCATTTGCTATCCTCTCGTTTACAATCTTCAGAAAGACTGAATCCGACACATTTTAAAGGACTCTCAGAAGTGGGGTGAACATGCTGCTTCTTGTGTACCAGCTGTGCAGGAAGTGTGAAGTAGTTGTCTCCCCTCCCCCCAAGGCATTCTGTGGCTAGAAGTGTTTATTTCAATCTCATTTTTGTATATGCGATAAGTTCATATTGTATATATTCATAATGGTTGAAGTGAGAACTCAAGAGGAAGTGACAGAAGAAGGGGTGAACTAGAGAACACTTCCAACTGGAAAAATCAGGAAACAAGATGGCTCCTCACAGACACTGGGAGTTGGCTGAAAGACACCAAGATTATTTGGAACCATCCCCAAAAGAAATTGAGAAGCCCCTGAGCTGGTCTTGCCCACCTGCTACTTTACTCAGAGAGTTAGGGAGGAAATACTGTGTTTTCTGGTTTTACACTCCTTTCCACACACACAAGCATGGTTGCTGATGGCTGTGATCTTCACAGAATGGTCACTCAGTGTCCCCGGCCTAGTGTGTTCAGGAATTTTTAAACAGTTGTGGGAATTTTGCTGTGATTGACAATGTTCTTTCAACCTACTTGGGAAATTAGTTTTTGAGAGAGCACTAACTTTGAAAAAGCATGATCTCTACTTAGCGAATCTTCCTAAGCATTGCCCGAGGCTTTCCCAGAGCTTTTTTTGTTTTTTTGTTTTTAAAAGAAATGGACACTAGAAAACATAGGCTGTGTTCCAGGACTTGCTACCCCTACAGACTGTAGACATGGCTGCTTGGCCATTCACATTTGCTTTTCTGCATCTCATTATCCTGTTAGCCCACTGTTTCATTGACTACAGCACATGGCCAGGGAGTCAGTCTTTGGGGAAGGAGTCTGGCCTGCTTCTAATTCCCTGTGTCATCTGTCATGGGAGCAGCAGATCCCACCCTCCCTCCCAAATGGGAGAAGGAGCCAGTACAGTTCGCAAGGGTCATTGTACTTAAGTAACCAAACTTGGCTCAACACAACTCAATGATTGATCCAAATACTGTTTTTCTTTTCTGTCACATGGCAAAAACTATGGAAGGAAGGCACATGAATCTACCAGATTTCTCATAGAGACAATGAAAAAAAGGCAAATTATACAGTTTCTCCTAAGCAAGAGCCCCCAGATCCCTAGAGGGCTGGTGTGCTTTAAAAAAAAAACTAGGAATATGGTATATGCCTATGATGTACTTGTCTATTAGGGCTTTACATATAAGTCGTGGGTCAGACAAAGGGCTTTGCAAGGCGTCCGCTTAAAAGGCCTCCAGGGCAGTGCTAGCATGGGCCAGGGACGGGGTCCCCAGGGTCCACCTGGTCACAGCAGGCCCCTCAGTCCAGGTCTCCACTGCTCAGGGGGGGATGTGGGAACACAGCTGAGCTCCAGACCCCAGGCCTCCTGCCTCATGGAGTCAGGGGAGAGGAGACCCCAGGCCCCTGCTTCAGGTCACCATGGCAACGAGCCCTGGAATGCCACAGTACTAGCCTTCCTCCCAGCACATCTGGACTCTGAGTTCTGTTGCTTCAAGGCAATGCCCACAGAAAGGGGGGAACCTGGGGGAACATCACCATTCCCTCCCTTCACCGTTGCCTTCCCCGGGACAAAAAAAAAAAACAAAAACAAAACCTCAAATAAACAAAAAACCTTGCATGTTTGAAAGAAACTACAGGCAGTTTGGGTGCAATTTGAGGGCAACTTTTTTGAGTTCTGGCTTTCTCTTCAGAGATTTGTTCACCTCTTGTAAATCGCTGGCTGCTTTGACGTTGAACTTGATGACATTTCATGTTTTCGTTGAGCTGCTTTTACATCAGTTTTTATTTTTGTTTCTTTATAATTTTATTATCATTTTAAGAAGCTGTCTCCCTTCCCTTGCCCCTCTCCCCCTATCCTTGACCAAAGGACTGTTTGCTGCCAAGTTTTCTCAGTCATAAGGAGGAGTGTTTCTTCCCAGGTGTGTCCCATGTTCAGTAGGCCTTCCCTATGATGGAGTAGGGAGTCTGGGTGCTTTGGGTGACATGGCGGGAGGTGTGGGAGACCTCAGAGGTGGACATATCCAGGGAGGGAGATGACATCAGAGATCACACCAGTGGCTCAACCTGTGGTTGATTTAAGTCATAATTGTAAGAAGCTAGCAAGACAACAGAAAATCACCAGGCCAAGTCACACCTGTACTTTTTTCCTTCCTCTGTCTCCAACCTCTTTCCAGGTTCTTCACACACCCCCATTCGGCGTAGTACCCAGAGAGCTCAAGATGTGTGGCAGTTTTCGGATGGAAGCTCAAGAGCCCTTAAGTTCTGAGAAACTTTGAAACCCCCAGGGGCGGGGTGGACATGTGTCGCCCAGCCGATGTCAACGTGCCCGTCATCCTGCTAGTTTGTGATGTCCTCTGACAGTAACCCTCCAAGAAGCTGTTGTGCGAAGACAAGAGTCCCGCCGAGTCCCTCCAGCCCGGGCCTGCAGTGCCATTTTATTTATATTTTTTAATAAAAAGTGAAAACAAAAAAACAGACCCACATTGGAACAGTGAACCCGTCCCATTTAGAGGGCCCCTCCGACGGTCGCTATCAGAGCGACGTCCCACCCTTTTCAAACCAGCCAACCTACTACCCGTACTGTGGAAATGAGCATGAGCCCCGAACCCCTCGTTTCTATACATTCTGTGTTGTCTTTTAAAAGGTGTGCTTAACATTGACATAATAAATGTTGGAGCTTTAGGCGGCGTGCGCTTGTTCTTTAATTTTTAATGCCCGCCAGGCAACATGGCTGCTTTGGCTTTGTTTTGTGTACCTGTTTCCTGCAGAAGCCCATGGGGTGGGCAGGAGGACCAGACTCCAGGGATGGGCATGACATGTAGAAAAGGAAATAGGCTTTCACTTATCAGATGGCATACATTTTCAAAGCGAATCAAAATGCAAAACTAGGGAATAAATCATAGCAATATCATAATTAATGTAGTAGTATTGCTGTTTATTAATGCTGACGTGTGGTTTTCCTGTCTGACTTATAATTTGCATACCATTAAATAATGCATAAATATGGCACACTGAATCCTCTTTTTCAAATATATGCTTTTGGTGACTACATGTAGGAGCTGAATTTGTTAATTTAGTTCAAGAAAGATCGCATCGCCAGCTGGGTGGTAAATGTCAGTAGTTGCTTATGAAATATTCTGTTAGGATTCCAAAATTCCAGTGAATAGGTCTTAATGCAGACAAATAAACATGAAACTGCCTAATATTTACATCAGAGTATTTGGTAAAGATGTTAGCAAGGGGAAGGCATCGCTGGAGGAAAGAGGCAGCCATCAGAACAGAGCATTGCAACCATGAGTGCCTTACATCTTGAAGATCAGTGACACTAGTGAGCTCTACAGATAGGTGCTAAATTCACCAAGAACTTCTCTCAGGTCGGTATTTTCCACTGTACAGATCCAGAAGAGAATCGGAAACAATATGGCATATTAAAAGATGCTCATAAATAATAGATCTCAGACACCTGTGCATTACAGATTTACATATTGGCTGTGAACCTGAGTGGGGAAAATCTTACCCATTCACCCTCTGGCTAGATTACCTAACCTAGTGAAAAGACAGCAAATAATGGGCACCTGGATTTCTTCGTGCCTATTCATCATAAGTACTAGTGCTCCCATTTATATTTGCACAGTACTTTCATGTGCATTGTTTCATCTGTTCCTCACTGGGATGCACCCCACAGCTTCCAGTGTGGAGGAGACCAGGGCTCTGCACGCTTAAAGCTTGCCAAGCCCGTGTTGCTTGGTTTCTGAACCGGAGTTGGTGCTACCAAGTCCTGTTGAGTTATAGTCAAAGGTAATGCTCCTCCCCCAGTGCTTCTGCTGTCAGTACACAGGCCTACCAGGCTCACAAACACACGTGCGTTTCCACATACAGAGACCGGGGAGGTCCACGGATGGAGCAAGGGCTCCTCCTTGCCGTCTTCTCTCTGCGGCCCTTCCACGACAGATAACTAACTTCGATTGCACACGCTTCCTTCATGGGTTTTTGAGTGTTCCTAGGTCAGAATAGGACTTCCAGACAAAAAGTTATTTCCAAGAGAAACGCCTTCCCGTACCACACTCTTTCTGACTTGTTCAACTCTGAGCTCTAAGCCCACAAGGCATCCGGTGAACAGTATCACCTAGATGTACCAGCTCTTTGCTGATACCTAGAGAGTGGTACTACCTCTACGGGGAGACCCGGGAGAAAGAACTATGTGGTCTGGCACAACTACAGCCTTGAGAACTGTACTGGACATTCTCCACACTTTCAGATCTGGTCTGTTTTCATCTTCACCTCTTATTTACTCTTAGACTCTGTGGCTAAATGAACAGGTAGCTTTAAGAGTCGTTTTGTTGGAAGGGAGTGAACCAAAGTGGATAAAGAATATCCTTTTCTCCTTTCCCCCTTTAGAGAAGAAAGACTCTTCACTAAAAATAAACAAAAACCTCCATATCTTCACTCACACCTTTTTTAATTGCAAGAAAATTAAAATTCATATATAGGGTTCATTGCAAAAGGATATTATCCTGGGCGTAGAAGTTTCGAAACCTCACATGGGATCGATGATTTGGGAAGTCATCTTGCTGTGTGATGTGTCAAGGTCAGGGTTATTTGAGGAGGGTGGAAGCTAGGAAAGAAACTGACAAATCTGACTGGGGTCCTCACTGTGCCCTCTCTGGGGAGAGGAACTTCAGATCGCAGAGAGATTAATTGGCTGCCCAGCATGCACTTCTCAAACATTAGAGGACACGATGTTGGCTGCTTGGATGGTGGGGACCAAAGATAAGAGGCATCATTCTTACCCTCTTCTTGTCTGGTCCACGCACGTTAGTTAGTTCTGTCATCTGTCCAGTCATCACACAGAAGTCTGTACAGCTTGGGTCTGTGATGGCAGAGAGCCACTGGGGTGCTTACAGGACCCGCCTGCTAAATATCAGCAATGCCTGAGAAATAGGCACCCAATCCAGCCGTGGTTTGATCAAAGATCTTGATCAAGGAGTGCAAGTTTGGCTTCTGCCCAGGCTGCGCCGAGTGCCCAGACCTTGGCAGAACATGTCTGGTCACTTAGGTTTGGCATTTTTAGAAGCCTCTGGACTACAGCCAGGTCCTTAGGATGCTCAGGGATACCTTTCGGGTTTTATTTATTTTTATTTATTTATTGTTAGAGAATAGCATTGATCTGAAGAAGCTGATTACTAAGTTACTTACTACAGGTCTTTAAACCTCAGTGCTAATACCCATCCCTGTAATAATTTCCTTCCAAACAGAGTGCCCACCATAGTGATGGAGAGGATTCAGGATAGAATTCAGGTCCTGCGTAGGCTGTGGCCGTTTTTCTTGCCGTACCCCACATGGGGTTGGCTCCTTCTTGGGTCTAATGCGAGGGCAACAGACTTGAGGAATTCTTTGCCTGGTGGAAACCCAGTTCAGCACACACTGCACAACACACCTGCCCTCTTCAGGAATTCATCCTGTCCAAGAGAAACAGCATCACACCTCTTCCCTCTGAGTCCACAGTGGAGATACCACTGTTCAGCTTGCTCTCTTCTGGTTTCACGTCAAACCAGAGAACTCATTTCCAGCAAATTCCAGAAGCAGAGATTATATCCATACCACTTTAGTGTGAACTAAAACTCCCTCCTAACCATGTTGCCTTTTCCCTTGTTACGTGTTTACCCCTTCTACAGAAGGCCTACAGAACACTTTCATGTACACACATCGAGTTTCCTCCTGGTCGTGTAAGTTCAGTAGAAAAAGAAGAGACTAAAGCTGGAGGGAAGCGTAACAGTTATTCATTTTGCAGACTGGACAAGAGGCCTGAAGATGAAGGAAGAACCTATGATCATGTGGTGCACAGGACCATCATTGCCAGACTGGAAAGCACGGTGCCCTAACAGCTGAGCTGGAACTGGAATCCAAGTATTCCAGCTCTTGAGCCGGGGGATCCAAATGACAGATCTTGCCCTGTTGACCTGCTGAATATAGAAGCCTGGACTGCAGGAAATGTGCATCTCAGAAGGAACGAAGAAAACAGGCTTGTTTGGTGACGCCAGTCCTCGTAGGAAGGATTACTATGCGGCGTCTGTAATCGGACTGAACGCTAAGGCCGCTTCCTTGAAGGGTTCTTGCATCCACACCTCCAATGGTAGAAAGAAACGTATGGACCGAGAACTGCTGAGAGATGGCTTCTAACGTTAAAAGGGCATAAAAAAGAGCCACTCATCAAGCCAAATTCATTGCAAATGACTTAAATAGAGTTCACAATCTCTTCCATTCTCCAGACAGGGCTTAAGAGAAACACCCACTTAGTTTGAATTTCAAGGCTGCATCACATCCTGCTAGGAATCCAAAGAGCCAATAGTATGCCTTGAATCTTGTTACTGGAGGTATTGAATTTGGAGCACAGAGGTGGTGAAGTGGCCTGCAGGGTGGCTGATGTGATGGCCCACAGCACTGTTCCCCTTGTCCCCCGAGCTCTGCTGTCCGAGCTTTTCCCGTGCAGGATGAAGCCTTCACCTCCTCTTTGGATCAGGCCCCTGGCTCTGTCAGCCTTGCCCTTCTTTCAGCTCTTCTGTCCCTTCTTGCCTTAGTGAGGACGCGGGTGGACTCTGAGTGTCTTAAGGCTTGATGGGAGTGCAGTGATCTGCAGCATTTGCAAAAGCAAAGCTCACTTTGAAACTGAAAAAGGGTGGGGTTGGAAGTTAGCATCTCTGGACTCTCCTGGGCGAGGAGAGTCTGAGGGAGGGGTCTGCCCACCTCTCTCCCACCGACATAAGTGGCTCCATGAACTTCCCTCCTGGAAATGCAAGCAGGCAGCCCCTGCCATCCTCTCTGGCCTCTGTCTTCTCTCTCAGCTGAGAGGTGTGGAGACCATTGGCCTTCCTTTGTGCTCCAGGAGTTGCAGTGGCTGACCTCCCTGTTTCAGAGCCCACTAGCCGTCCCACTGTGTGGACTGCTCTGTAGTCACGGCCACTTCTTGCTTTCCTGCCTCTCTAGGGTGTTTTCTTTCCCCTCTGACGCTGATGCACCAGGACTTTTCTCCGCAGACTGGTGAGCTGTTCTGTGAGCCTGCAGCTCAGGGTGCTGCCCTCCTCCCTGATGCCGTTCCTGGCCTGCCCTGTCTTCTTAGCCGTCACTCTGAGACAGCACGTGACAGTCACAACTGTAGGGAATATCCATACCCTTAGACTCTGTAATGGATTTAGAGTACTGGAATTTAGTATTCATGGCTGTGAGGAAGTGTCCTAGGGGAGTGGGCTATGCTTTTGGCCTGGCAAACCCACATTCTTTTTAAGTTTATTTTTCAGCAAAGAAAGCAACGGTGATTTTGGCTTGGAAATTTAAGCCATCACTACGAGGTCTAGTTCCCTGGGCCATTTGATCTGTGCCCTAAGGGTAGAGGTCTCTCTGGCCTGTGCTCTGCAAGAACAGAGAAGACAAATCTCCATACTGCTGCTGCCTGCAAGAGATTGGACATGTCCCATAGGCCATCTCTGATTGAGATCCTGACCCTTCTCATCCTTAGCTGGCCAATTGCCTGCCCTTGTGTAGATTAGAGGAAAATACAGGTTAAAATGGAAACAATATTAGCTAATATTTATTGAGATTTTCCTACATTTTAAGGTCAAGGAAGGGGGATCCCTGTGACTAGCATTTTTGTTATGTTCTTATGTCTTCATGGCTTTCTTGTGTGCTAGCGACATTATTTCTCCCATTCTACTGAAGCTGAGAGAGACCCGACAACCTCCACCACAACCACAGTATGGCCCCCCAGTCATGTCTTTCTCTTTGTGTGTGTGCACATGCGCGTGGAGGCCATTAGTCGGTGCTGAGTGTCTTCCTCAATTGCTCTTGACCTTGTTGTCCTAGACAGACTCTCTCACTGTACCTGGGGTCTGATAGCTCATTTCAGCCAGGTTGGTTGGGCAGCGAGTCCAGAAAACTTTCTCTCTCTGCTTTTCTGATTGTAAACTGGGATTTACAACAGCTTGCATTATAAATCCATTCTGCTGTACCCTGCTTCTAGGTGGGTGCCTATCTCCCCAGCCCCAAGAACCCTCTCTTTTAAACTTCTCACCTCTCTCTGCTTATTGGCTTTCAGTATTGATTTCGTCTAAGAGTTTTCCCCTCATTTGTAACCCCAAGACTTGTGTATCATATTCAAACATCACCAGTGCTAATTAGAATTCAAATGGCCTTGCTTTGAAGGTTTGGTTCTGTCGACTGCTGGGCAAGGCCAGTCTGCTTGCTTCCTGTCACTCTGAGAGGACCACTTTGATTTGGTTTTGTGGACCTTCTCTATGAATTCACTCACGCATCTTCTCCATCTGCAGCAAGGGCCCATTTATTTGTTCAATCAACAAATATCTATTGCATCTCTGCTATAGGAAGCCGACTGGGTAAAGTGCCGGGGAAGGGATGCAAAGAGGTAAAAGGCACAGCCATTGCCCATCAGAAATTGCCACCAGTGGAGAATTAAATTAATTAGAATCACACTAAATAACTGGTCTCAGTTAAGCTGGTGTGGTGAGAACAGTGGGTCTTTAAAATGCTAATATATAATTCACTTTGCCAATGTAGACAGCAGTTCCAGGGGAGGGACTTTAGCACTGTGGGGTGAATGAGAATGCTGTTCTTCATGTAGCATCGTTGGCGTGCACACTTACAAACTGTTTCAAAGGACGGAGACTGGTGTATCTTGAAGTCTCCTCATGTATTTGGCCCAGTCTTGCTTATAAATACTAACAGCACATGATTTAGACAGAGAGTAGTAATGGGGACATAGTCTCTGTCGGGCAGTCAAAGGTAAGCGACCTATGCTGGGGTGAAGTCTGGGTATCTGATCCCTCCAGGCTGGACTGTAACTGATTACCGGATGCTAATTCTTTCTGGTGGAACATGACAAAGAAGTCTGGAGTTCTCCCATGTCCAGTATTAGAATACCAACACATAAAGCTTCTCCAACACCCTCCAGTATGCCAGGTGGTGTCCCAGTCACTATAAGAACAATTCAGAGGTACAAGACCAGTGTCCCTCCTCAGAGCTATAGTCAGTCCTTTTGGTGGATAAGATTGTAGGAATAAAAATACATAATGAGGGGTCTGATATGATTATTTCATAAACAAGAGTTGAAAGCTGGAGGAATGCAGAGGAAGGTCTTTTTCTGGGGTATGTGGAGATGGTGAGTTTTAATGGTCCTCAAAAACAGGTTAGAGTTTTGGTAATAAGTAGAAATGAGAAGCTCAGTCCAGTTCAAGGAAGCAGCTTGGACGGTGATGATTGGGCAGTGTGGCAGGAAGATGTTCATCTGGGAAAATGTTGCAACATAATGGTGGAAACTGACTTGGAACCATATATTAGAGGTCTTTTAATGGTGGGCTAAAGGACTTGTATTTTTGTCTTATAGCTAATACATTAAAAAAGTATATGGCCAGTAAATGTTTTTTCAGAACCATGTCTGCAGGCAAGTTGAAGGGAGTGCATAACAGGATGTGAAATGGACTGAAGGGGACTCTAAGGAAGCACAATGACCAACAGGAGGCCAGTCCTTGACAGGGGCCAGCACTCTGACTCTGCAGTGGGTACAGCACTTGGGTCACACTGCTTAGTCGTTTCTGCCAGTGAGCACCCTCTGTGGTCCATCTCCATTTCCTGTTTGTGCTTGTCTGGATACATCTCAGGCTGTCTTTAAAAACCATCCAAAAGTCTACCTTACTGATTGACCATTGTGAGAATCCTGTACAAAGAAGAGCGTAAAGATTCGAATGTTGGGGCCCAGACAGGCCCACCAGCTCCTAGAGGGACTGTTCTTGCATACAGAAGGCACCATTTCTCATCAAACATTTAACCCTTTAGCATTATGCCTGAAATAAAAATGACAAACCCAACCAGAAAAAGAACAGAAAGTTGAAAGATTTTTGTAGTTCAGCAAATCCTAAGAATTGTGAAAGGGAAGATTTAAAAATGATTCAAGAGAATTTAGAATCAAATCAAAAGGTTCTCAAACTTGGAGAGTTTGTAAAAGTTGTGTTATGTTGATTTCTCTTAACAATATGTGTCAATATAAGCCATTTTCCACAATATTGTCTTACTGCCTTGGCATGTCATTAAATGAGGCTTACAAGGACTGCATGGATTAGGAGTAAACAAATGTACAGGCAATCAGAGAGGTTCTCTCTGCACAAAGAACAGGCTGGGGCTTGGCTCTCTGGAAGGTGAAGTTTCAAAAATAGAGACTTTGGATTTTTGCTTTGCAGTCATGAGTTCTATCATCTGGAATCCTTCCATCCCTCACTTCCCCCGCTTCCTACTGCCTGTCTTAGACACTGGCCTGCTCTGCAACTGGCCGGTGTCATAAGTCAGGATAGTTCGGGCTCCCAAAGAATTTGCTTTGGGCACTGGGTGGCAAGCTGCTTCTTTCATTCCAGACTTTCTCTCAGAGTACAGGACTGATTTCTGTGGGCTCATCTGCGGCCTCAGCCTTCAGCTGGTGAAAAGCAAGGATACATGGACAGTCAGTCAAAAGAGTAAGAATTATCCCCAGAGATAGAAACATGCATTGATATTACCAGGATGGCCTCAATCTCCTCCCTCACTGAAGTACAGTAAAGAGCATCCCAAAACGCTAAGTATCTCCATGGACCTTGATAGGGGATAGAGTGTAAAGGAATTGGGGTCTTTGAGATGAAGTCTTGTGAGAAGATAGTCCCTTCTTTACTAAACACCCCTCTTCTGGATTAGTGCAGGGCTCAGCCCACATCTTAGTAACATTGTAGTCACTCAAAGACACATGTGCTTGAGTTAGCAAGCACATATGTGAATACCAGGGGCCTGTTTGCATATGTTGCCTTTTCCTTTTTCCCAGTGAGTGTGAGTGATGGTTTATGTATGGGAAGAGTGCATATTTCCATAGTTGCACAAAACATTCCTTATTTACAGCACATACATATTCATATTGTGTCCCTGCTTCTGAACAGAAAGGCATGCCTTACCTGTCATGACAGTGATGATCTCAGTAACACTTGGGGCCTTGGTCTTTGGTGGTTATTACCCTCCTGTTTCTAAAGTCTTCCTCCTAGAAGCTGTACAGCCCATAGGCACCCACCCTTCTCCATGAGGTAAGGGTCACAGCAAGCAAACCAGGCTGAAGGTCAGCTTACGCTCTCTGAGCCGAAGAGTCTTCATGTCTCCAGAACAGCTGTGGATGGGCACTAGCAGAGTAAACCTATCCCCTCTCCTACTGGAAATCACATTGAATTCTGACCCAAGGGGCCTCCCTGTTGCAAATGGAGAGGTAATCGAGTCACTGAACTGAGCCCTTTGAGGGAAGAGGGGCTTAGTTTTTCATATCCAGTGTACGTTTTAAAGAGCAGAGGGTAGAGGTCACAAAGACATAGGAAGCCTTGAAAAAAAATAGAAGCAAGATGACAGGTGTTGGCTGTACTGCCACTAGGTGCCGTGGATCAACAGAAAACATTTCAGAGTTAATGTGAGCTCTAAAAAGCTCCAAGAATCCTACCGACACTCTTGGTGGTGTAACAGAAGAGCAGGGTCATGGCCTGCCTGGTGAGTGCCGGCATGGTTCTTCTACAGTTCCTACCACCCGTAAAGCCATCCATGGTGTGGGAAAGTCTCACCTGGAGAGACCTAGAGTGAGACCTCTGGGCAGGAGGTCTCATGGGGCCGGAGCGCTCTGTGGATGATGACATTTGGTTGTTAACCAGCACAGCCAAGGACAGCGTCTAGTACCTAGAGGAAGGTGGCCGAGGAAACCAGTCCCCAGAAGCTGTTGTTCCCTGAGGAATGGCCTTCCCACTTCAGTCTGCTAGCTTGGAACCCTCCTCTTGGAGCTCTCTGTGTTGACTTGGGTCTCTTGGGCATCTGCTATACAGAGTTTGGAAAATCTGAAGCAAGAGAGCCGACTCAAGATTTCCTTTTAGGAATTCGGACACCTCCTCCTGTCGAAAGAACACAGTGTGTATGTGTGCTTGTGTACATGTGCATGTGTATGCGGTAGGCCTGTCCCAGGCTGAGTGTCTGTCCTTTCGCTATTCCAGTTACATTAGGCCTGGCCGTGGAGAGGGCTCCCCCAACACTGCTCACTCTCTTTTTCTCTCCCTCTTTTGGAACCAAGTGGAGAGAGCTCCAGCATGGGCACCTCTTTTTTTGCTTTTCCTGTGGGCCAAGCTTACAGTTTTCAAAGTGCTATGACAGGATGGTTGCAAAAATAAAAAGCTAGTGAAGGCTTAGTCACAATATTTCTATAGCTGGCAATCAAAAGATCATATTGCATGCAACTGGCAAAATCATCCTAGGAAATTATGCATTTTCCGGAATACCTTATTCCCTTCTGTGTATTAAACATTACTTTAATATTCTGGTGACAATGTTTTATAATTAATCTAAATGTAAGGGAATGAGCACACTAGAGATTACGTCTTAGTGTGAAGAGGTGAAACAGACTACGTCGCTCGGCAGCCCAGATTACCGGCTCTACCTTCGCTCACCACCGTGTGCGGAGGACTCGGAAGGCTCATAGCCCACCACATCCTCAGTAAAGGCAAACGTTCCGTGCACTTCGGGAGTAAAACCTTCTTGCTCACAAAAGTGTTGATGCGAACACAGAAGAGAAGTGTTTTAAGAATTGCATCAGTTCATAGACTTATATTGAACTCATGAGGGGGAATCTAGCCCCTGAGAGATAAAACTAAAGAGCTGAGCCATAAACCAGTATGATAACATCCTTATTATAAGATGCAAATTGAGGGACCCAATTCACTAAAACACATGTTACTGGTATTTAATTTTGCTTGTGGGAATATATCCGAAGTTGGCCTATGCCTTACGCACAATGTACTTAAAACGAGGGCGAGTAACTTTAGCTATAAAAAGAAGTGACAGAAGCACGGGGCAAGTCAGGATGGGGAGATAATTGCAGGGATCTAATTTAAGTGTCAGTGTACACAGCTTGCTTTCCTGGCTTGGGCGTAGAGGCAAAGCGTTGGTGCAGTGAAGACAGTGACTCTGGTTTCCTGAGATCAAGCAGGGGTCTGGCCAGCTCTCAGAGAGGAAGCCCCTCTGGGTGGGGCTGCAAGTGGTAGGCCCACACCCAGTGGCCATCACAGGAACTTCACTCCAGCTCCTTCACTGGTGGGTCTGTGGTTTCTAGACGAGAAGATGCACTTCCCCATGAGAAAGAGGTCAGTTCCTCTTTCCTGAGTGGCACAAACAGCCTGTGGGACGCTTGGACTTCCTGCCACTGTCCAGCCCAGCAGGTGAGTTATGCTTTCCTCTCAGGTCGACCCTGGGGCCTTGCACCCTGCCTTTCTCCAGGTGGTTGACTCTCTGAGCTCAACGAGAAATGTCCTCAGCTCTCACATTCTCTCAGAAGCCTTTCTCAGCAGGGAGTATGTGCCACCTTAGACTCCAAGTGTGTCCATGGAGCCACAGCCACTGAGCATCCCTTGAGAGGCACTAGAAATGCATGGACAATAGCCTCACCTCTAGGCAGCTTAGTCATGCTCTCTGTTTTGATGAAACTCCTGAAAGTTTGAAGTATGCAGGATTGCAAAGGTCTACTGAAGGTGTTATTTGTTGCAAGAAGGTATGACTGTGTTCCCGCCTAACTCATTCCAGAAGCAAACCCCACCTCCTTGAGAGTGGGTGTTAGAGAAAGGGGGGAGGGAGATGAGCTGGACAGGGCTCCTCAGGCCACCTTAGATGAGGAAGGCTAGCTGACCTCCAGCAGGCCGAGTAGGCTTTGCAAGGGTTTCGTGGCAACTTGGACTAACTTGGCCCAACACCTGTCATCACCTGAAATGCCTCTACTAAGGTGAGAGTTCCTTTGTAACACAATTAGGAGAGAAAGTCTTACACAACGAAGGGCAGGAGTGTGGTAACACTCAGGTGTGAATGAGTTAAATGATAACGTGCCAATCAATCACATCTCAAAGGAGGCCCATCTGGTTTTTGTGGGTGAGCTGAACAAACATCCTCTGTCCTGAGGTAGGACACAGACAGGGGAGTTGCTGAGAGGGTTGAGTGCAGAGCATGAGCTTTGCTCACTGGTCTTGAGTGAAGCCCTCATGTTGGGCAGAGGAAAGGACACATCCAAGCATTTAGCTTAGTCTCCCAGCTGTGGAGGAGGCCCCTCAGCTTTGCGTTATCTGGTGTAGGTATTTGTTGAGTTTTTCAACCCAGGTAACTTCCTCCTGCTTCATGAACTCCAGCTTTACATTGCAAAGTCCCTTCTCTTTACCTGGCCCAACCCAAACTCTTGTGACTTTTCCTATAGCAAGCCCAGCACCTTGAACATAATTCTTGCGTGATGAGTCAGCCCTATACAGATGTTCAAGTAGAATTGGCCTTTGGAAAGACTGACACAAACTCCCTTTGGACAGTTTTTTTTTTTTTTTTTTTTTTTTTTTTTTGTCTCCAGGATGGATTTTACTCCTGTGTACACCTGAATAGCCACATGTATCCTATCCAGGTCTCTGGAGAAACTTGCTCCCCAACCCCTTCCATCAAAAGAAGAAGAAGAAGAAGAAGAAGAAGAAGAAGAAGAAGAAGAAGAAGAAGAAGAAGAAGAGGAGGAGGAGGAGGAGGAGGAGGAGGAGGAGGAGGAGGAGGAGGAGGAGGAGGAGGAAAGAGTGGATATTTTCTTTTATTGAGGCTCTTAAAGTTCAGATTACCCCTTCAGATTGATCTAACTGTTCACAGATGGGCCGGGGCCTGAGGATGGGTGGTGTGGGATTGCTAATGAATGTGTTCCAGTATGTGCGTTCAAATGTATTTTACCATAGTTCAGATTGAAACTGACTTCTCTCTCCCACTTGGCCTTTGAGAAGCCATCCCCAGATGCTTCCTGGGGATGGAGCCCATAGTGCCTCTCTGTGTCAGGCCATTGCTCGATTTGGCCTTGACTTTGCCATGTGAGACCCAAAGGAATAATATGTGACAATTTATGATGCCGATTTGTGGAGTCCCCAAGCAGCAGTTGTCCAAGGCAGCTGAAGCAGCCCCGGGATTTGGAGGAGTAAGTTCATGGAGGGCCATCGTTCCCTTTCCAGTTCTGCCTTAAGTTTCTGCGCATGTGCAACGCCAGCTAGCGAGACATTCTCTCCATGGGTGTTATCACAGCACTGTGGAACCAACCAGAAGCAGAAAGCTGCTGTGCAACTGGCTTACTGACTGGGAAACTGAGACCTGAAATGGTTTGGGGGCTATCTTGAGGTTACAGCTGGCTGGAGGTGGAGTCAGACAGACCCCAAGGCAGATGTTTTGGAGTGCCATGAAGACGGCATGGGGCGAGGGTCTGTGGACCACTGGTCTTCTACCTTGCTTTTCCAAGGGTCATGTCTGAGGCCTTTGCCAGCATCTCCTTAGCACTGGCTTATGGCTTCTTGGGCTTTCTTCATCTTGAGTTGGTTCTAGTTCAGGAGAAATGCTGCCCCAAGATGCAATCCGTCATCATACCAACTAAGATGGACTATTATACACAAATACACAGCCAAACAAATGAATAGAGACAGAGAGGCACATAATGAGTGTCGGTGAGGACACGAGGGAGCTGGAGTCCTCATGTGTGGCTGATGGGAATGTGAAGTAGGAGAGCCACTGTGGCATATAGGTTGGCAATCCTTCAGAAAGTTAAACATGACCGACCATTGGTCCAGACCATGTGGTCCAGAAGCGTCCCTCCTGGGTATACACCCCGAAGCACTGAAAGCAGAGGCTGGAGCAGACATCTGCAGCATCAACCATGCAGGCTAAACAAACTTGGGACTGGATGTGCCATGGAATGATACTCAACCATGGAAAGAAATGAAATATTGACACATGCCCCAATGGAGACAGACCTTGAAAACATCATGCTGAGTGAAATAAGCCAGATATAGATTCTCAGTCTGTGGTTGGTTGTTTTTAATCTTTGCTCTTTTGTGGGGTCTGCCACCCAGCTCCCAAATAAATCACACACAGAGGCTTATTCTTACTTATAAATGTCTGGCCTTAGCTTGGCTTGTTTCTTGCCAGCTTTCCTTAACTTAAATTATCCTGCCTACCTTTTGCCTCTGAGCTTTTCCCATTCTCTTACTTCTAAAAATCTTACTCTTACTCTGTGGCTTGCTGTGTAGCTGGGTGGCTGGCTCCTGGAGTCCTCCTTCTTTGGCTACTTCTTCCTTCTTTCCTTCCAGATTTCTCCTATATATTCTCTCTGCCTGCCAGCCATGCCTATCCTTTCTCCTGCCTTCCTATTGGCTGTTCAGTTCTTTATTAGACCATCAGGTGTTTTACACAGGCACAGTAACACAGCTTCACAGAGTTAAACAAATGCAACTTAAACAAAAGTAACACACCTTAAAATAATATTCTAAAACATCAGTCTTCGAAAATTCACAGGCATAGAATAGACATTAGCAGTAGCTAATGTGATTGGGGGAGTGGTTACTGTTTAATGGGTACAGAATTTACATGGGGACAACAGAAACATCTGGAAAGGGTTCAAGTAATAAATGTTACAATATATGTGTTTTACTGTGATTAAAAATTGCTTAAAAAGCAAGCCAACAGGCTCAACTAGGAAAAAACAACAATGTCAACGCCCCAGCAGAAAGCTGTGCAGGCAGACACTAGCAGCCCCAAGGTGAAGGGTGGGAGATGTGGAAGGGACAGGGGCAGCAATTAAGAGAAGGAAGGAGGAAAGGGAAGGATGGCTCTAGAGAGGGTGCAGGAAGTCCAGGGCTCTGTCCCTCAGGGAGATGGCCCTTTGCCACCACCCCACCCCAACCAGGCAGAAAAGGGCTGGCTGCTTTTCTGCATGGCAGCGTGCCTGGAGCCTGGGGCAGGATCATATCCCTGGGGCAGGAGAAGTGTCCATTTCCAGTTTATTTATGTGTTTTATCCCCAGAGTGGGATAAATGCCTGTGAAACTGACCTGATATTTATGTCCACTTTAAGGCCCGGATTTGATATGAGTGCTTTCCCAGTGAACTGCGCCCTCAGAACCATTTGCTTTAGTGGAAGGGGAGACTGGGGGGAAGCTTCCTTCTGATTATGTTCACACTTCTGAGTAATTTCTGAGCCCTTTCAAAGTGCAAAAAATGGGTTCCTCAGCGTTCCGGGAATACCCAAGGACAGGGAGAAGGATTCCTGTCTCCCCAAGTGTCTCATCCTGGTCATGCTGGCCCTGCTTTACATGCCAGTTGGCATGCTCTCTTTCGGTGCCTTAAAGGTGAAAGTCGGGCGACTACAGCCCTCAGGTGCACGTCTGTCCAGTCCTGAAGGTCAAAGTGTTGGACAGGGGCTGCAGGGTAAGGTGTGGGCAGAGGAACAGCAGGGACAGCTGCCTGGAGTGTGTCAGGCTCTAGAACCAGAGGGCCAAGAGTAAGGAACCGTCAGATTGTCCGATTGTACGTGGAGGCCAGCCCAGAGGAGGCGTGCTCCCAGCATGGTGAGCTGTGCCCAGGCGGAGTTAAGCACGCTCATGGACCAGACAGGTGATTAGAGTTGATTTTTCACCAAATGATTTTGTTTTTTGGTTCCTGAGAAATGACCTGGACAAATCTTCCCTTGTAATCTTGAAAAAAACTTCAGTTGGCCAAGGCTGAGACCAAGGGTGAGGGAATTGAAGTGGGAGAAGAAGCTAATTCTTTAAATCTGGACGTTCTCTGGAAGATCTTAGAAACATCTGGGAGGAGGACAAGGAGCGACGCCTGCATGTAGCAGAGTGAGGAGGACAAAGGTTTTGAACTTCGTGGAGGAGACTATCTTCTCATTTTGTCCCCATGCCTCCCAGCTGTTGCCTATGTCCACATCTTTTCAGTTCAGGAAACCGAGGCACAGAACAATCTGATACTTCGTCAGGGGCTGCAGAACTGGGTAGACGGAGTCAGAGATGATGACCCAGGTATTGTGAGAGGCCACACAGTTCGCTGGTACTTTCTAGCATGCCTGCCCTTGATTTGGCCCCACGCTAGTTTCTGGATGGAATTTGTTGGATGTACTGGGGTAAGTGTGGGGTGGAGGTGACTCTTGAGAAAGCTAATGTGCCCAGCATGGAGCTGGTCCCAACCTGCCATAGGAAGAGGGCACAGAATTGAGGATAGCCCTTTCTGCAAAGGAGGAATTCCAGGGTTGGGTTCAAAACGCTGACCTCTGGTTCACAGAACTTCTCTTTAGATGTCAAAGCAGCTGGGTCTGGTGGCCTCCTCTGCTCATACCCCAACCTGGCCACATCCACACCTCGTCCTTCAGAGGCCAGCTCCTCACGAATTCTCCAACTTTTCTGGTTGGGATGGCAAAGTTGAACTCTTCAGAAGGCCCTTGCCTTACTATCCTCAGATTGTCTGGGAAGTGTCCTTGGGTCTCCTCCCCTTGGATATCTTAACTTTATTGTTTCACTGGAGCTGTTAGAGCTGGGATTGGGGGGCAGAGTGGCCATGTGACCCTCCCAGGTAGATATCACAAGGGACAAGCTAGAGGCTGGGAAGCAGGCTTCTGGACCTCACATGTGATCCAAGGGGAATGTGTGGCATGGCCAGGAGGAGCTGCTGAGGCCAGCGGGCAGGCCAGCTTCAGAACAGGGATACCTGGGTTCTGCTCTCAGCTTTTTGAGTTCTTTATCTTCTCCGGGCCTCAGTTTTCTTAACTGTAAATTGAGTAGAGGAATCCCAAGTTTACTTCTGACTAAGACTCTCTATGCTTTTCCTTGGAGGAAGGAGGAACCCAGAAAGGGCAGTTTGGAGACTACTGCTCCATGACAGGCAGGTAGGAAGCCACTAGACACAGCCATAGGAGGAGACTGTGAATCAGTGAGGAGTCACTGGCCGTGTGCAGTATGTGGTGAGAGAGTTGGGCCCGGAGTGGTTGGGAAGAAGGCGACTGCTGAAAACACCAGGGGAATTCACAAGGAGGATTTGCCCGAGGATTGGCCAGCAAGTGGGTGCTGACTGTAAGCAGGGGCTCCGCACAGCCAGGAGTAGAATGCCTTGTTTTTTTTTTTTTTTTTTAGGGAAATAAATCCAATCGGGTCTTTCATCTTGTTTAGAAATCATAAATTTAACATGTATTGGGGTTAGCAGAGCAGTTCAGGGGCTGTTTGGGGGCATGGGTTCATTAGGCAGAGAGTATTTATGAGGCAGGGTTTAAAGGACGCCATTCAACACTGCCTGGCCCAGGGCTGCTCTGGCTACAGCTTCGGGAGATCCTCAGGAGCTTTGGAGTTTCGTCTGTTGAAATATGGTTTCGAAACAAAAGGCTAAATGCTTCTGAAAGCATTTCCCTCCCACTTTAGCCTGTTAGATTTCCAGCACTTGGAATCATGACATAAGTGAGCTTACACACACATGTGAGTTTACACACATACGTGAGCTCATACACATACAGCACGTGCCTCCACTATCCCAGGATCTGCAGGACTCAGGTGTGATGAAGGAAATCAAATGGAGGATGCTGGGATCTAGGGTGAATCAGACAATATTTCTGAATTGTGACACGAGTTGGGAATTTCTCTTCTTAGAGGAGAAGGCACAGCGGCACACATCCGCCTCTGGAGCTCCAGGTGTCTTTATTTGGGGGTATTTGATCTTGGTTTTTGGAAGCTTCTTCATAGTAAGTCCAATTTCACCATAATCAACTCTAATAGACATGTCCCAGAATGAAGAATTTAAAAAAAAAAAAAAAAAGACCATGGAATATAGACTGGATCAGACGAGTCATAAAGCTAAAGTCCACGCAAAGGCTCATGGTGGATCTAGGTGCTGAGAGTAAGTGACGAGGTGCTCAGCCTTTTATCATGCTCCCCCCCCCCCCATAAAGCTTAGGGATCATCGCAGAAGAGCAGGCAGGAAGAATGTAAGAGCTGGGGATGGGAAAGAGGCTATGAAATGCTCTTCTAGACATACTAGCTGTGCTTCCTTGTGGAAGACATGCGTTAGATCAAGACAGCCAGAATGTCAGCATTGATGAGGGAGAAATGCTCTAGATCAGTGGTTCTCAACCTGTGGGTCACGACTCCTTGGGCAAACCTTTATCTCCCAAAATATTGACATTATGATTCATAACAGTAGCAAAATTACAGTTATGAAGTAGCAAGGAAAATCATTTTTTGGTTGGGGTCACCACAGCATGAGGAACTGTAGGAAAGGGCCACAGCCTGACTACAGCCGAGAACCGCTGCTCTAGTTCCTACCGGTTGAAGAGCTGTTTCGAGGCCTCCAGCTGCTAGAGGAGGAAGAGTCGATCTTCTTCAGGGTTTGGCCGATGGCATGTTGCCCGTGCCCAGTGGATCACCTCACGCTGTGCACTACAGGAAGTACTAAGCGGACTTGGTGGATTATTAGGAGAAAAAGGAGAGAAGGAGGAGAGGGAGGCGGGCGGGGAGATGAAGTTTGGAGGTGGATATGTGGCGAGATCCAGGAGGAGTTGGAGGGAGAAGTGTCGGATGGTGGCTAGGATCAAATTCACACACTTCAGAAATTCTCAAAGAATTAAAAACAAAGAAGGAGAAATGCCAGCTCACTGGACGCTTGGCAAAGGTGAAGGACATACTTGGTTTGGAAGCATTTGATGTGTGGATTTCATTTGTTCTTCTAAGCTAAGTGGTGCTACTGCCTTTTCTTCAGATAAAGATATCGGGGCTCATTCTAGATAAGATGCTTGATAGAGGTCATCTAGTTAGTAAGAGGTGAGGCCATGTCTTTCTAGATGGAAGATCTGTGTTTGCATCCATCCATCCATCCATCCATCCATCATCCATCCATTCCACACCTGAGTTGAACACTACAAATCGAACCTGCTGCCTCCATGTTGGCTATACTGTGTAGGCTAAATCACACAAACACTAAAGAGCAAAGTATAACATGAATTAAGTGTAGACATGAATTAAAGGCAGAAGAGCTCTGTAAGTTAGAGGGGCATGGCTTGATGCTGAGGGAGGGTTCTTAGCTGGTCTCAGCACAGCGAGTCCACAGGAGTGGGAACGGGGAGAGATGGGCAGAACATAGTGAGCTCAGGGCGCGATGATCAGACATGAAGATGTGAATGGAAAGGGTCCTCTAACTTTGCAATGTCACACACTTTGGGGGTCTTTCCACCCACAAATATTGGTCAGGGTGGGAGTAACACCAGTGGTCTCACTCCCATGTTCTTGTGCCTTAAGAGTGGCTACCTCTGAGCCTGGAAAGAGACTGTAAAGTAATTAACCACTGCTGGTGATTTCCAGATGCTTCATAAAGCAACACCCCACCTGCATCCTCCCACCATTCCATCCACACGGACATCACAAAAGCAGACCTTTGCCAAGCCCAGTGTTCACCAAGGCTGTCACTCGCTCAAAGGGCTCCTTTCTGGGAACCAAGCCTTGAAGCACTTTTCTCCATAGTGTGTGTGAACAGGTATTTAACTCAGCTTCTCAGAAATTGCAATGAACTTGAAGAGATTCTGAGGAGGCCGGCATCCATGCCCCTTCTTCCTCTGCCCTGGCCTGGCAGGTGTGTGTGGGGTTGTGGGATGCCTGGGGCTCTGATGATGGTTGGGAGTTGGAGCAGTGAAGTCCCAGAACATGGTGGCTCATGGTGGTGTGCCAAGCTGTATCCTCCCAGGCACCATACTGGAGCTCCCCAAGAGGACTCCGCCACCACTACCCTGTCTTTCGTCACCAGTGATGACTACTGGGAATGTTCCTCCAGAGACCTGTATGGATGTCCAGGCTTATCTCTTGGGGCCCATTAATTTGGTTGCTTGGGACTCCAGTGACCAATTCACGTGTGGTGGGGTGACCTCTAGATGAAAAAGGAACACAGGCCTGAGATGGTTGCTGTGTCGATCAGCATCTCTTCAGGCTTCTCCACCTCTTCTTCCTTATTTACTGTGTGGTCGGTTACACCAGATGATCTCCAAACTCCTCCCACTCAGGTGACCAGATCCCTGCTGTTTTATATAAATAACCCCTGATCGATGCTGTCTATGAGACTGCAGTCAACCTCTGGGGACTGGCCAAGCTGGTCTGCATCAGATGAGGGGTTCCTGGGCAAACTGGATGTGGTGGCACCCTAAGGATGACGCGCCCAGAGATAGCGGCAAGTTGCTGCTCAACCAGAACAGATGAAGGTATTGGAGAGAATGCAAAACATCCAGGAAGTTCTGATTTCTTTTGCTAATTATCCTGCTTCCCCAGAAGTCTGTTAGTGAATTACTGAAGTCTGAATGATGAAATACTTTCTTCCTTTGGCCCTGAGCTTGTGTGACTAAGATACTTCCTGTTCTAGGGGCAGATATGAAGTCTACCTTCATACCACATGGCCCTGGAACCACCATCTCCTTCCCTGGCCTCCTGCTCCGTCGTTCCCCTGCTGTAGCTACTGCAGATGGAGTCAGGTGGGCAGGCTTTGCCAGGGTTCTGCAGACCCTCCCAACCCTTCCCCTCGCTAGAACAAGGAATCTCCCAGGCATCTGTTCTGACTGGGCTCCCGCATGAGGAAAGCTTAACCACAGTATGATGGGGCTTTAGCGGGTCATTCAGGCAGTTCTGAGCCCGGGATCCTAAGACACGCTGGGTTCGATGACCTATCTAGAAGGCTCCTGGATGGCTGTGGCATCTGGAAAATCCCATTGCCAATGCTGCTTGTCAGGGATGTGTGGCTGCTTCTTTCTGATTATAGTGGTGATTTGGACTCTACCCTTTCCGCTAAGCCTCTTTTGAGTTGGTGAGCTGTGCAGATGTGCTTCAAGTCTCCTCCCTGGGTCTCGTCTCCTTTTATCCTTAGCTCTGCCGACAGGGGCATCGCTGTCTTCTCTGAGGCCAGGAGCACAGAGAAGGGCTGGTGGATGGCTCAGTTTAATGTTAAAGCAGCTGATGCCGAGTGAGTGAAAACATTCCAAATAGTGGCAGGACACAGACCCTTTTTGGCCTCTCTGAGCAATGCCGTGGAGGCCCCGCCCCAGTGGAGGCCCCGCCCCAGCGGAGGCCCTGGGAAGCTGACTCTGATTCTCTCTTGAAGACACAGGTCACTGCAAGGGATGGGAAAGCCTTCCCCACTCTCATAGGCATAGAATATTCGTTTTAAAAGAGTATTTTATTTTATTTAGCTTATAAAAGCAAGATGACATCATTCAAAGGTAGAAATAAGCATGCCGTTCTTCTGGGTCATGCCACCATGTTACAAAGTGGGGTGACTTCTCTTGATTAGAAAGGGTAGTTTTGCATCTTCCTCTGGCTCTGCTGCAACCGAGAGAGAATTCCTGCTTCAGAAGTGTCTCTTCTCTTTCCTGTGACCTGGCTCACTCCTTCTTTTTGTGTATGTGTTTAGAAATAATTTCAGTGCCCTGACTGAAGATCCGGCAGTGAGGGCACCCCAGCCCCTTGGAGGAGGCCTTCCCATTTTGGAGAAGTTGGCTAGAAAGGAGTATACCCAGATATTGTGAAAGCTTGATTATTAAGTTTCAGGCTTATTATCATGCAAATGTTTCCATTTCCCCTCTTACTCCACCCAATCTCCTCCTACAACCACGATAAAATGACATCGGGGATGCTGGGAATTGCAGCAGCCACTCAGGAAAGCTGAACAAGCCATCCTCAGGCAGGGGTCACGGGGCTCCTCAGACGGCCCTTTTGGGGGAGCTTGAGGAACTGTTCCTTTAAACAAGGTGTCAGCTTATCTCATACTTTTAAACTCCCCTCGCTTTCAAAGTTGAGTGTTTATCTCTTCAGGAACAGGAATTGGCATAACCTTTCAGGGAAGCAATTTGGCAACACGCATTAGGAGCCTTAAAAAGTTTACTGCCGCGACCCAGCAGTCCCACTCTCAGCAGTGAATCTTGAGAAAGTAGTCAGAGATGTGATCACAGATTTTTGTAGGAGAGAGCTTGTCGTAGATGTATGAGACTGAGCCACAGGAAGTAGCTTAGTACCAGACAGGAAGGACAGAGTCAGTCTGCTCAGCATTGGAATATTATGCAGCCATTAAAATAAGTAGCTTCAAAAAGTGTAACAACATAGGGAAATGATTGTGATAAAGGGTTCAGTGAGAAAAAAGGACACAAAATAAACATTTTAATTTTATGACAATAGTTTATTTAGACCCATACAGAAATGACAAGAATGAATAAACACAAGCAAAAGCCTGTTTCTAATCCCAGCTTCGACAATTTCTAACAGTTTACCACTGGGCAAATGACTTAAATTTGCTGAGTTATTCTTAGGGCGATGGTTGAGGTATGAGAGGATGGTCACAAAGTTACTGGCACACACTGCTCGAGAAATGACTCTTAGCACTCTGAGTAGTTGGGGTTTATTGTTGACAGACGCCACATAAGAGCAGCCTCAAGGGGCTAGCCTTGCTGTGACCTCGGCTGCCTTCCCAATGATGCCTACACACTGGCTCTGGTGAGGAGGTCCTACCTGCAACAAAACCGTGAAGTCCAACTCATGGCAGGGATACAATGCTCAGGACAGCCGACTTGCTATCTACAGGAGGCCAGGGGAGCATCTAGGAATGTGACTTGTTGGCTGGGCCCCAAACAAGGCATGCTCTAGGCCGGGAGGTGCTTTACAATTTACAACCCCAAGGCTTAGGAGATGTTGATCCCCTGTGGAGTAGTCTATAAGATTTTATCTGTTGAATAATAAGTAGTATTAGTTATTTATGGCTGCAGGTCAAGGCACCCCAAACGTAGCAGTTGGGCCCGCTCATTTATCATCTCGTGGTCGGTGCCCAGGTGCAGCTCGGCTGGATGAGGGCCTTTCCCAGGCTGCAGTCCGGGCGATGGTCAGAGGTGCAGTCTTCCTGAAGCTCAGCCTGGCGGGTCCACTTCCAAGTTGATGAAGTGGCTCCTGGCAGAATCCAGGTCCTTACTGTGGGATGGAGAACTCAGCTCCCCAGTGGTTCAGCTACGGCATGTGTGCTGTCTCTTGTGGAGCAGCTGGAGATGTGGTACTGGCTTAACCAGGGGAGGAGGGGGCTGTCCCTTCTGTAACAGGATCCTCTGACTAACATCCACGCACTCTTCCTCAGAAGCAAAGCACTAGAACCATCTCACTGTCAAAAAGGGAGGGTTCCCCAGGGGCTGGAGGCTGGAGCGGGGCCATGTTAGAAGGAGGAGGAGACAAGGCCTAGCAGGGGTATGTATGTCCTTCCATTCCTCGTAGAAGAGCTGTACATCAGGGCCCTGCTCTGGACTATCCAACACTCTAAGCAAGCTAAAGGGAGGCACTCAGAAAATCATTGAACATTTGAAGATCATTGTACAATTTAAAAAAAAAATCCTTGAATATCTACAACAATTTATGATACTCTAGGATATAGGAATATGCTAGAGACAGATAGGAAAATGTGGTGTTAATTAGAAAAATATTCAGAGGCTCCATTACCTTCAAATGCCATCTACAGTTTTCACAGAGGAGGCCCCAGAAAATAGTTCTTAGGCCATTCAGGGTAAGAGCAATGATTAATTCCAAGCTGTTAATGGCATTTTATTATGCATATATTCCAGCCACCCAGCCATGGAGAAAGTGCGTCCCTGCCTCCTCCCCATTCTCTCTGGACACTTGATTTGCATAGAAATGTGGAGTTGTCTCTGGGGACTGGACTGTGAGTTTTACTGGGGGAGGGTGTGGGAGGGTGTGGGGGGCAGGTCCAGGACCCATTAGCGACAGGTATTACTATAATGTCATTGTGCTTAGAAAAACAATGGAATTGCCTTAATTTAGTAATTAAACTGCTTCTAGCAGAAGAGGTAAGTGGTTTTTACATCATTTTTAGGCACCCTGGATTTGGGATCTTCCAGCATGGGAGCCCTGTCTGCCTCCTTGAGACAGAGGCTGTTCTGTGTGGAGAGAAAGCCTGGCCAAAGGAGGTCCATGGAGACCAGGTGGGCTTGGTCTGTCCTGAAGTCTAAAGTCCCTGCTGATGTCAAGGGAAGACTTGGGTGGGCTTAAGTCTCCCAAAGCTCCGTGTAGGGATGCCAGGCTTGTAGGGGATTCAGCTGCTGGGTGTCTAGGCAGCCAATGAGGAGGACAGGGGTGCTTTGGGATCCTCTCAGAAGCGGGGGTCAAGACACTGATGAGACCAACCTGGGAGAGGGAGGGCTGTCACAGGCCCAGTCACCTGTGAGTGGCAAGGGTTTCCCAGAGCACAAAACAGCTTAAATCTCCCCGGATCCCTTTGCTGGAGAGAAAATGAATTGGAGAGACTGGCAGAGAGTTTTATTCTACTTCCCTGCACACAGAAGACCCCCAGCACATTCACGTGGAGAGGGCTGGTCTTTCCCTATAGGAGGGAGCTGAACTGCCCAAAGAAAGGGAGGAAGCAGCTGGGAGGTCTGAGACCAGCTTCTGCCTTTTTGACCAAGTTATTGAGCTCAGTTCTATGACACAAAGTGGCTTTGTTGTTGAATGAGGGGAGGACACACACAGCCTGAAACAGCCTGGATCCAGCAGACGCCTTGGGAGAGCTGTGGGCTTTTCTAGCCTGGATTGTGCTACTAACTTGTTCTTTGACCTCTGCCTCCTGGTTTGTGTTTTGCTGTACCATTCTATGTCCTTCTAGAAGCTATTGTCATGACGAAATGAAGTCAGCTTCCTTTCCCTTCTTCTTCATTTTTTTTTTTTTTCCTGAGACAGGGTTTCTCTGTGTAACTTTGGAGCCTGTCCTGAATCTCACTCTGTAGACCGGGCTGGCCTCGAACTCACAGACATATACCTGCCTCTGCCTCCCGAGTGCTGGGATTAAAGGCGTGCGCAACCCACCACCTGGCTTCTTTTCCCTTCTTTAGTGATGGCTTAGCAGATCCCACCTGCCACGTTTTCCTACCTTCGAGAGTGTTCAAGCTCTGATAATCTTGAAACAATCTCTGCTTGTGAAACTGCAGAGAAACTGCCTCTTCGTTGCTAGGCTTTGAGGTTTCCATTCACCGCCTTTGGCTTTAACTTCCCACCTCTCCTTGCTTTGTCCAGCTCTTGCCTCTCCTGCCAACTCAACCTCCTTGTGTTTGCTTATGGCTACTTTTATGCAGATAAGCGTGGGTCTGGGGTATAACTCAGGAGTCATGGAGGATTGCAACTGAGTCTTCTGGGAGCTTAAAATGTAACAGGCAGAAGATCTGATCAACTGAGTTCATCTGATTAAAGTTCCCTGGGCTTTTGATGACACTGATGAACTGATTCTCAAATTCACATGTAATACCTAGAAGAGCCAACGCATTATTGGGAAAATAAGTCAAAGTTGGAGGACGCGTGCCACCGAGTTCAAGATGTAAAGTTATGTTGTAAAGGCTGTGGTGCTTGTCTATAGTGGACATTGGATAGATGGAGCAGAGGAGTCCGAGGCAGACATGTGCCAATCATCAGCTGAATTCCAACAAAGAGGATGGAACAAGACCATCTTTCCATCAAATGAACAAGAATAACTGGAATTCATGTGCAAAAAGAAATTGTACTCCATGTCAGAGAAACTGACCTGACTGTGAGCAAGGGCACTATCAACTGGACTGTGCGTCAGTTGGTGAATGGATAAACTGTGGTATGTCCATATGCTGGAGTACCGCTTAGCATTCAAAGGAGCATTTAGCTAGTTGTAGTAGTGAAAAGCACTGGGACACTGCGCACACACAGCAATTGTGAGTGAGTTCCAAAGACAGTGTTCCAAGGGGAGAGGCCAGAGACAAAAACACTACACAGTCAATGACCCCCACTTAAATGTAAGTTCTAAAAAAGGCAAAACGACACACTTTAGTGACTGCTGAGAGTCAGGGGTGTGGCCAGAAGGCCCCGGATACTTCTCTTTTCGTCCAGTGTGGTGACTGCCCAAAGTGAACTACCCATTGAACAACACACTTAAAATCAGTAAGTGTATAAATCCACCTCAGTAACGCTGATTAAAGAAAAGAAGTGGGGAGAACACATTTGCACAGAATGGACAATGCTACCTACGTAGTCAAAATGCCCAAACAATTAAAAGGTGAACCCTGGGGTCCCAAATCTATGTGGGATGATCAAAGATGAGTGGAGAAGCCAGGCTGGGGGGGTGCCATTTGGGCCCACCTGCAGGGCTCATGTGGTCCAAAGCTGCAGCCCGGGGCGTTTCCCTGGTGGTTTTGACCAGCACCTTTACAGTAAGCTGTAGGGAAGTGTGGAACCCTTGAGTGTGACAGGGCTTTCGGCCTGTGCACCACCCCCCATGGGTCACTTTCATCAGAACAGGAAAACGAAACAGGCTCCCCCGAGTGATTTATGGGAGGGCTTGTGTTTTGGGGATGTGATACCACAGTTGGTGCCGTGGGGCCAAGACATCTGTTTCCAGGGAGGTGAGTGCTTCCCACAGGGGATCGTTCACCCTCTCTGAGGGGATTCATCTTGTCTTGGTGCCGTTTACCAAAGCGGGCCTTCTAGGGACAAAAGGCCTCCCCAGTGCAGGAGGATGCATATCTGGGTCCACTCAGCGCTCAGGGAGACCTGGCTGTGCAGTAAGCTGTACTCTTGAGAGTTCACCAGCACAGACGCCCACTCAACCGCTACATTTTTGCCATTTACTGGATTAAGCTTCAGTTATGCTACATGTCCCCACCTGGATGGTGGATTTGAACTATTTCCTGGATGCCTTTACTGCATGTGCGTTGTGGCCCACATCCGCCTCACTCCAGCCTCATTTTCCAAGGAGCCCTGAAGCTACAAGAGTAGACTCCCATCGGGCCCCTGACCGGGATTTTGGCAAGCCTCCGCTGAGACTCACCCCATAGGTGGCAAAACTGAGTGCGCCTTGATCCAGGGAGACGCTTGCCAGTGTCACATGGTCTATGTACCTAGCATGAGGTCACCCAATCCATTCTTCATCTACAAGAATGGGACGCGGCCTGGAACAGAGCTGAGATGGGGAGTATCTGTGGCAGCCCTCCCTCTGCCGCCTGCCTGCTGAGGAAAATCCAGTCCTCAGGTGGTTCTCACAGGAGACTCAAGACAAGCCACACCTTGTTTATTTATTATTTATTTTTGCCTACTTCCTCTCACTCTCAAAAGGAAATACAAGTTCTCAGGTTTCCTGTGGAGGATTTTGTCCAGTTAAATCCTGGGGACCTTGTTGGGTCAGAAGGGTTATGGAGAGTCTTGAGCCCTACCCGGCTCTGTCTCCATGCTGCCCACTAAACCCTGCCCCCCTTGTCCACGGGTGGGTGAGGCTGTCAGCTCCACCCCCACAGCCCCCTGCCACTGATGCATATGACGCAAGACCATGTGGGTGTGGAAGCGCCTCCCCCACCTGGTTGCCATCAAAGATTCATTCTATAAGTAAAATTAAAATGTATTAACTTGCCTTCCAGATGCCCCCTGATAGCAAGTTTAATTACTCTGGACATAATTAAATGAGTTTAAGAGATTAGAACTATAAGAGGGTAGGTAAAGAGCATAAATTTGTGGGGAAAAGGGAAAATTTAATTCTGCAATCTTTTGTCACTTGCTAGCTAGGTAGACTGCTGGGGACTAGAAGGGTTGGAGGAATTACTAGGGTAGAGGCACCAGGAGGAGGGTTTAGAGGGATGAACCAGTTAGGATGCGTGTTTCTTGGTTCATTTGGTAACATGCAGCCCCTACCTAGGCAGGTCTCTTGCAAGGTGAGCACGCTTTGGCTGGGCACACAGACTAGGGAGCTCTTCAAATGCAGGCAAAGTTGAGGTTGAAGTGACCTGGAGGTATGAATGACTGAAGGGCCAGAGAAGCAGTTTCTAGAGAGTCAGTTCAGTTGCTGAGGGCACTGGGCATGGGTGGATTTCATTGACAGTCCCAGGGAAAGCCAGTCACACGAGGCAAAGTCTATGGTGACATATTTGGAAGTCCCAGGACAGAGCAAGGGAAAGGGTGGCCTCACAGCACAGCTTCCTGTTCATCTCCTACCCAAACTACAGCGTGTGCAGCAGCTCCCAGGAGGAAGCCCAGGGCCTTCATCCAGATGGCACATCTTCTTTAAACCCTCCCCCAACCACTTGGTGTGTGCAGTGACACACACTCATGTCCACTTCCGAGACACAGACCCACTGCTCACACGCAGTCACTCCACAGGCATACACATATTCATACAAACTCACACCATGTGCAAACACACCCACCCGTACACAGGTCTACACACTTGCACACATGTGCATCCACTCCCTCATACGCATCTACTTAACTTGCAGACATACACACATGGGACTCACACACTCAAACACGTGCACACAGATACACAGAAGTAGATGTTCAGCATTGAAAAGTGAGCATTTGGGGGAGGGACCCTCTTCCGGGCTGACTTTCCCTCAGATCTCCTACAGAGCCCACTGCTCAGCGGGAGAGTGGCTTGTCTCTGAGAAAGTCTGTTGGCGTTTTCAACAGCACAGGGCAGGTGGAAGGAAGGCTACTCTTCCTAGTGGTTTAGGGTTACACTCTTAGAAGGCTGCACACAGACTGGTACACACTTTCTCCAGCTCTTGCTCTTGTTTTAAAAAGGCTAGCTCTAGATAAGATCCCACATTTTAAAAATGAAAACAAAACAAAACAAAAGCGCCGGGACACCTAACGAAGAGGGAAGAGGGAAGGCGGGAGCAGGCAGGGAAGATAAAATGGGAAGTCCCTGGAGCTTGCTGCTTGGGCTGGGGTGGGGGCTGGGACCGCCAAGCACCAGAATGGTGTTTAGAAATCGAGTCTGTGTTATGTCTAGCGGTCCTAGTATTTTGTGTTACTCTGACCCCGGCATTGTATCACTTCAATGCAGTCAGAGTGTGTGAACGCTCAGTTCTGGCCGGAGGAAGGTATTTGTATTCAAGCCAAATCTACATTTCAGATTTGAAAGGGGAGGGGGGAGGCAAAGGACAGATGGGGGTGGGGCTGGAAAGGGCAAAGGTCAGTGTTCACAGGTCTGAGACCATGTTTAATATCACATGACACCTTTGTCAAACAGTGTGTCACCCCTCCCCCAGACACGCAGGCTGTCTGGGTTTCTATGCCTCAGGGACCTTCCTTTGCAGTCGACGGCTTCCCACCCAAACTCACAGACTTGCTTTTTATAAACCATAAGAAACGAAGGAAATTTGACCTGCTCCATATTTTTCTAATGTGATGGCATGAGAAGCCTCAGAGGGTCATGCGCTCCCTTTGCTCCCCCAGGCTGGCCAGTCTGCATGCCCTGCTTGGTTGCAGTGGCTGTCTGAGGCCACCAGGGAGGGGAGCGGTGTTGGATTTCAGCTGTGCCCTTGAAGGTGTGATCTGGGGCTGCAGCTCAGGGTCCAGTCATCACCAGAAATCTAAGGAGAGGAACAAAACTCCAAGGTCAGATGCATCCAGAAGGGCTTTGGGAGCAGCATTAGGGGTGCTGGGCTCAGGCTGTCTGTAGCCCTGCGGTGAGGGTCAGGGAGTACTGACAGCTGGCCCTTCATCTGTGGACCAGAGTGCATCTCTGCTTTGGTCACCAGAGCCTGATAATCTATGTTCACCTAAGCCTGGGAGGCATCTGTCCCATTCACTACGGTCCTGCAGAAGCCCCACTGCTCTGGAGAAGACCTCAGCTGCATAGGTGCTGCAAGGTAGCTCAAGGACACATTATTAAGGTGGGCCACATTCATGAAGTTCCTGCAGAGGCGAGGCACTCCCAGGGAACAGCACTTCCCTAGGCTTTGATTAGAGATTCAGAGGTGGTTTGGGATTTGTGGGAGGGGGATACTTCCACAGAGCACCCAGACATCCAAAGCAGTCCACTTGGCTCAGATGCCTAGGGCTCCTGGATACTGGACCTTCTCTCCTCCTCCTGACCTTTGCTTGACTTAATCTTTGCTGTCTTGAAAACGAGTGGCACTGTGAGGCTGTATAGTCACCGGATGAGTTGTTCCAGGCAAGGTGCCTAGCCTGGAAGAGATTTTCAGGAAATTCAAGTCACCATTTATTTGGTGAGGCAGTTTGTATGTCTTGGGGAGGTGTGTGGGGATTCAAGCAGGATCTGAGAAAGTACATTTGGCAGAGATAAAGAGAATACCTCAGAAGTAAGCTCTGTATTCCTCCCTCAGCCCCCACTTCTGAGCCTCCACACCTTCGTGCACTGTGGTGAGAAGACCCCTTCCAGAAAGCAGGCAGGATCGCTAGGATGGGCATGAGCGCTCATTGCCCCATTTAGACCAGCTGCTGCTTTGAACAATGCCTTTAAATAGATCAAGGTCAATTATACCTGCTTAATGACCTGCTTGGATAATAAAACAAGAGTTTAGGCTGAGCTGGAAGACTGGGCAGGGGTGCCGCAGAGAAAAGCACCAGCCTGGGGCTGGGGACTTGCGCTGGCGGCCTAGCCCTGATCATCTACCCCAGGCCAGCTTCCAGGTGCACATGCTGCTCTTTAAAATAAGTGTAATCTTCGCAACATCTGGAGACATCCAGAACTCCATGCAGTAAGTCATGGACCCCAGCGTCATGAAGAGTCTGTCACTTTTGCCCTTAAAACAGCTGCGTTCCTATCTGTGGAAACAGTCTGTTCACTGCCTGATTTGAAGAGATCGGAGCCTAGGAAAAAGCAGGAAGAACACAGAGAGAGATGTGACATGGCAGAGGAACAAAGACCGAGTTTCACATCTGGTGAAGATGTGTTGGGTTGGCAGGTCTCCTCACCCTTGGCACCTCAGTCCTGAGGTCTGTGAAGTGGGCTAACAGCACCTGCTGTTAATACACCTTAAAGCTTACCTTGGCATGCACCAAAAAATGGATAAGAGAAACAATGCGCTCTGCACATTGCTGTCTCCTTAACCTTTCTTTCTAGAAGGTAAGCCAGACTTTACATGGCCAATTAACCTGGGGTCGGACCTCAGCATATAACCCGTATATTAGCAGGAGCTGGCCAGGCTGGAATGTGGGAGCAGCTTCAGAGGTAGTCATGTGATGGTCAGGAAAAGTCACAAAGCTTAGGTTAAGCTAGCATCCGGGTCTGCCATCTGCAGCCCAGGGCCACATCCAGGCCCTCACACTCTTTTTAAAAATTATTTTTTTTCCCTTGTAGCTGTATATTGTATGTTGACCACGTTCCACACTGCCCTATTCCCCCTTCCTTCCCTTGTCTTCCCTTCCAGCATGAATCCCTCGGCTCCCATAGACAAATCTACTTGTATTTCATTTAATATGTATGTACTTGATTTTATGTAACTATATAAAATATAAGAACTAAAAATGAGAGACAAGGTAGGATGCTTGCCTGTCTGAGACTGGCTTAATTCACTTAATATGACTATCTATAGTAGCCTCCAATTTTTTTTTGTAAGCAACATAACTTCATTCTTCTTCATGGCTGAGAAGAATACCATTGTGTATACACAGCACATTTCTTTATCCGTTCCTCTGTTGTTGGACACCTAGGTTGGGTCTGTCACAGCTATTGTGCATAGTGCTGCAGGAAACCTTGATATGCAAGTGTCTCTGTGAGATGCTCACTTAGGAGTCCTGGTACACAACCAGGAACTTCACCTCCTTTTCTAAGCACACTCTACAGGAACACACTCATTTCCCTCCCCTACACTCTCCCTGCCTCCCCCTCGTTTCCCCCACCCCTTCACTCTCCAACTCTCCCATGCTTCCCCCCACTTCTTTTCTTTAAAAAGTATTTATTCATTCTCCGTGTGTGTGCATGTGTGTGTGTATGCATGTGTGTGTGCATGTGCGTGTGTGCATGTGTATTTTGTGTGTGTTTTGTGTGTGTGTGTGTGTGTGTGTGTGTGTGTGTGTAGGCAAGCATGAGCCGTAGTGAGTACACGGAGGGCAAAGGACCACTTGTGGGAGTCAGTTCTCTCCTTCTACCGTGTGGGTTCCAGGGATCGAACTCAGGTCATCATCAGACTTGCCAGCATGCACCCTTTCTTGCGAAGCCATCCCACAGGCCTCCTGAGGCTTCTGAGTGTAGCTCAGCTGTCTAAAGTCTGTGGCTGCTTTCAATGGCAGGGTCTAGTAGTTGTGACAGATGCAGCCCTCAAAGCCAAAAGTGTGCACTCCTGCCCTTCAAAGGCAAGCTTTGCCAGGCTCTGGTAGAGCATCTAAATGTGCTGTCACCTAAGTCTCCCAAGGATGTGGAGCTTCTCCATTTTTTAAAAACATATTTTACTTACAAATTTCTATTTATGTCTCTGGGGGCAGATAATACTTGTTCTGGGCTCAATGGAGAAATAAATATCATATTGTTTGCTTCTTTGGGAATTTCCTTTCTGCAAGAGAAAGAAGGGAATTGACCATCTACTTATGCTATTGCCTTTATCTTTTATGACCACCAAGTGGATGAAATGCTTTCTGCAGAGAAACGGGCTTTCAGATCGGTCAAGTAACTCAGTCAAAATCACATATCCAGTGCAGCGTGAAGTCAGGATTTTAATCCAAATCTTTCCAACTAAAACTTCAGGTCCTTCCCACCGGATGTTGCTGCTTCCATGCATTTGGGCACCCTCTCCTAAACTACCTCAGGGCCCAGATTTAGATCTCCTACAGGTCTTCAAAGTGTGGACGAAGGCCAGGGAGCCACTTCTGGGGAGCCTCTGATGGCCTGGGCTCTAAATCTGGCATCAGAGCCTTTGACCTATGGGGAGAGGACTTGAGCTATCACCCAGAGTGATGTGAGAAATGGCTGTGTAGAGCAAGACGTCCCTGTGCTCGCTGGCATGCTGTCAAGGTTTGTTTTTTTGATGGCTCTGGTCTTTGTAGGCAGTGGGAGAGGACTGGATTCTGGAGCAAGCCTGGTGTGTAAGAGGGTGTGTGTGTGTGTGTGTGTGTGTGTGTGTGTGTGTGTGTGTGAGCTGAGCTTGTGAACTGGAGCAAGCACGGAGGAGAGTGATGCGTCTGTGATAAGGACGAAGGGCCAAGGGTAACTGCAGGGCCCTTGGTTTTTTAGATTAGTATGTGGTCCATCTTCTGATGGAAAAAGACTGCTTCTTGTGCCCTGGGTTAGGCTAGGCTAGCTCAGGTAAGTGCATTTTAGTGGGAAGGGTGGTGCTATTAAAAAGAAAGGAATTACAAAGGAGAAGGAGAAGGGCCAATGACTCTGCTCTGGGCCCAGATCTGGCTGGTACGCACAGCTGGTTATCTGAAGGCTGGATATACCTTGGCTTATCAAGGGCTAATAAATAATAAATACCAATTAAATCAAAGATGTGTACACTGGCCCCCTCTAATTCCAGGTAGTTTTGAAAGTGGACTTTATCTCGATGAAGGCCTTGGGCTGAGGCCGTCCTGCTGTGCCAGACGGAAAGGGGCCCCAGGGAGCTCCCTTCAGACTTCCTGAGCTGCCATAGGCTGATGTCATCGGCTATGAAGAGAAAGTGGATGAGTCCAGAGCAGGATGCGGTGCTAAAGTTGCTGGGCTTTGCAGGTGGGAGGCTCTGGGGCAGACAGACAGACATTTGTGGGGTATTACCATCCAAGCTGGTTCCTTCAGATCTGTGCATACTAGGTCTCTCCATTCACCAGAGAGAAATTTTACCAACAAGGATTGCTAATATAACAGAATTGGTAATTCACTTTGCACTGGGGGCCCAGGACATCCATGTGAAAAATCAGCCTTGGCTCCAGAGTCCTGCAGGACTGGGGGTTACCTCTACAGGTAGGAACTCTGAGCTGTGCTGTCCAGCCTCAATTAGGCTATGGTCTAGCTCAGTCAGTGATGGCCTGTTGTTGAGGGGGGTCACAAAATTGCCCACAGATCACTAGGGAAACTTGGAATGTTAAATATACAGGGGCCTCTCCTCAATGGAGGAGATAGAATACTTGTTATCTCACCCAGAAAGCTGGGATGATATTGTTAATGAATTTTTTGTTTCTGTGGTGGCAGACCTCACCCACCTTTTGCTGTAGAGGCAGACCACACCCAAATCCCCTGTAATGTTTATCCTAGACTCTCTCTCTCCCTAGCTCCCAGTTAATAGGACCAATCCTTGGGGGTGGGTGTCACATGTATTTTGTAGTCCGCTGACCTCTGTGCTATCTTGGTCAGAGATCACACCCAATCTCAGGCCCTTTAGCTACAGAAGCCACCTTCATGTCACATGCACTTTGTAAAGAGTCTCTATGTAGTTACACCTTAAGCTTTTATTGTGCTCCCGGAATTGGACTGAGTGCCGCCTGGAAATTTCCCCCAAATTGTACTTTAGATAAGCAGACAGTGAAGCACCTGGCATTAGACTCGCGATGTCTGATCCAGGTTGACAAGTCAATCTAAACCGAGTTTTCCTTCTCATCTCTCAAGGGTTCGCTTCCTTGTCTGGACACTGGCAGGATCCCCTCAGCCTGCTGCAGGTTCCGTTCAGCTAGGGTTTGGCACAAATCTGGGTCATGGAGAAGGCAACTGCTGTGATGGTGTGCTCCTGATAGAGACGTGAGGCCAGACTTCATGGAAGGGAGGGGCCAGAGGTGTAGGCAGAGCCAGTGGGCGCAGTGAGGGGACAGCATGGAGAGTCTCAGCCTGAGGGGGCTTTGTGTGGGGCGGTGGCGGGCAGGCTGAAACTTTGACCTCTGAGTTCAGGAAATGTCATTTTCTTTCCTTAAGAAGAAAACCCTGACCCTCCCATGCATGCCAAGAAAAAAAAAAAAAGATCCAACAGCTCATGGTCCTGTTTATTCTCAGACAGGGAGTGGATGGCCTTTCAGAGGTGTCCGACTGTGCGATCCAGCCAGACTGACATCTGTGGGAGTTCAGGGCTTGGATGTTTAGTCTGAGAGAGACCCCCAGGCCCCAGCAGGCTCAGCTCCTTATAGGTTTGGCTTAGCATTGACCCCACCCCCTCTTGAGAAATGGAATCCTGTGGCCTTTACATGAAGGAAGCTCAGCAGTCCCCTGAAGTCCAGCCCACCCCCATTCTCCTTCCCCATCCTGCTCTGGGACTGCCCTAGAAGTCTTAGGGAGCTTTACCCTGCAGACCCAACAGGCTGTAGGTCAAAGTCTGCCTTCCATTCTAATGTACAGCGGGCTCCTGGGCCCTGCACCCCTGCTGGGCCTCTGTCCCCACAGGGGTTCTTACTTAGGAAGTGCTGTACTGACACTCAGCCCTGTGAAGGTAGCCCTATTTTGTAACTCTCCAGCTTTTTGCATAGGACCCAGCACAAAGCTTTTGCGTTATAAAAGTTCCTGGAAGCCGGGCGGTGGTGGCGCACGCCTTTAATCCCAGCACTCGGGAGGCAGAGGCAGGCGGATCTCTGTGAGTTTGAGGCCAGCCTGGACTACCAAGTGAGTTCCAGGAAAGGCGCAAAGCTACACAGAGAAACCCTGTCTCGAAAAACCAAAAAAAAAAAAAAAAAAAAAAAAAGTTCCTGGAATTGGCCTGAACTGTGCTCAGCTGAGCTGGCTTGGGGAAGGCTCAAACATCCTGCCAGGTGTGAGGGGGCTGCGCCTCTTAGGGGAGCTCTGCAGGTCTCCAGAGTTGCTCCTGGTAGAGCTATACTCTCAGAGTAACAGACAGGCTGGGAACAGGGGCTCCCTGACTTCATGTTCACTGAGGGTTCTGTGCATTTGACAGTGGGATTCAGGGGGGCAAAGGAGTGGGCTGAGGGGCCTCTTTGTGCTGAAGGTGTGCGTACTCTGAGACACACCGCTTTTAGAAGTTCTGTAGAGAACAAGCCTGGCTCCTGAAAATGCACTGACAGGGTCTGTACATAGCTCTGGCTGTCCTGGAACTCACTCTGTAGCCCAGGCTGGCCTCTAACTCACAGAGATCGGCCTGCCTCTGCCTCCTGAGTGCTGGGACTAAAGGCGTGCGCCACCACTTCTGGCTTGAAAATGCATTTCCTTCCTTCCTTCCTTCCTTCCTTCCTTCCTTCCTTCCTTCCTTCCTTCCTTCCTTCCGCCTGCCTTCCTTTTTGTTTGTTCCTTCAAAACAGGGTTTCTCTGTAAAGCCCTGGCTGTCCTGGATCTTGCTCTGTAGAACAAGGTGGTCTTGAACTCAAAGAGATCCATCTACCTCTACCTCCAGAGTGCTTGGATTAAAGGCATGCACCACCATTGCCCAACTGAAAATGCGTTTTAAAACCAGTTTTTGTAACACTTTGTCCCTCAGAGTTCTCAGGGACTAAAGGGTGTGAAGATGTAGAAAGCAAAACCAACAAGTTTGGGATGCAAATTATTGATGTTGATAATTAGCACACTGCAAGTTGGAAAAAGAGAAGCATACATATTGAATCATGTATTGAAAGATGTCTAGTGCATTTAGGGAGATGATGAATTTAGTGGTGAGTTTTATAAAGGGCTCCTGTCATTCAGGGCTCTTTCTGGTAGCTTCTGCAGTATAGCCATGGTCCTCTGGCCACCAGAGCTTAAAGTGTAGTGATTCCTTGTATTTTTATGCTGAAGACATTTTGGGAGATAGATGTAGCCACACTGTTCTTTGGTTGTGGTCCTAACCGCGTTGATCTGCCTGCCAATTCTTCATGTAACACTTTGGGAATCTACCATGGATTTGGTGCCGTAGGGTGACATAGCTAAGCTGATTTGAAAGATAAAGGATGTCCTTGTCCTGAGCACTCAGGCTTGCTCAACAGGTAGTATTGACATTTGGGGTAGGTGATGCTGTGTTGGGGGGTCTGTTCTGTGCATGGTAGGGTGCTTAGCAGGACTCCAGGCTCTACCCTTAGATACTGGTAGCACCGCCCTCAGTCAGGACAATCAAAAATATCTCCAGACATTGGCATGTATCACGCGTCCCCTGGGTTCTAGTTAAGAACTGTCAGTTTAAATGGAGACAGATTCGACACAAAGAAAAGTGCTGTTAAGAGCTTCAGGGGCTGCTCAGAGGATTGCAGGACTGCAATCCGGGCTCCAACTTGAGGGGTGTGTGGAAGTGTGCGAAGCATAGCGGAGGGAAAAGGGAGAGGCAGGAAGGCATCCATGGGCACGGTGGGCTTCTGCGGGAGCTGGATGGTGGATGAAGATGGGAACAGAAGCTGTTTGGTGAAGGGAGCAACAGGCAGGCAAGCACCAGGTGGAACCACCCCACAGGCAACAGCACATCTGGACTTCAGTCTTCTTCTGACACTGGAGCTGAGATCTTGACACTCACCTGCTCCTGCTTTCTGTGCCTTTCTACCTTCCCTGCTTGTCTCCATCACGTTCCTGTCCCCCTCACTTACACCCACCCTCCCATTATCAGAAGTCTGCGTACCCTGAGAAGCAGAGCGAACTGTCGGGCTAAGAGTTTGCTGGAGCTCCTTGCAAGGCCCATGTGTCCACTGCTTCCTGTTGGATGGTCCAGGTCCTTGAGTAGGGCAGCTGTGCCATCTGGTCCAGCTGATTGCACCTACACAGCAGATTCCTTCATAACACAGGGATGCTGTGTGTGTGTGTGTGTGTGTGTGTGTGTGTGTGCGCGAGAGAGAGAGAGCGTGCGTGCGTGCGTGCGTGTGTGTGTGTGTGTGTGTGTGTGTGTGTACAGCAGGCCTTATCTTAGACAAAGGCTCTTGGAATTAGATGCGTTTGTTAATGAGGATGGAGGACCAACTAGATGCAGGGAGTCACGAGGACGCACACTTGTGGATAACCTGCACTTTTGGCGTGCGGGGAAACACTCCAGGGACTTTCTGTGGCCTTCACAGGGCATGTAGCCAGCGTGATGACTGCTGGCAACAGACAGAGGAAGGGCAGCATGGCTTCCAAACTCCATTCTCCAGGGTTCGTTCTCCCCAGCCATCCATCCCTGCTTTCTGACTGTCCAGCGAGGAGGGAGCAGGAGGGAGCAAGGCAGAGGTGAAACCTGAAGGGGAGCCTGAACACGCCATTCTTTTTCCCTTTCCCTTTCTCCACCCTTAACTGTCATTAACAGAAAAATATTTTTAAAAGATCCCTTGATGGCATCCCCAAATGTGAAGTGTGACATTTTCTTAGCTGATGGCCTCCTTTGTGAAGGGATTTTGTGTCCTCCCAGCATGCCTGCTGGATCCCAGTTTGCTGTGGTTGCTAAGGTAAATACTCTTTCCATTAAGCGCCACAGCCCAAGAGTGGCCTAAAGCTCAAATAAATGACCAAGGAGAAAGTTAAACATTTCCCTGGGGTGATCTTAACCTATGCGATGGCTTTTTGGGAAAATTGCCTATTTCCACCCCCCATGTTTTGGCCAGGGGGTGTCTCTCATTCTCTTATTTCTTTTCAGCCAAGTACATCTTTTTCATTTATTCGTGTATTGGATGAAGGGCAGAAGCGGGATTCATAAACCACAGAGAACCTCCCCCCAGAAAGCTGGAGCAGAAGGCATGCATTATCTTAACTTTGGGGCAGCCTGGGGTGTGCAGCTGATTCTAGCAGAGACCCCACTTCCCTTTCCTGTGAAAAATACCACAGCCCAACAGCCACTGGGGCACAGTGTCCTTCTGGAAGGTTCCTTTATGTAGGGAAAAGAGACCAGGACCCTGGTGGCATCTTGTGACGTGTGTGGCACAGTGACATGGCTGTGCTTATTCCCCTGAGCCTCAGGAAGAAGGTGTCCGCAGACCACTCAACATGTGTGGCCACTTTATGAGGAGATGGTCCGGACAGCCTCACTCAGAGCTTCACCTTGGTCCTAGAGGAGTCAGAGCAGCCTTTGGCCGACTGAAGGAAGCCACACGTGGGTGATGGTCTTTAGATGTCTGCTGAACTCCCAAGGAAGAGCAGCCCCACCTGGAAGTCCACACTTGTGCTATCTCTGATGATTTGCTGTTTTTTGTACGTTTGTTTGTGTGTGTCATATGTGCCCAACTCTTACACCTTCTTCCTGAGGCTAAGGGGGATAAGCAAAACCATGCGACTGAGCCCCACAGGTCACCAGGTGCCGTGTGTGTGTGGGTGGAGGCCAGAGGCTGACATCAGGTGCTTCTTCTATTCCTTTCTACCTTATGTTTTGAGATGGGGTCTCTCACTAAACAGAACTCTCATGGACTGGCTAGGCTGGCTGGCTAGAAACCCCAGGATCTGCAATGCCCCCTTGCCTCTGAACTCCAGCTAGGGTTGCCAGCATGTACTCCTGTACCTGGCTTCTATGTGGTTTCTGGGGATTCGAACTCAAACCCTCTCCCTAATGAGGAGTCTGATGCTTTGCTCAGTAAGTTTGCCTTCAGCTAGGGGACATCTATGCCTCCGGGACCATGCCTGGTTCTCCCTATACTGTCTGTCCCAGCTTAATCCTCAGGAAACCATGGGGCCATACTGGTGATGCCTGATAGAAATGGAGACTAACACCACAGCGCTTCAAGTTGAGGCTGTCAAGCTCTAGGACCGAGCAGACGTCCAGGGGTTGTGGCCAGGTCGATCGCCTGCTGGAGGGAGCTTTCTAAAGATGTGAACTGATCACATCGCTCTGTGCACTGGGTGTCTAAGGCTACTGCCTCCTGTCTCATTCTCAGAGACTTGCCCCAACTCCCTATTCGCCTGGGGGCTGCCATCCATCCTTCAGGCCCCTGCTCAAATGCGTGTTCTTTGGCTGGCCTTCCTCCAGCCCTAGACTGAGTCAGTTTCCTCCAGAGTACAAGTCCATCATCTGATGCTCAGCTCCAGGCACACAGTAGATGCTCAGTGAATGGTGCCGAGATGAAAGATGGATGCCTCTGCACCTGGAGCCATGCCTGACCTCCTTTTTGTCTTTTCTTTCCCACCCTTCATATTATCAGTCAGAAGGATAATAGAGCAGATTAAAATTATCTCAGTGCACACTTCTAATAAAGCATCTTGTTTAGTGAGCCCTAAGGAGAGAGAACCTTCTCTGTCTTTCCCCTCCTGGGGTGGGAAACCAGAGCTCCTGATAAGCACACGCAGAGCACGGGACTTGGATAACTTGCATGTGACCCGGATGGCCTCCTGGACAGATGAAGAGCCCTGCTGCCCAGCACTGAGGTCTGCACTCCTTGTTCAAGCAACCTCTCTGCCAAACCACCACTGGCCAGGGCACCGCACTCCAGAGAAGACCTGGGTAGCGATATTAGCGGGAGGTTCCCGTACCCACCTCTTCTTCCTCCTGGAAAACCCCAACTTTATCGCCTTTTCAGCAAATTTGGGAGGTGAAGGCCAGAGGGTTCCTGGGGCAGGAGCAGAGGCGGGCCGATGGAGGAGAATTCCTGGTTTGGTTCCTGACTCTTGGTCGGTCTGGTTTTGTGCTTGTGTCTCTTAAGCTTTTCCACATGTGCCCCAAGGGCCCATCAGTGAGCATGTTTTATAAACTGGAAAAATGAATAAAAATAAGACCCAGAAGGAAACACCAGGAGGAGCGTGGAGGGAGAGTGTGAGTTCCTCTGTACCTCCCAGCTAGGCCTGACCTGCATTTGTGGGCTCCGGGGTCAGGCTTTGCTGCCTTTATGGGTGAAATGTGGAATTTCTGCTCAGAGAAAGCCTGGTCAGTTTTTTGTTCTTGAGCTGCTCTGTTCAGCATTAATTAACTCCAGGAAGGTAAAAGTAATTCTTTTTATTTGGCTATCTGGCTCCACAAACCCCTCTGGCTTCCTGTCCCCGAGGTGCTGGATTGATGGGACCGCAAATGTGTAAAGTCCTGCACAGGAAGCCCCCACCCCCATGGCCATTCAGAAACTCTTGACTCCTGCTGTCCCCAAAGGCGAGAAACTTGGAGGCCCAGACCCCAACTCTGTTTACACCTTCAGAAATGGAAGTCACAGGAACCCTCCATTTTCTTCCCTAAGGATCTTGGGCTGAGCAGGAGGCCTGGGGTGGGGGCTGGGCTATGTGGAAAAGAAATTCTCCAAACTGCTTGAGAAACCACACACAATCAGAGGAGTAACTAAGAAAGGGTCGTCTAGGGAAGCTTTGCATGAACCCCAGAGGCTGTGTTCTCCCCATCATAGGTCCTCGGTCCCCTGACCTGAGCTTAGGCTTCCAAACCTTACTCCAGGAACTTTAGCACTAAAAGTGTCTTTGGGAGAGCTGAGACACATATTTATTTATACTTTGTATTAACACTTACTTTTGGACCAACCTGTGTTCTTAAAACGCATCCCTCAATGGAAATTGGAGAATTGGCACAGATGAAATAAATGTTTAACAGTTACAATTTTACCTGTTAGCTCTGTATAGAAATTTTGCTTTCATTACATTCTTTTATTAGTAAAATCCAATTTCTAGTGGGAGTGACAGGATTGGGTAAGCATAAGTCCTGTAGCAGCTTGGTATTACAAAGTTACCATGTGACACAAAACTAAACCTCCTGTTCCTGTTTGTGTTTTCCACTCTTAGAGAATTATAGCTAATACGCGCAGGTAAGAAGACATAGAAGTCCCCACTGAAGGACGCTGGGCTCTTACTTCTGATCCCAGCCCCTGAGGGGACACAAATGTATTATCGTTATTAGTGTAAAGTGATGAGGGTCATTATGACATCTCACAGGTGTACATCATGTGCTCCGCTCATGCTCACCCTCCCATGTGTCCCTTTTTGTCCCGTCCCCCCAGTCTTCCCACTGGTCGTCTTCCTGAGATGATGGAAGGTATAATCTGACATCATACTGAATGTGAACCGACAAACGGAAACACCGCTGTCCATCTGCCTTGCTGTGGACTCAGACCACATGTGATCCTGTACTGCCGCCTCAGTCTCTAGAGCAGTAGGAAGGCTTGGACTCTCTAGTACGGTGGCCAGCAGAAAGCCTTCCAAAGGTGGCCATGTCCCCATCTCCAGAAACCTTGACATATTACCTTCTGAGGCTTCAGGGACTTTATAGACGCAATTGAGGTTAAGGACCCCCAGAAAGAGTGTCGTGGACCACCCAGGTCAGTCTTCTCTTATCCCAGAAGACTTTCAAAGCAAAGAACTTTGGTTGGCTAGAGTTAGAGATGAGACAAAGAGGTGGCTAGAAATCTACAATATTGGAGGGGTGAGATACTCTACCTTGGAACATGAGACAGAATATAGATGACTCAGGACCAAAGCTTGATGATTGGTAAGGAGAGACCCCAGTCGTCCAAGCTTGCCTGAGCTGGGAAGAGAGCATTTCCTTAGAGTCTTCAGTGAGGAGTGTGGCCTTGTAGACACCCTGATTTTGACCTTGTGAGATGTCTCTCAAGGACTGCATCATGTGTGACCCTGACCTCCAGAAGCTGTGTTGTTTTTCTGTTATTTAAGCTGCTGGGTTTTGATAATTTGTTATAGCAGCAATAGAGAAACAGGATAAATTCTAGCAAGTCTGTACATAGAAGTTCCAAGACTTTCTCTGTCCCAGGTTTCATCTATGCATCCTTTAAGGGTGTAGGGACGCCATATTGAAGGCCACGTGGAAGAAAGAACTTTAAATGTGTGTTTTGTAGCATTTGTGACTAACCCAGGGAAGGAGGCACCTGCCTGCTGGGATTCAGCAGAGATGCTGACTTCAGACTTGAACTACTTGAACTGTTGTTACTCATAATCTTTCCCAGTGACCGTGCACGTGGCCCCGGGGGAACACGGTGATGAAGTTTGGGATCCAGAAATCAAGAGCTGTGGCCAGAGGTTCCATTTTAAAGGAGACAAGTGCTTCTGCTCTTGGCCAGATCATATCTTTTCAGAGTTTGCATCTGGCTGCATTCCAGATGTTCATGGAGAAACAGATGTGTGGGACCACTTTCAGCTCAGCAAGTGACTCAGTGTGGACTACAGCTCCCATGTTTATGGCAATGGTGTGAGAAAGTGCATTGTCATCCTCATTCGCCAATTGGGCAAATGAAGATTCAGAGGGATTAAGTAACCTACTCAAGACAGAAAGGTCAGAATGCCCCAGACCTTCTGGGGGCATTGGCTTTGTTGGGGGTCTGGGAAAAGGGAGAGGCTGATCTGGACAGGGCCCATGTCTTCAGGACGCCAGGAGAAGAGAGAATGCTGGTGTATGGTGCAGCCAGCATCCTCAGGGCAGGATTGTCTATGTGGCTGTGTCCTTGGAAGTTTAGGAGTCCTTAGTGATGGACTCAGCCCCAGTGTGTCTTGCTCATTTTCACCCCGTTTGTCTGCACACCCTCCTTGCTTCTCTGCATCTCAGTTCTTTAAAACACTGGCTGCAAATGCCGTTACCAGGCTTTCTCTATCCCATCTTAATTCCCTCAGAGTCTCAGTACATTCATTGTCCACAAAAAATGAGTTCTGGTACCTATCATATACTGTTTTGTACTACTCTTAAAACCAGCAACCCTCTTGGCTCACAGGTGATGTACATGCCATATGCTATGCATCCTGTGGTCTGCTGTCCCGGGCACAGTGGCATGCACAAAAGGGCCTCATAAATACATGTGTGCTGAATGAATGAGAAGGTGCTATTGATGTCCCGTGTTCCCTTGTCTTCTCTTTCTATGATTTCATGTCATAACCACAGATTAAGAACAATAATTGCCTGATGTGTAGGCAAAGAGGGGAATGTGAGCCTCCACGGTCCCAGGTGGACGAAGAGCTGTTTGCCCACCTCTGCCTGAACCACACACACTGAGAGGGTTTAAAGATACGGTGTGCCAAAGGCCAGGCGATCCGAGGGGGCTGCTTCGGACTCCTTCACCTTCCCGCGCCGTGTCCTATCCCACGCAACAGCTTAGTTTTTCTTTCACGACCAGAACCAGAAAGTGAAAGTTCTGCTTAAAGTCCAGCTCCCTGCTTGGCCTCCACAGACTCTCAAAAGTCCAGCTCTCTGCTCGGCCTCCACAGACTCTCAAAAGTCCAGCTCTCTGCTCGGCCTCCACAGACTCTCAAAAGTCCAGCTCTCTGCTCGGCCTCCACAGACTCTCAAAAGTCCAGCTCTCTGCTCGGCCTCCACAGACTCTCAAAAGGCCTAGTCTGGCCTGGGATGGCAACCAGGCCCTCCTCAAACTGTGACACATGCTATTTCTGAACTCCCTTAAGGCAGGAGGCTGTCAGTCCTGAATCTGTCTCTGACACAACTTTCAGCCCTGGCACACCCTGTCCACTCCCAAGTTCAATGAACTCAGGACTGGCTGGGCTACCCTCCCGGGAGCAGCCCTCACCTCCCTTAGCCTGGGCTTGCTGGGACTCCCATCTGCTGATGAATCAAGCCTCACACACACATCTGCCTGACATCCAAACCCTGCAGGACTTTGCAGATGTTCTGGTTAAGCAGGTCTCCTGGGTGTCCCTGGAGCACACTCACTCCTGCCCGGGGCACACTCACTCCTGCATGGAGCATACTCACTTCTGCCTGGAGCACACTCACTCCTGCCTGCATGGAGCACACTCACTCCTGTCCCTGGAGCACACTCACTCCTGCCTGCATGGAGCACACTCACTCCTGCCTGCATGGAGCACACTCACTCCTGCCTGCATGGAGCACACTCACTCCTGCCTGCATGGAGCACACTCACTCCTGCCTGCATGGAGCACACTCACTCCTGCCCGGAGCACACTCACTCCTGCATGGAGCACACTCACTCCTGTCCCTGGAGCACACTTGCTCCTGCACGGAGCACACTCACTCCTGCATGGAGCACACTCACTCCTGCCTGCATGGAGCACACTCACTCCTGCCCGGGGCACACTCACTCCTGCATGGAGAACATTCACTCCTGCCCGGAGCAAACTCACTCCTGCCTGCATGGAGCACACTCATTCCTGCCCGGAGCACACTCACTCCTGCCTGCATGGAGTACACTCACTCCTGCCCGGAGCATACTCACTCCTGCATGGAGCACACTCACTCCTGCCCGGAGCACATTCACTCCTACATGGAGCACACTCATTCCTGCCTGCATGGAGCACACTCACTCCTGCCTGCATGGAGCACGCTCACTCCTGCCTGCATGGAGCACACTCACTCCTGCCTGCATGGAGCACACTCACTCCTGCATGGAGCACACTCATTCCTGCATGGAACACACTCACTCCTGCCCGGGACACACTCACTCCTGCATGGAGCACATTCACTCCTGCCCGGGGCACACTCACTCCTGCCTGCATGGAGCGCACTCACTCCTGCCCGGGGCACACTCACTCCTGCATGGAGCACACTCACTCCTGCCTGCATGGAGCACACTCACTCCTGCATGGAGCACACTCACTCCTGCATGGAGCACACTCACTCCTGCCCGGAGCACATTCACTCCTGCATGGAGCACACTCATTCCTGCCTGCATGGAGCACACTCACTCCTGCCTGCATGGAGCACACTCACTCCTGCCTGCATGGAGCACACTCACTCCTGCCCGGAGCACACTCACTCCTGCCTGCATGGAGCACACTCACTCCTGCATGGAGCACACTCACTCCTGCCTGCATGGAGCACACTCACTCCTGAATGGAGCACACTCACTCCTGCAGGGAGCACACCCACTCCTGCCCGGGGCACACTCACTCCTGCATGGAGCACACTCACTCCTGCCCGGGGCACACTCACTCCTGCCTGCATGGAGCGCACTCACTCCTGCCCGGGGCACACTCACTCTTGCATGGAGCACACTCACTCCTGCCTACATGGAGCACACTCACTCCTGCCCGGAGCACACTCCCTCCTGCTGCTTCTCTCATCAGAAGGCTTTGTCTCCACCACTCCCGGCTAACTTCCTGAGTCCCACTGGCTGCCAGTGTCCTGCCTTCTTCTGCTCTGTCCCTGGAAGGGCCCACTGCTCATTTTCAACACTTTTTGCCCATGTTAGCCTTTTCAAAAGAACACATCAGTGCTAAACACTGGTCTTGAAGGGCCTCCAGGGGATTGAGAGCTCACAATGAGTGGGTGCTAACCAGGAGCCAAGTGTGGTGCCAAGGCCTTTCTTTTTGGTGCTCCGTGACCATGATGTCCCACTTGTGAGAGCAATCGTGGGGAATATTGGTGCACATACATGAGGAGATAGATATGCCTAAGAACGCTTTCGGAGGCAGTCTCTATAAAACTGGGACCACTGAATACCCACCCAAGGGGGAATGGAGAAGCAGTTGACATGTTCACAGTGACATGCCAGGAATCATCCTGTGAGGGCATTGTGGTGAAAGAAGTCATGGAATGAAATCCAGCTCAGCCGCTAAGAAAACACACTGAAGTCATGTGTAAGAGTTCAGGTAAATCTCACCAAGTGTAACGTTAAAAAGGCAGGGGGTGGGTAATCAGCTATAGAGGTAAAGACACAGTAAGACAGTAAAACTATTTATATGACATTTAAGACACACGGAGCAATAATCCACAGACAAGTGCACATGGAACTTCAGTATTAAAACATGCAGAAATGGGATATTCTAGGGGTGGGCAAACTATATCCATGGGCCAAGTCCAGTCCATCCACCTGCTTTTGGGTGGCCTGTGAGCTGAGAACGGTCTTTTTACAGTTTTAAATTGTTGAAAAAAAAAACCACCAGAAAGGAATTCTTTCCTGACATATGAAAACTATATGAAATTCAGATTTCTATGTAATAAATTAAATTTGTTGAGTCAGCACCACACCTTTCCTTCCTTCCTTCCTTCCCTCCCTCCCTCCTTCCTTCCTTCCTTCCTTCCTTCCTTCCTTGCTTTCTTTAATTTCTTGCCTATTACTTGCTAGGGACTATGTGTCCACAAAGTTGAAAATGCTTGAAGTCTGCTATCTGTCCCTTTTCAGAGAAAGTGCTTCAACCCTTGACCTACATCAGATTTGGAGCATGGTTATCTCTGTACGGGGAGCAGTGGGGCCTGGGCCACAGCTACTGCCACCAGCCATATTTACCTTCCGAGTTGATGGGGACTTACCCTACTCCATTTTGAATATCTAATTTTTTTTTTTATGCTTTAAAAAAGTGAAAGATAAAGTCATCTGTAGTGGGCCATGCTAGAATCCCAGCACTTGGGAGACCAAGGCAGGAGGATTGCCGTGAGTTTGAAGCAATCTGTACTATACAGTGAGTAGGAAGCCAGTCTGGGCCACACAGAGACGCTGTTTCAAAATACTCTTTCTCCCCTAAAGAAGCCCCTTTGTCTTGCTCCCCAAACTCAGTAACAGGTACAATTATGGTTCCCAGTTTATAGATGAGAAAAGAAGCTCTGTGGGGTGTGTGGATGGTGAATGCTGGGAAGGCATTAACTCGGGCCATGGGTCTCCAGAGTGTCTACCTAGCCTAGACTGTCCATGTCCCAGCTGGGGAGAAAAAGTTCAGTTGGATCTCCTTCCTGGTAGACTTGCCCTGTGACTTGTTTATTGACGTCTCAGTACACGGTGAACATGAGGGTGAGGAGAGAGAGATGTACAGGCCACTGCTAGCCACATCACACTTGAGTGCATTGCCTATGTAATAATGAGACCCAATGCTTTGTAGAGCTTCTTTACCCCACTCCCCACCATACCCTCCTGTGGATCCTCTCAGAAACCCTGTGGGAAGCAAGGTGGTTGCTGTTGCTGCACATGGAGATAGAAAAGGCCAATTCCCAGCTACCAGTGATGACTTCTTCTTCCTCTTCCTCTTCCTCCTCCTCCTCCTCTTCTTTTTTGTTTTTATTTTTCGAGACAGGGTTTCTGTCCTGGAACTTACTCTGGAGACCAGGCTGGCCTCGAACTCACAGAGATCCACCTGCCTCTGCCTCCCGAGTGCTGGGATTAAAGGCATGTGCCACCGTTGCCTGGCCACCAGTGACTTCTTGGGCACAGTCATATTTATGGAGCTCAGACAGAGCCCAGCACCACCCTGACTGTGGCCATGCAGCTGAGCGACTTCTAACAGTCCCATCTTCTCACCAAGACGTAGGAACCTCACCTGAGAAGCAGAGATGGCAATGTGTTCCCGGAACACTCTTGTGAGGATAAAATGAGACAGCAGGTGGAGAATGTTCAGCTTTCTTTTTGGATCACAGGGAGAGCTGTCTACCGGCCACCTATGGTATCCCTGCAGCCTTTATTACCATTCTTAAAAGACTCTTCCAGGATTTCCCCACAGTGCTGTTTATCTTCATCAAGGCTCGGCTGTATTTGGGAAGATTCTTCTTAGACACAGCTCCGGCATTCAACACTAAACTTCTCCGAGCTTAGCCGTAAGGAAACTGGGGTTCTGGGAGCCATGTCAGGGTCACTGCTTTGTATGAGGTGATGGACAAAAGCAGAGAAATGAGAAGGTCAGCCAGAGGTGCCTGGCTTTTCTCTGTGAACCCCAGAAACCCGGCGTCAGGCGGCCTGCGGGCAAGACTGCACTGCACAGCAGCACCGGCCGTGGCTCCTGGGGCAGGCTCCCACCAGCCGTGGCTCCTGGGGCAGGCTCCCACCAGCCGTGGCTCCTGGGGCAGGCTCCCACCAGCCGTGGCTCCTGGGGCAGGCTCCCACCAGCCGTGGCTCCTGGGGCAGGCTCCCACCAGCCGTGGCTCCTGGGGAAGGCTCCCACCAGCCGTGGCTCCTGGGGCAGGCTCCCACCAGCGTGGCTCCTGAGGAAGGCTCCCACCAGCCGTGGCTCCTGAGGAAGGCTCCCACCAGCCACAGCAGGCATTCCTTCTAGAAACAGGAGCTACTTTCAACTGGCAAGGCCTAGGAGACAAAAGTGGAAGGCAGACACCCTGGAGCAGTGGACAAAAGGTGGAGGGGGGTGAGGGCAAGATTGGCTTTGTTTCCAAAGCTGGCATCGTGAGGAAGCTGTGAGGGCCTGAGTCAGAACAAGGGCTGTGACCTGTGGTCCACGTTGGCATTCTCTGGGAGACAGTCACTGGGTGGATCATGGAGCTTGGGACTGACAGCAGCATCTGCAGAGTCTTTGCAAGGACCTGACTAGAGAAGAGCACTTGCCTGGGATTCGCAGACAGCCCTGTTCAGGGCTGAGGTAACAGTGGCCCGTTCAAACTGTTAATGCATCAGAAGGAAAATTATTTATTGGCGTGTGCAAATGGCCTGTACACAACAACATGCAATACAAGGATGGCTGGATGCAGGGGCCACCACCAGGTTATCGGAGCGCTCTCTCTCTCTCTCTCTCTCTCTCTCTCTCTCTCTCTCTCTCTCTCTCTCTCTCTCTCTCTCTCTCTCTCTCTCTCAAGGTGTCAGGTGAGATGAGACAGCAGGTCTGTCCAGACAATGCCTGCAGACTGTTGATCTGGTGGATAGGCCTTTCCTTTTCAGAACCCTTTCTAAGAAAAGGAAGGATACCTACTGTGCAGTTCAGACAATGAGCTGTCTGGGCTCTTATGGGGAGCTGAGAGCTGGCCTGGAGCACAATTCGGGAGCACCAAGGACCGTGTCCTCTCCTCCTGCCCTGCCTTTCAGCAGTGGAGGCAGATGCTCCAGGAGACATGGGGAGATGCTCAGTTTGGGGAGCTCCCAGTGATGCAGAGGATCACGCCAGCTGCCTCTTACCATGGCCCCGGTCAGTAATTGAGTCCACACGTTCTGGAAAGCCCCTCCCTTCAGCCACCTCCAGCTCCTTCCTGCTTTCCCCTGCTCAAGCCCTGGAGGTGTGGAGTGCTTTCCTTACCCTTTCTCTTGTTAGGAGGATGCACTCCCTTGGAGCCCAGTGGCCTCTTGTCCTTGGTCTTCCTCTGGCCTGACCTTCCTTCTCCTTCTGTCCCCGGAAGCCCTTCCATCCTTTAAGGCTTCATGGCAAGTTGGACTCTCTTCATGATCTGAATTTCACAAGCTTCTCGATTCTGTTCTGCCCCCCCTTGTTTTTCTAGACTGTTCTCCATTTTTTGAACATTCTCCGCATGTTCTGTTTCTGTGCTAAACTCAGAAGGGCGAGGAATGCAGCTCCCCTCCTCTCTGGCACCGGGACGTTCACCTGATGCAGAAGGACTAATCTTGTGACTTCTTTCTTACTGCAACAGAATGTATAAATATGGAGCCTGAGGCTTGTCAGAGTTTACTGAGGGAGGATGGGACAGGAGACTGCCAGCTCAGCATAGCCCAGTTTTCTGGTCCCTCCCCAGACCTCTGTGTGCTTGAATCCAAGACTGGACCGGTGGGGCTTCTCTATGTCCGTTGCCTCACTCAGCTGTGTGCACATCTGCAGCGTGAGTCACCGCGTGCCGTTTCTGTGGAGCAGACCCACTGCGCTCTGTAGAGTCCCTAGCTGCACGGGGGAGGGGAGTCCCCAGGCCTGTTATCATTCTAAACCAGGGGTTGATAAAGGGCTGGAAAGGAGATCTCTCAGGCTTTGGGAGCCATATGGTCTCTGTCACAATTACTCAATTCTGCTCTCCTAGCATGAAAACAGTCAGAGAGGATTCATAAATGAGTGACTGTGGCTACAATCCAATAAAACTTGACATAGAAAACAGGCAGTAGATTGGGCTTGGCCTCTGAGCCTTACCTTGCTGACCCCAAAGCTGGTCCAAGGATCTCTCTGGGTTCAGGGAAGCCCTTTGTGATCATCGGCGGGAGGAGAGTGAGAAGGCAAGGTCACTCTGCTGGCATCTCCAGCACTAACTCTCTGCCTGAACTGTCTCAGCTCGGGTGTCCCCCTTTAACTGTCAGCAGAACAAAAGAAGGCTACTCAACCTCGTGTGGAGGCTGTCACTCCATGCTGTTCTCATAAGCCACTTCCTTGGAACTTTCGTGTCCCGGTAGTTGGCTGCTTCTAGTTTATGGGGACGATGACACAACCCTATCACTTCAGGTGATGGAGGGCTGTTGGAAAGACACACAGGAAACTCCAGCATTCACAGCTGGGCTTTGCAGAGAACTAGGGTGTGATCCAGTGAGTCATGTTTCATAATTAAACTGCCTGGGTTCAAATCCCAGCTCTGCCATTCATCAGCCATGTCACCACTTTGGCCTCAGTTTCCCTCCATCTTAGTAACGTGACAGTAATAACATGGAGTATTGGGTGGGGTGGAAGGGGTGTGAGGACTCAGTGGGATCCTATGCATCAGGCCTAACTCTGCCAGGCACAAAGTCATGCTCAGTCAGGACCATCCGTAGCAGCTCTGCGAACCCTGCTATTCTGATGGTTAGAAACGACCTGGGCTCTGCCCTCAGAGCAGCTCTTGTCTATCTCAGCAGGGCACTCTCTGGGTGACTTCTAGATGGGTGTTAGCACCATCATTGGCTCCCCTTGCCTCAGACGTCTCCCGAGAAGACTCTGCTGGTCCCGTTAGGTGTCATCCGGTCCTGAGCAGCCTGTGTGCAGTTTGGGGCCATCTTTAGCCCCTTTTCAGCTTCCGAATAAAGCTCTTGTCTGGTCAGCTATGGCCAGGACAGCCCAGAACTCCCTCAGAATGTGGGCAGGAAGAAATCTTCGAATGGGAGCATTCCCATGACAGTCTTGGGAGCCCTGCTAGCAGAGGGCCTCTCTGGTCCCCACTGTAAAGAGCTCTCCCTGTCCCCAGGCTGTGGTTTTATGCATCTTCTCCCCGCCTAGAGTAGAAGTCACCTGGGTTGGACTGAAAATGTTACTGTCAAAGCAAATGATTGCAGTGGTGGTGGTGGCGGCACTTGGGGTCTCCTTATAGTAACCCTGTAGAATAAAGAGAGAGAAATGACCTTGTTACCTTCTCAAGGTGGCCTTCACACACACACACGCACGCACGCACACACACACACACACACACACACACACACACACACACACACACACACTGGAAACATTCCCCCGGAAGGAGCAGAGGTGAACAGCATTTACAGTTTTCTGGACTGGCCTCTTGAAGATGCTTTTGGGGGCTGCTTCTGGAAGCCACTTAGAGGCTCTGGGTGGACTTGAGGTGGGCCACCAGTTGAGACTTCAGAATCTTTTCTTTTATTCCTTCAGCAGAGTCCCAGCCGTTGACCTCTGAGTTCCACCACAGAGCTTGCCTCTGGATTTATCTACCCCACTGGGGCCAAATGCCCGACTTGTTAGCCATGCTGAATGGTTTTATTTGTTTTTGTTGTGCATTTTTATCATTTTTGTTCATGTGTCTGGAGGCTTTCCTTACAAAATGATGGATGCGTTTTCATAAATCAAAAAATAAGTGAGAAAGTATATAAAGGCAAAAAATAGACCCAAGCCTGGAATTTGCCACTCCAAGATGTTAGCTGTTTCCCAAGGAGGGTGCACTTTCTGATTTTACAAGGTCAGATCCTGGCTTACTTCACAGAGCACAGTTTTTGGAGCATTTCTTAATAATGGTAGCCACAGTGGTGACGATAACAATTCCAGCCGCGGCTACTGTCTGCGAAAGTGCTTCTAATCCATCATCACATTTAACGTGGCAATAATCGGATGAGCCCAACTCTGTTAGTACCCCCATTGCACAGATACGTATCGAAAGCTTTAAATGTCTCTCTACTAGAAGCGCATTTTCAGGGCTGTAGGGTATGGAATCTAAATATAGGTTTTGTGTTTGTAAAGATATGTTAGAGGTAGGGTTCAGTGCTTACTGGAGGGCCGAAGCATTGCAGGCAGCGTGGCGGCAGCGTGGCGGCAGCAGTTGGAGGGATTTGGGGAGAGAAGCCTCCTCTCATCAGCTCTGTTTGAAGACAACTTCTGAGGTAGGACACTGGCCATGCAGGGCACACTGCGACAGTTTCCTCATAATGCCATGGACAACGTCAGTGTTGCCACAGACAGAGATCCCTGCTTCCTTTCCCTTAAGGTGTCCACCCTAGCCACAGGGTACAGGACAGGTACTGACCAGGAGGCAACTGATTAGAGTCCATATGTTTCTGATATTAGTTGCAAATCCTCTGTTGTCATGAGTGATAGAATGGCCACTGGGACCTGTTTAGGAATAAAGAAGTGGGGTGGGGTCTTCCTGGTTCACACACTCAGCAGACAGCGTTTCTTCCTCCTGTGGGGAAGGGCTCCGGACTTCCCTCTTCAGTCCCGTGCTGATCCTTTGAGCATTCAGAGGGACAAGGAGACTGATAAGCTAGGCCACCAGCTCCATTCTCTGGTTGGAGGAGGATGGTTACTGTGGTGGGAGTTAGAAGCATGGCACCCAAGTGGTGGAGCTGCCCACAGAGGAGGAGTCTGCTCTTCTCATGAAGGGCATCCCTCTGCGGCTGTTCTTTCCTTGGATCTTGAAAGTTACCTGGAGGTGGTGGAACCTTGAGGGGTGTGGCCTACTGGATGGAAGTCAGGGCATGCTCTTGAAGGGGTGGTTTGGTGCTTTTGCTACGCTGTGAGGTCAGCAGGCTTCCTCTCCCATGCCCCCCCCCCCCCTCACCATGCTATGCAGTGCCGTTACAGGCTCAGAGAAACAGGTGACTGAACAGAGACCTCCAGACTGAGGGTTAAATTACATCCCTTGGTCAGGAGTGGTAGCGCACACCTTTAGTCCCACTACTCAGGAGTCAGATACAGGCAGATCTCTGTGAGTGCAAGGCCAACCTGGTCTACAGAGTGAGCTCTGGGCTAGCCAGGGCTGCACACTGAGACCACATCTCAAAACAAAACAAAACAAAACAAAACAAAACAAAACAAAACAAAACAAAACAAAACAAAACCTTCAAAACAAACAACAACAGTCCAACCAAATAATCAACCAACTAAATAAACCGTCCTCCGAACACCACAAAACACCACCACCACCACCCCAGCTCTTTCTTTAAGATGGCCATCACAGACATTTTGTCACTGTTGTGGAAGGCTGACCAACACACCTCCTTTCTTTGTCTGGGCTTAGCCAAGGTCGATGCAGATCCCTGAGGAGCTTCAGAACAATTCCACGGCCGCTCCTTCCCCGAGTCGCCTTCTGTTTGGATGCTTCATCCCACCAGCTTCTTCCGCAGCGGGTCCTCTCGTCTAAGTGCTTAGTCCCTGTGTTTTATGGAGGTTGGAGATCCCAAGAGGTGTTTTTCCATACTGTGCCTGATGCAAGAGGGGCTTTAAGCCCAGAGAGTACCTGACTGTCTAAGTCTGGAATGTTCTGTTCTGCAGATTTTTGCTATGACCTGTGGTAGGACCCGCGTCTTGCCCTGATTTTGTGTCCTTTTGCAGACGTTTGAACAGCCACAGCTTTTGTAGTTGGAGTGCGTATAAATGGGCTAATTAGCCCAGTTACCTGCTAGTTCTCTGTTTGTGTGGCACCACCGGGCCCGGAGTATGTCACCCCTTCAGAGTTCCAGACAATGAGATAGGGCAAACGATTACATACCAAGACTTCCAATTAGAAATTTCAAAATGTTGCCCTGGAGCTGGCAAGCAACCCTCTCCTTGACAGGAGAGGTGAAGGCTTTGGGACTTCCTAAGTAAACTGTTTTTTTAAGGCAACTCAAGAAGAACAAGTTCCAGAAGGCAGCATGGATTTTTATGGTCAGTGCCTCTCTCACTTCCTACCTGGTGACCCTATTGCTCAGTGACCTATCAGCTGCTCACCTCTACCCAAGAGCAGTTCAGTCCTTGCCAGATCCCCTCTTGTGTTGTTCCAATTGTTTCTCATGGTTGAACTTGTCTTGCTAAAGGTGTCATCAACTCTGAGGACAGGAAGCTAGTCTATCTTTGTATTCCTTTGCCAGGCATGTGGTAGATGTTGATAAGTCTTCCTTCACTGAGGTGTTGAAATTCTGTGTGTGTGTATCTGTTCAGGGTGTGGATAGGGTGACAATGACATGTGAGTCCTCTTTGTCGCTCTGCTGGGAACAACTTCATGGCATGTACAGAAGTTCTGCTGCTCTCTGACTGTGCCAGTTTCCGGCTGACCCTTTCCTTTCTCTTGATTGCCAGGGCAATGCATGCTCTCAGCTGTATGTTGGAAATGTCACTATTTTCTGGTAGAATTACATATTTACATCGACATACCTGAGGTCAAACACTCCCAGCACTTATTCCAAACCTCAGAAGCAACCAGTAACTTCCTGAAATAAAGGATACAGAGCCTGTTCTTCTGGCTTCTCTGGAGACATGTCCAGGCTTTGTTAATTTTCTGTCCATTTGCATGTATCTGTAGGTGGCTGTTATGGAAGGGTGTGTTGGGAGGAGAGGGTATGGTAAGATGGGGAGGGAGGCAGAAGGGAAGAGGAGGGATTGCTCCCTGACAGTACTCCAGTCAGCTTTCTTCTGATGAGTCTAAGTGGGTTCACGGGATCTGATGTGGCTCTGTGAAAAACACGTCTTAGAAAAAACACCATCCGTGTTTGGGGCTCTTCCGTTGAGGAGGGTGGGAAAGCGGTGGTCACTGGCTGTTCTTAGCCCAGCAGGGGGAAAGGGAAGTACATGCCAGTCTCTGATAATTCTCTTTTCTTTCTTCCCTTCTCTTTTGTTCTTCAATAAATCACTCAGGACAACCTGCTTCTCTTTAGTGGTGTGTTTTTCTAGGGTTTCAGCCTTTGTTTGAAATTCTAGAACAAGAGTATTCCAGTAAATATGGTCAACCTACGTGTAATTATCCCGGTATGTCAACCTTGCCCCTCAGTGGGTTTGCTCTGGTTAACCAGAGCTCTTCCACCCCACTCAGAAACAAGACCTCCTGCAGAACCCTGTGGAGGGCCCACCGGCCAACGGGCTGCATCTGAAGGGAGTAAGCAAGCCCATAATTACTCTCATTGTTTAGTTCAGAGCTCAGAAGGGTTTACATTCAAGACCTCAGCTGGCGCACACAGCACGTCGGTCTGTGGAAAAATGAGCCTGCTCCCAGGTCCCAATGTTGCTTGTCCAAGGAATTTTGGTGTCACAGGCATCTTCTGTGACTCTACTTTGTGACTGTTCCTGATTAGAGCTTGGGTTTCCTCAGTTACAAGAGGCATCCATCTCATCTCAGCTCTGAGGTTGGAAGTTGTACCTTTTGAGAATCACAGAATGTAGGCTCGGGAAGGAGGTAGAGGTGACGGGCAGAGATGTTAGTGTTCTGCGACTCAATATTCCCAGGCACCGTCCAGGGATCTTGTTCCGCTGCAGAACTAAGCATAGTGACTGGGATGGGCTGGGGGTCTATTTCTACAAAGCTCCCAGGTGGTGCTCTGCACTGGTCTTTGGGCCGCACCCTGAGCAGCGACATTCTCCACTAAACTCTTCATTTTGGGAAGAGTAAAAGAGAGACCCAAACAATTGGTGAGCTTTTTGGGTAGAAGAGAGTTAGCCTTCTTGACTGTGGTATTTTCATGGCTGTTCAGATGTTAATAGAAAGGACGGTGAGTCTCTGTGGAGAAAATCCTCCTGTGAACACTTCTACAGTCCTGGAGCAGGCGGCTCTTTCTCTGGTACTCAAAGGTAGATTTGGATCCCAGAGACCTTAGGAGAGACCCATAGGTGTCCAGAGCTTGGCGTCTGGATGGGAATTACTTTCTTGCCATCATTAAAGAATTGGAAGAAGAACGGTGAGCCCCTGACTTTGAGAGATGTGTACATTCCCTAACCCTAGCCTACTATGTGGTTGGTCTGTGGGAAACTTCAGGTAGGCAAGCAGGATTTGGGGGCAGTCCAAGGGGCACCATGTGTTCTTAGCAGGAAACACAGGTTCCTTTCTTGGCCTCTTGGCACTTTCACAAACCTTTGGGTAAACTTTGTAGACCATGCCTGTAACAAGTATGCAGTATTATCTACCTAAACATAGGGATTAAACTGTGTGGACTTTGAAGTTTATTTTTCACCACTGGAAGTATTTTTTTTCCCTTCTGGGAGCCCTGGCCACAGGGCAGTCAAACAATACAACTTATGACAGGTGCTTTGGGATACACCATCAGTTATAACTTCAGGAGGAACTGGAGACCCAAAGCATTGGCCTGAATCTCCACTGTGAGTTGGAGACTAAAAGTCAGCCATTTGGGTACTGCCACATTGAGCCCCAATAATGTCTCTGGCCATTGAAGGCTTGGATGAGCTTCTGCGGTTGGCACTCATACACTGTGGCCAGGAGGAGGTGACTTGTGACTCCATGGGCAGAACGAAACCAGAAACCTGGCATGTAGTTTCTTCCTTGCTCTTTCTATCTCTTCCCTTGGGTAACTTAAATTTATATCCTTTTTCTATAATAAAACTTACCCTGAATATAGTGCTTTTTTGAGTCCTGCATGGATCTAGTGAATTACTAAAGTATTTATGGGGAACCCCAAATTTGTAGCCAGTGGTGTGATATATGGATGGTTCTGCATGTCCCCAAGTATGCAGTTAGTGTCTGAAGTCAGGGTGATCTTGTGGGACTCTTCCCTCAGACTTTGAAGTTAGCTGAACTCATAACAACAGTAACATGCTGATTTAGCAAGTATTCTTAGATAAACAAGCAAAACAGCTCCTTTGATCGAAGCCTTCCGGGTGGCAGAGTGGATTAAAGTCTAGGGCAGAACTTAAGAGCGCGCATTTTGGAGCAAGACATGTCTTATGGCAGACCAAGGCACAACTATTTTCCGATTGGTTTGCTCATGCTACTTAAGTCTTTGAGCCTGAGTTTCACAAAGCCTCATACATTTGTATGATGGACTAGCCTTGAGAGTAAGCTGGGAGAGAGCACAGGGCCCACAGCACGCACTCTGGACATTGCCACCATGGTTGTTGTTATTACCGAGGGCTTTGTTAGTGGTATTATTTCTGTATTTACTTACCTATGTTTTTATTAACACTTTGTCTCCTTCAAATAGGCATTTGAGTGGTTCAGATAGATGTAAATATGATAGCCTGCCAAAATAAACTACCAGGAGCAGGAAGGTTGGAACTGGGGTGTTAGACAAGGCTGGAAGAGGAAGAATTGGGGTATCCTATATACAGTCTCTGGTAGGGCTACTTGTGGCAAAGAGGAAGATAGAAAGATGGGCCTGGTCACCTACAGTTAAGAGAACTGGTATGTGATATGCCTTTAGATCAGAGATAAGGAAATGAGCTCAGGACAGAGGACAGGAGATGAAAGGTCAGCAGCTTGCCTGGCCTGGAGCGAAGGAAGAGGCAGGCCTGACTTCTTGGTGTTGCTCACTCGCCTTACATCTTCACGGACTCCTACTTGGTCAGCAGAATGCTCCCTAACAGAATGGGCCCCGTACTGTAAAGCGCTGGGGCAGGAGTGAGAGGGTACCCATCTGTCTACACGTTCTCTCCTTCTGGTTACCTCCATGTTCTGCTGAGTCGCTCCAGAGGCTCTCGTTTCCATTTCTCCTGTTTTCTGCTAACATGTTATTAATAAGGGTTCTAGATAGTGCCCCCAAAGCTTCTCATTATGGAATCTTCTTGAGTTCAAAGAATGAAGCTGTAGTGATGAGTTATGGTGCTAAACACCATAATAAACAGTGAAATTTTAAAAATGTCACACAAAACAAACCAAGTCCTGGCTTCAAACCTCCAATGAGATCTTTACGGACGACTTGTCACCACTGAGCATTCCAGAGTCCACAGCTCAAAGCAGAACCCTAAACTGTAATTTCAGGTCCAAAGCATGGTTCTGACATTGACCTCAGATTCCTCCACTCACCAGGCATTAGTTTTGTTATCTATTAGGAGGGGGATACAAGGACACTTACCTCATTGAGGATCTAGCAAAGGGTTAATGACCTCATAATATAAAAAGTCAAGAGATAGTGATGGCCAGCGATATTTTAATATATTCAAAACAGGACAAATAGGCTTCGTATCAGGGCAGCCAGGCTTCTGATCACATAATGCTTGGATTGCACAAGCTGACCACTGGCATCTTGGGATTCCTTAGAGTTTAAACTAGTGGTCTGAGAATCAGGCAGAACAGATAAAAGTTTGGAAAACAATAGTTTTTCATGATTCACCAAATGTGATTTATGGTTGGAATGTGCATGGCAGAGATCCTGTCTGGTTAAATAACAGAAACCAACATTCTCTTTCACTTGGCTATAGTGCATTTGAAGCACTGGGGATGAATACTCCCTGGTTTAATGGTCTAGGGCTAGATTCTCCCCAGCCTTCTCTTTGATCTTGACCTTCAGCTGCTTGATCTGGAACGAGAACATATTTGAAAGAACATAGTAGAGAAGGCTGGGATCAAACAAAGCTATGGGACTTGAGATTCATTCCCACTATGGTGAGCCTCAGTTTCTCCATTTCTAAAATGAACATGTATAGATCTTCACAGTGCTTCTATGTGGATTGAGTGCTATGATGTATTTGACATGTTTTAGAATCGGTGAAAGATAATACATGTGTTCATTTTGCTCTGTTCTTGAAATGTATTGGCTCACGCCATTGCTTCTAGGAGATCCAGACAGGCTCAATGCCTTGTTTGAGGTGAATTAGAAGAAGGACACAATGCCTTAGGGCTACTCTTGAACTAGCTTATCAGCCCCCCGGCCCCCAACACACACACTTGCTGGTCTGGTTGTCTTTGGATCAGGAGCAGATGTGTATCATTAGTCTGTGGGTTTGGGTTTTCTCTGCTTGGTCGAATTCTAAGGCTCTGGACTGGGTACTGGCTTTGGTTCTGTTCCATATTCAATAAATACCTGATTGGTTTTGCCACTCAAACTAGACAGGTCTCACGTTTTTGAGAAATGGCTGGTCTAAAGGGGGATTTTGAAAATCAAGATGGCTGAAGGCTTGAGAGCAAAGTGGGAGAAGAGGGGGCAAAGTCGGCTGGCTCCGGGCGGACAGCGATGCAGGCGACACCTGGGCTGCTATTGTTCCTAAGTGAGGCCCTCTAGGAAGGCTGCCTGTGGGCTCTGCTTCCCTCATCTGTAGTAGAAGGTCATAAGAATGAATTAAGGTTTTTGTAAGGGTTCGATGAGGTAATAGTATAGAGAGCTTCAAAAGGTGCCTGGCAGGTGAGTGCTTGGCAGGTGGTATTCTGTGTGTGTCCTTTGTGTCCCCACTGTATTCAAGGCTCTCCTAGGAAACTGTGGCTGAGCTGTTTGGGACCCTGTGCACCCCTCTTTTGTATATTTCCCGTAAGTCACTGGCTAAAGGACAAGTGGTCAAACATCACCAAATTTTGTAAAAAGTGGCAATAGACAATAAATATTGGAGAGGATGTGGGGAGAAAAAGGAACCCTTGGACACTGTGGGTGGCAGTGCAGATAAATACAGCCATTGTGGAAATCAGTCTAGAGATTCTCAAAAAAGAAAACAGAATGACCATATGACCCACTCCTGGACATATACCCAGAGAACTCCGTAGACATCCATCAACAGAGAAATGAATACATAGATGAAATAGAATGTTATTCATCTCTAAAGAAAAGTGAAATCATGACGTTTGCAGGAAAATAAACATGCTTAAAGTATATAATATTAAGTGACATCATGCAAGCTCTCTTCCTCCCTCATATAAGTCCTAGCCTGTACCGTATGTGAGTGCATGTAAACAGATGTATGCGTGGATATAGTATAACATTTAGAAAGGAGACAAAGGATAATATTGGATGACAAGGAAGGAAGAAATGAGGGCAAATGACACACAAGTCATGGAAGAGGATATAAAGCTGATTGTTTTTCTAGTTTCAGCTCTGTCATAGATTTTTTTTTTTGTAGTAGATAAGCGTATAACACCCTAGGTGAAGCTACACAATAAAGGGATTTTTATTTTTAAGAAAAGCAGTGATTGAAGGTGTTTAAAAATAGTTTCTCCAACAACAGTTTTCTTCTAGCCACCTCTTCCTAAGGTCAGGTTTGCAGTTCTCTGAGCCTGTTAGGGGTGAGTGAACACATAAATCGTCCTGGTATTGGCAGCAAGGGCACACGGCCACAGCTGGCCTGCAAGGTGCATCAGTTGGTCCAACTTCGGTGTTCTTCCACTTTCTCCTGCTCCAGGAAGGACCCCTGTTCTCTGTCTGTCTTTGGAGCTCACTCTAGGCACGCAGCTCCTGTTTCTTTTAGACTGGGCACCTGAGCCCTGCAGTCTTTTTAGTGATCATTGTCATTACCAGTATCAATAATGGTTGCATTATGTTGAGACCAGGAGGAACAGTTTGGGAGTCTTCTTGCTTTGGCCATCCTGCTTGGAAAGACTTTGGCGGATTTCCCAGGAAACCATGTTGGTCTGGTTTGGAAATTTTAACTATTGCTTATTATGGTTTGTTTGCAGGAATGTTCAATCAGTGTGACCCTTTGGACACAGTATCCCACCCCCTATTGATGTTGGGTTCTAAGCACTCGGTGCAAAGCCTGGAGGCCCAGCTGTGCTGGAGCTTAGCTTCTGGCTGAGCTGGGAGCAGGGCCCCGGAGCTCTGGTCTGCGTGGCTGCTGGCAGTGGGACAGGACTGTGGGCATGTACCTTGAAGTTGTGGACCTAACCGTGGTGAGGTTTCCAAGAGAGCTTTGCATTGCCCTCTCTGTCCTCTTAGAACTGTTTTTATAATACTTCATAAAGAAAATAAAGTTTGTTTCGTTTTTCCCTCTCTCCAAACACCCAGTTGAGGTTTGTCCAGTGGAGCTCCACCCTCCCGGCCAGAGAGAAGGGAAATGCCATCCTGGTGATTTCTTACTGGCAACTGCAGCAGTGGTTGGATGCGGCTGTCCAGGTATAACACAGCGCATTCTTAGAAACTGGGGACATTCGGTCTGAGTCTTGGCATTTCAGACTCAGGAGCTGTGTCAACACTGAGGTGGTGGCTCGAAAAGTCCCCTACCCCCTCTCCATTTGCTTCTCACACTTTCTAGAAAAACTACTATTTTCTGAGAGGATGTTACAAAACGTCTGAGGACCCTGTAGTATAAACAGTGCTCAGCTCCCCCCACTTCAAGACCCAGATACTCATGCCCCCCCACTGACGGCGCTGGCTGCCAACCACTACAGCTGGACTTTCTCTGCAACCAGCCCTGGCAGGGAGAAGTGGCCTCACCCAATCCTGCTCCCTCTGCTGGAGGGCAAATTACATCCGCTTAGTTGATGTGGGCACAGGACAGCAGGCTCCACGGTCTTACCTGGGTCAGTTTAGGAGGGCATCTCTCCTGCAGAGCTCCCCGTGGGACTGGCTGAAGACTTCGTTACAAACTCACCACACCGTTGAACCCCGCCTCCACTAGCCCATCTTCTCACAGAGCTTTCCCAAAGAGTGCTGCCTAGCCTACTCAGCGTGACACTGAGCTCAGAGTCCCGTTCCTGTGGGACACTGAAGTGACAGCCCCAAACAGGCTGGAGGGACAAGGGTAGACACTTGCCTAGTGAGACCAAAGGCAAAGCCAGTGTCCTGCTTCTGTCCACTGCTCTTCAGGGTTCAACTGGGTTAATAGATGTGGCTGTGTAAAGTAGAGGGTATGTGAATTCAATATAAGTAGAAATGAAAAATATCACTTACTTGCTTTAAATAAACAACTTCCTGGAGGTCAGATGCTATAATGTGGCAGTCTCATGATAGACAGATGAATACAGAAGCCACGCTGCTTTGGGACACTGTTTCTAGACTGTTCTGAAAGTGCTACGTGTAAAATATGGTGCTTTGAAAAGAAAGCTCTAAGCATGTGTGTGTGCACTCATGTGTACATGAGCTTGTACGTGTGCATGCGAGTGTGTGTGTGTGTGTGTGTGTGTGCTCGTGCGAGCGCGCGCACGTGTGGTTATATGATGTGCTAGTTTGGGATGTCAATTATGCATATTTGAGGAAGGGAGGCTCTGCAAATGAATTTTTAGGAGAAAAATAATAAATGACGTGATTTCTCTTGTCCTGTGACAAAATGCCCAGTAGAAGCAGCTCAGGGAAGGAAGGGGTTGTTTGGCAGATGCTTTCAGAAACTTCTGTCCATCATAGTGAGGAAGGAGTGGCAGAGTGGCCTCATCCACGGCAGTGAGCAAAGCAGTGGCTTATCATGTGATCACACACAGGAAGCCGACTACACAGGACCTGACAGTAGACTCAACCTTCAAAGGCCCACCCATCCCCGATGTCCTGCTTCCTCCAGTCAGGTCCAACTCTTGAAGGCTCCACAAAATAGTTTTCAAAATGGTGCCACAAACTGGAGACGAAGCATTTAAACCATGAGTCTGTGGGAGCATTGTTAGATTGGAGCCATAGCATGAATTATATAATTACCAAACACGTTGACAAACTCCACAGACACACCAACAGTCTAGAAAACTGACGTACTGTTTTTATTTATTGATTGCCTGGCATATTTCTGTGATTTTCCTTTCTGTTTCTTCTATCTGTGTACTCGCCTTGCCTCTTCATATGAGAGTGATTTGCAATGTTTTCTACAGACAGAATGCAAAAATGATTTTGTCTTACTTACCCTAATAGTTGATGGAAATTTGTCTTTTATTGTGGATAATTAGAGGACTGTCAACTTTGTTACTACTGTTGATGTCATATAAATGTTTAGGATTGCTGACAAATTTGGGACAATCTCTATTTTCTTTCCTTCCTTTTTTTTTCATTCTTTCCAGACAGGGTTTCTCTGTGTAGTCCTGGCTGTCCTCGAACTCACTCTGTAGACCAGGCTGGCTTCAAACTCATAAAGACCTGCCTGTCTCTGCTTCCAGAGTGCTGAGATTAAAGGCGTGTGCCCCACTGCCTGGCTCTCTTTGGTTTTCTTTATGTTTGAGCTGTATGTTGTTAGCATGTTTCAAGTTTTTTGGCACAGTAATTCATTTTTATTGCTCTCTAAATTTGTGTCCATTAAACAGGTCTTAAAGGGTCCCATCTAGTGTGGCTTTTCAAGATGAATTTCTTCCTATAGAAGATCTCTTTCTTCACCCCTCAACTATTTATTTGGAAACATTTCAAACCTGAGGGAAAAATTGAAAGACAGTACAATGTCTACTTGTAGAAATTCATAAATGGACATATTATCAAGTTTACTTTGTCTTTCTCATTCTCTACCTATTTTTCCTACCCCATCTAAATACACAGTCACATACAACACACATAGCACACACACAACACATAGCACACACAAACACACATACTCACCAACACACATACACACAACACATATGCAAGCTCACACACACACACAACACACATGCAACACATAACATGTACAAACACACATATACACACAAACGTACATATACTTCCTTCTGGAGACATCAGAGATTGCTATTGGGAAGACTTACTTTTCACTGTGGAAAACTTGAACATTATTAATATCAAAATGGAAAGTTTGAATCTTTAGATGACATTACATGTAAGGAAGGATTCTGAGAAATCAAGAATAAGCATGGAGAGAAATAGAATCTTGATAACAATGGTCCTTAGATTATTGGTTTTCTTCTGTCCCACACTAGTTGGCTCTTCTGATATGAGACAGAATCTCTTAATTTTTTCTTTTAGTAATATGCTTGGGCTTAGAGAAGGAAATTACCACATTTCAACTCCAAAGTCAGCTTGATTTATAATTGAATCAGGGACCACAACTATTCTAGAGTTGAAGAGATATAGATGTTAGGCAGTGAGATATTACCCTGTAGAATATATTGGTACCAATAGGTTCTTTCCTTCTGCTGTAGCTATCTGGGTATCCAAGGCCTTATGATTTCTGGAAGATGGATATTTCTATTATCCTGAAAAGACAAAAAACAGAACCCTGCCCCAACCCTTGTTTGTTGAGTTTTTCTTACAATATGTAGAGTTGTCACATTGGTGGATGAGCTTTTACTTCTCCTCATCAATGGGTTTATCCTGTTTGAAGCGAATTTTTTATTAATTTTGTTGGTATCCATAGCTTTTCTTCTCCTGCAGAAACAAAAGCAAAACCCCTTCCTCAACATAGGACGTATTCTGGTTTCCATTCTGAGGTCAACACATCTTTGAAATAAACCAGTTGGTTTAAATGAGGAGTTTTGTCTGTCTGTTGTCCAATGTCTCTCTGCAGCTGTTGTTCCTTTCTCATCAGCATTGAGAAAATTCAAGGTTAATAAAGTATTATGTAATCTAGGAGTCTGTTTCTGTTTATTTAGCGTATCCTTTAAAGTTTGATTGGATCTTTCTATGACTGCTTGTGTGGTACACCTGTAACATGCTTTATATTGTAATAAGAAAAAAAAACCTGTCTCATTTTATTTGAGACATATGCTGGGGCATTGTCAATCTTAATTTCTACAGGTATTCCCATGATGGCCATAACTTCCAGTAGATGTGTAATCACAGAATTGGCCTTTTCAGAACTCATGGGAGTTGCCCATTGAAATCCTGAAAACGTGTCAATGGTATGGTGTATATATTTTAATCCTCCAAATTCTGCAAAATGAAACACATCCATCTGCCAAATTTCATTTCTTTGTATACCTTTAGGATTACTTCGTGCAGGTAATATAGTTTGGTCATAGAAGGAACAAGTAGGACATTTTTTTTTTTTTTTTACAATTTCCTTGGCTTGTTGCCAAGTGATGGGAAAGTCCTTTATCAAATCTTTGCTACATGGTATTTCTTATGACATTCTGAGGATTCTAGCACATTACTTATTAATAACTGATCAATCTCATCTTGTTACCTTGTGCTAGAGGACCTGGCAGACCCATATGGTATCTGATGTGTATTATATATCTATATAGGATGTTCCCTATTTCTGATGATTTCCTGTAATTGTATAAATAATGAAGTTAATTCTGTGTTATCAGGTATAAATTCAGCAGTTTCAATATGTAAAACAACTCTCTCTGCATATTGAGAGGTTCCATGAAGTCCATTAGTACCACAAGAATGGCATACAGTTCTGCCTTTTGTACAGAACCACTTTACTTATGTCTCCTGATTTATATCCTGCCTTTCCTGATTTATTTGCATCAGTATAGAATGTGGGGACTCCATAGATTGGCTTTTGCCATGCAATGTGAGGAAGGACCCATTCAGCTTTCTTTATGAATTCTATTCTCTTGGTTTTGGGATAACATTTTTTAATCTCTCCCAAAAAGTTACTATAGGCTCTTTGCCAGTATTCATTATCTTTCCATAAAGAGGAAATTTCCTCATTAGTTAAAGGTACCACAATTTCTGATGGGTCCATTCCTATCAACTGACGAAGTCTTAATTTTTCTTCTAGAATCAAATCAGTGATCTTTTCTACAAAAGTCTTTAACTTCTTACTCAGTTTACATGGTAGAAATATCCATTCCGATATATATATATATTTTCCCTCTGCATCAAAATCCCTGTCAGGGAATGTCTGGAGGGGAGTATGACCAGAATGCAGTTAAGTTTTGGATTCACATGATCCACGTGTGCTTCTCGTATTTTCTTTTCTAGTAGAGCCAAATCCTTCTCAGCTTCAGTTGATAATTCTCTTGGACTATTTAAGTCCTTGTTCCCTTTTAGGGTGTTGGCCAAATTTACTAGTCCATCTTTAGGTATTCCAATGATGGCCTGTAAGTTGGAAATGCCTCCTAGTAATTTTTGAAAATCATTAAAAGTCTGCACTCTATTTCTCCTGAGTTGTACCTTTTGGGGTCTAATTTTTTTTGTAGATCTATCCTATATCCTAAGTAATTAATAGACTTTCCTCTTTGTATTTTTTTTAGGAGCAATTTGTAATTCCCAGGGAGGCAAAACTTTCTTTACTTCTTCAAACATGTTTTCTAAGGTACCTAACTTTGGATCAGCTAATGAGATATCATCAATATAATGGTAGATCATAGATTGTGAAAATTTTGCATGAATTATTTCCAATGGTTTTTGCACAAAATATTGGCACAGGGTAGGGCTATTAAACATTCCCTGTGGGAGGACCTTCCATTGGTATCTCTTGACCGGCTGGGAATTATAAGTACGTACTGTGAAGACAAATTTTTCTCTATCCTTTTCTTGTAGAGGTATGGTAAAGAAACGGAGTTGAGTCCTTGGGCATCAGACAAAGTCCTGGGAAACTCTGGATACTGGTGACACCCAGAGACTTTCTGTCAGGTATTTAGAGGTACAGTTTGCTCCACGGAAAAGAACTCTGTCTGCACCTTCTCTGGCCATCGCATGTATACTCCTATGCCTGGGAATACGTGGGAAGGAGCAAGTAGCCTAGAGAAACAAGCTATAAGAAACTTTTGCACTTTTTTTTAATCCCCAAACACTTTCCCCACAGATGGACACGCTGTTGTTTAGGTTACTACTTGGTGCCATTTCTTAATAGTATGTGTTTGGATGGCTGTGCCTCTGTGCTTGTGGAGAGTCCCATAAAGAACAACTTGAAACTCTTCTAGGACTGTCAGCCATGAACTTAGATGTTGTTGAGAAGGAACAGCAAGTTTTCTCTTTAGAATCTCAGGACTGACAGGTTCAGAGACCTAAGAACACACCCCAAGTGAAGGAGAGTCAGCAACTAACCCTGAGAACTGTGGCACCTTGTGTGGACCTGTTTCCCTGGAGTCACTGGTGTCATTTCATTAGTAAGTTTCTTTTGAGAGCTGTCCTTTGAAAGACTCCTGTGGTGGATTCAATTCTGTAAATGGATCCAGAAGCCAGAGGGCTAAGCAAGCTGGCCGAGCAGACTGGGGACCCTGGGCAGCCATGCCAGCGGTCTCTAGGAATGTCCAGGGAGAGGTGTGGAGTGGGCACTGAGATGGTAGCCCTGGAGGTGGTCACTTCTGTGGTCTTCTCAGTGTGGCAGGCCAGGAGAAGCTGCTCCCAGGTGCAGTCACAGTGAGGAACACTCCTGATTCCAAGCAGCCTAATGGGGCCCTCATATGAGAAGCAGGTGTTCCTCCTGGTCCCGCCTGGGTAAATGGCTGAGGGAGGGGTGGAAAACGTGCCGTTCTTGCCTGTAAGTCAGGAAATCAGAGGGCTGGTTTTCATGCCCTATATTTTCATTTTGAAACCAGCAAGATGAAGCCTGTTGTGGAAGTCTAGTTAGACAGGAGAGCAGCTGCTCCCCTTGAAGAAGAAGTTGGAACCCCCTAACCTTCCTAGAAGCCCCACCTTCACCTTCCTCTATGCCTTGATGTCCCCTGAAGGGAGGCTGGTTTTCTACCAGTTCCACCAGGAACAAACAACCAAAGGAGTGGAATCTTTCCAGACCCCCCAGACTCAGGCAGAACATTGATTATTTAGGATCCTGTACAGAAGGAGTTTTGTGAGTGCCGGTCCCCAGGCACAGGAAGTGATGTCAGTATCCTGTGTTTGGATAGCTGGGAGGAGAGCCATGGAAAGGCCCTGAAATTACTAGATCTGTTGAGTCTGGTCAGGGCTAAGGGGCCTGGAGGAACCTGTGTTCTGTGGTTGTCTGTCTTGGCTACAGGAAGACAATGGAACAAATAGCACGAAGTTTGAGCATGCCCCTCCTCCGAAGAGCCCTGCTGTTTCTGTTGGGTTTCTATAGGCTGTGCTAGGCCTCAGAATGCTCCTAGAAATGTGTGATCTGGTTGCTTTGAGAAGATCCATGCTGTGCAATTTTCATTCAAAGAGGACCCATTTGTGCTGTGCGCAATCCACAAGGAATGCAAGAACACTTGATAGGACCCTGCACTATGGGAAATTTCATTTGAACTAAAATCAGAACAATGGGCAAAATAGATATTAGATTAATTCTGCAGGAGCCTGAGAGATGGCAAAGTTAGAAGCTGTGTGTATGTATGGGGGGGAGTTAGATTTTTTTTTTTATCCAGCCGATAGTCTTGTCAGCATAGTGGATCAGATGCAGATGTTTAGAGGAACGTTGTTGCTATGGCTACTGTGGGTATAGATCTAGGTATGTTGCGTGGAGTTAGGTTTATTTGCCAGCCTCACCAATACCTGTTGCAGGTTCCAAATTGCCCTATATAACACGGGATCAAACCAAGGCATCCTATCCATCCAAGCTTCATTTGTAATTGGTTTTCTTACAGTTCCATGGGGCAGCAGGATAGAGCAAGAGTCTTCAGACATGAATACAACTCTTAACTCTATTGCCAATGGGCTGTGTTCTGGGCACCTTTGTGGAGTATTTGAGGCTACTAGACTATGTCAGTGCTTCTCACAGTGCTCTGATGGTGCCACTTGTGACATGGTTGTGTGTGTGTGTGTGTGTGTGTGTGTGTGTGTGTGTGTTCTTCCTAGCTACTGCATCTGACTCTCTGGGCAGAATCACTACCTCCTTTGACTAAAGACATACTCAAGGTTGGCTACCACTAGGTTAGAGGCTCCAGTGAAAGTCTCAAAGAATAAGCAAAAATATTTTATTTAAAATAGATTGTTTAGGCTAAGCCTTGCAAAACCCTGAGAGTACAAGCAAGACAGTTCAGTGCAGGTGGTCCAGGTGCACGTAAGAGTAAAATGTCATCTTTTTGTCTGGGCATGATGATGCACACATTTAATCCCAGCACCCAGGAGGCAAGGCAGCTGGATTTCTCTGAGTTTGAAGCCATCCTGATCTAAATAAAAATTTCCAGGACAGCCTGGTCTACTTATCGAGTTCCAGGCCAGCCACAGCTGCACAGGGAGAACTTGTCTCAAAAACCCAAACAAACAAGTGAAAAGTCGTCCTGTGCACTTGTTTCTCAGAATATCATATGTTGTTGTTTATTTTGCTCTTTTTTTGGAGGGGTACAGTACCCAGTTCCCAAATAAATCACACACAGAGGCTTATTATTACTTACGAATGACCAGCCTTAGCTTGACTTAGTTTCTTGGCAGCTTTTTCTATACTTTAGAGTATTCTGTCTATCTTTTGCCTCTGGGCTTTTCCTTTTCTATTCCTGTAAATCTTACTCTTACTCCGTGGCTTGCTGTGTAGCTGGGTGGCTGGTCCCTGGAGTCCTCCTCCTTCTCTGGCTCCTAGCTCTCCTCAGTCCTTCATCTCTTCTTTTTCTTTGCCTCCCAGATTTTTCCCTTTATTTATTCTCTCTGCCTGCCAGCCCTGCCTATCCTTTCTCTTGTCTTACTATTGTTCAGCTCTTTATTAGACCATCAGGTGTTTTACACAGGCACAGCAACATAGCTTCACAGAGTTAAACAAACGCAACATAAACAAAAGTGACACACCTTAAAACAATATTCTCCAGCAGTCATTTCTTGTTTTCTTGGGGCACCATCTGGAGGGTGCAGTCCAGGGCCTGGCCTCTGCTCGGCAAGTGCTCTACCACTGAGCGAGGTCTCCGGCTGTTTGATGTCAGGCTTTGTCAGACGAAAGTATGTCATGACGAGCAAATGTGTGAGAATGGTTTTACCTGTTGTTAAAGACAAAACAAGTCACTGATCCAGGGAGCTAGCTCCTTTTTTGTATGTTTTCCTCTGCTAGTTCTCCGTGATTGAAGCCTTGTCTAGGTCATTCACTCAGGGGAAATCCTCTCTTTCATTTCCCTAAGAAGAATATGGCTGAGATGACTTACACTGCCCACCAAAAAAGTGAGACCAAAAGCGCTGAGGTGAGAAAGAGGCCAGCAAAGGAGTCTCATTTGAAAACACGTGCAGTACTTACTATAATTGTTTCGAGCACTCCTGTGGTGTGTTAAAAGATTTCACACTGTATAAGGTTTGGCTTCTAAACTGAATACGATAGTGTCTTACACTCAGGTTGCTTATCAAAATAGTTGTAATAGCTTTAAGTACTAGTGTTACGAGGAGACATATGGGCCAGTGTGGGATACCTTATGCCTATGAGCTCAAGTTTGGATACTTTAATATGTTATGGTTGATAAGGTTGGTAATGTGCCATGGTAAGGAACCAATTCCTAAGAGGAAGCCGCTGTCTTAAAATTATTAGCATTTATAACAGATTAGGAACATAACTTCTCCTCACCCAAGACCACAGGGAGAGTGGTTCTATGATACAAAGTGTTGTGACCTGAAAAATTTCCCATGAAGCACAGAAAGTGTTGCCAAGTGAGCAAGGACCCCCTCATGGGAGCAACTGTTGATGATCCAAAGTTCCCATGCTCCCCTTTGATATTACCTGTGAGTGAGGCCCTGAAAGTTATTGCCACAACAGTAAGTTTTAGGTAAATCTTCCTTTGTAGGATCTAAAATCAATTGCTTAGAGGTGAGTTTTGGTCAAGAAATGGACTTGCCTGGACAATGGGAGGCACTTTGAAAAGAGGAAGCAAAATTGTTCCTAAACAATGTTTAAATTTTTATTGGCATGTGTAAATTATACATGTTGATGATGTTGAGTGAGATATTACCACACATGCACACAGCACACAGTAATCAAATCTAAATTCTTTTTTCTACCTTCCTTCCTCTTTCCAAACTCTAGAAGTCACAATCATATTTTCATGTCTACTTTTGTGACGATCTAATTGCTGTTCAGCGTCTAGTTCACTTCACTCGGTGATATCCTTTCGTTCTGTCCATTTTGCTGCAAATGACAGGATCTTTTTCTTATGGCTCGATAATCACCCTTATAGACATGGCACATTTTCTTTATCCATTTCTTGGTTGATGGACATCTAGTCAGAGTATGTAGCTGAGCTGTTGTGTAACCACCAATGTTCTGATTATTTTATTCTCATTTGTCTTAGTTTTTTTTACATTCATTCACATATGTATTGATTCATGTATTAATTAATTAATTAATTTGTTGTGTATGTGAGTGTCCACATGATTTGTACATGAAGGTCAGAGGACAACTTATGGAAATCAGTTCTTTCCTTCAATGCAGGTTCTAGGCTAAAATTCAGGTAGTCAGTCTCGGTAGCAAATGCCTTTACCCTCTGAGGCATTTCACCAACATCTCAGAAGATTTCAGGCCAAAACTTCAGATTGCTTCAGTGTTCTGGAATCATCCTCAATAGAACCAAGGAGATTCAAGCTTACGTTGCATTGTGAGACTGGTTCTTCCAGCTCCTTCTCTCTCGAATGTGGCTGCTCCAGTGTTGCAGGTGTCCACAGCTGGACTATTGCAAAGTGCCCCTACGAGTCAGTGGATGTCTGACCTCAGGCCTCACCTCAGCGCCGTGGCTGCTTCCGCCATCCCGTGGTACAGAAGTCAACTATTTCAGCAAGATGCCAGAGTCTGGAAAGAGGCCTGAAGCCTTATGTTAATGTAAATGTGCAGAAGAGAAGCCGGTCAACACATCTGTGGCGTGAGTAGCAGTGTGGAGGTGCATGCTTGTCCTGGGAGCTGTCTCTGCATGGAGCAGCTTTATTTGGGTTTACTATAGTTAGAATATTTTTCATATTACTCTTCTTTCTTTCATAATTACATCTATTTTAGCCAGAAATAGTTATTTAAAAAGTTGGTGGGTTTTCCATTTTTTTTTAAATCTCAGAAGACACAGCAATATTGGTAGTGTTAGGCATGAAGACGAGGGGGAAATATTCATAAACCCTAACACAGTTGTTGAGTTTATTCCCTCGCCATGCTTTTTATAAGATGTATATGTATGTCTCTGTAACTATGCTTTTGTGGAGCTGAGGGCACAGAGTGCACAGGTTCTGTTTTCCCTCTTAGCCTCTGCCCATTGCTCCACACTGCCGCCCTCTCTTTGTCCCCAGCACGGAGCACCGAGGTCTCTTGCTACGGATCATGGTTTATTTAGCTCCTTATCCATTTGACTGTTTCCAGTCTCATACTGTAGTAAGTTATATTTTCTCAAGTGTCTTTGTGAAGATTGTTGGTCATATTTTTAAAAACGTCATTCGAGAACTAAGATATTTGCTCCACAGTGGGTGCTACACTTGAAGGGAACGAGGAAATGGGTCATTTTAAGAAACAGTTTACTCCAAATGATTATTATCTTAAATGGAAAATCTTTACTATTCCATGGATTGAGAGAAACATACAGCATTGAAGTGTCAGCACACTCATAGGTTCAGATGCCCTAAAAGTCCCTCTGCTTGGCTTCGAGCCCCCAACGTGGTATTTGGATTCTTCTCCTTAGCATTGTGAGCAGGCACTATGGTGTTGGGCTTCATTGTCTTAATTTTAGTCCCGTGTGCAGATGTGTAGGGGGCATGTGTGGTTTTGGTCGGCACCTCTAGTGGACATCAGTGGAAACCTACTCACATGAACTTCACCTAAGGTGGGACTTTTGTGGCTCTAATAGCAATGCCATACTTGGTTTGTTCCGTGTTGGTAGCATGGTACACCATGAGTGTCTAAGTGAGGGCTGTGATCCTCTGTGGAATATTCAGGAGGCATTAATGTTTTAGTCATTCATATGCCAAGTACAGGCTTGCTGTTATTATGAAATATTCTGTTTGTCTGTCTGTCTCAGGTTATAAGGGCTCATTGGAAGATGAACTAGAACAGAAGTCTATCTTTCTACCTAATGGTTTTCAGTTGTACTCCATCCTTCTATGTGGATTTGTAAGAGGGAGTCTGGGGAGGCCGGGAGCTAGGGTGCCCAGTAGTGGGTCTCTGTGAATGAATATATGGAAGGAAAATAAGCATTGCATTTTTTTAAATGGGGGAAAAATTAGGAAAAAGGCATGCATAAAGGATTTATCTTTTCCATGAAAACATTGATTAATGAAATCTAGTATGAACGGGTGTCATGGCCTTTAGAGATTAGATTTCATTACTTGGTGGATGGTAGGCTTCTGAAAGGGAATTCTCGGCTTCTGCAGCCTCCTTACAGACACAAACGTCCCATGCCCTTGCAGTGATCAATGATACGAATGCCTTTGGTAACGGACTCACTGGACAGAGTGAAACACTCTGCTGGACAGATGTGTGTCAGGAAAGGGTTTTGGATGATAACGGGGACAGCTGCCCTCAGGTTGGAGGACGAGGGGGGTGGAGCAAGAGGGAAGGAAGTGTGCACGGGAAGGTGACCAAACCACACGAAGCGAGCCTCTTGGGCCCCAGCTGGGAAACTCCACCAGCTCACTAGCTCTTCCGGTTCTAGCAAGCTGGCCAGACATCTGGCCTCTGTTCTAATTAAAGTGGGCAACCAATTTGGTGGCTACAGAGAAGAAAACGGCAGTGAAATCTTGATGGCTGCAGAGTGGCACTGAGGCCCTACATAACTCTAGGACTTGAGGCTTTGCCAAGTGATTTCCATCTCCCAAGGGCCGCTCAGTTCAGTTCCACTTAGACTTATTGAGTTCCAGCTGGATCCAAGAGCTGGATCCTGGCCCTCAGGATGCTCCTGTCTATGGGGAAACAGACAAGAGATAGCTAACTGCATCATAAACAAGAATGAGTTAGGTGCACAGTAGAGGCCTACCAAAAGTTCTGTAGGAGGGTAAGAGAGGGAGCAAACTGCCCTCGCTAAGAAAGATCGGAGCAGCTTCCTGGTGAGGTTAACATTTGCTCCGAACCTTGAAATCTGAGTCAAGTTCAAAGCAAACGTTCTGAAGGCTCTCCGTGAGCCTTGGGTGGAATTTTCTACCTGGAATTCCCTGAGACAAGAAGTTCATCCCACCATCGTCCCAGCCTTTCCCCCATTAATGGGCGCTGATACAGTCCTCAGAGGCATCTAAGTAGAGAGCTCACAGAGATGAGGCAAGCAGGGAGCCTGGCTTCCCACCCCATGCGAACTGTTGAGAGGGATCTGCTCGGTCCCTCCGTAGCTGGCTTGTGCCGATGGTCCAAACTGTGTTCAAAGTATCCTGCTCCTATGAGGGGCAGTTCAGTCCCAGCACATCCCAGAGTCCTTTGCTAGGTGGTTAGCCTGTACTTGGCTCTGCTGGCGACAGTGGCTATTGGCAAAGCCAGGGCCTGGCTCCATGTAAATGAGCGGTTCATAGCGCTTGTTAATGGGTCCCCTAGTCCTCCTCCATGTACCTCAATTGCCAAATGATTGGTTGGCAAGACTGGGCCAGGGATTGGGAAAATCCTGGTTTACATCTCTGTAACTGAAGGCAAAAATGATCTGCTATGTATATTTCATAAGAAAATGTGTTTTGTTTATAGCCGAACAGTCAGCCTTCCCCTTCCACCCCTAATAAGCTCATGTCAGAACTCTGAAGCAAGTTTGCTGTAATGGTAGCCTAAAGGACATACTCTGTAAAAATGAAAAAGGAACATAATATTCATCTATCAATAATATAAAAAGCATTGATCAGTGCAGGCAGCCTGTTCCCCTTCTTCTGAGTCCCCCTCCCTTCTTGCCCCAGGTGCCCCGACACTCCTGCCATTTAGAAAGCGGGTTCGTGTGTGTCCTGGTCAGTTTGTGCTGGGATTCAGTCTTTAATATGGAGTCTTCAACGGCTGAGCCTCCGAAATGACTCTCTGACAGCCAGCCATTAATTACCACCATCCACGTCTAATTCATTCATCCCTCTCCCGCTCATGGAGAGGGACAGCTAGGGCTGAGGGCACTCAGGGAAATGTAGGCACGATTCCATGTTCTTTATGCAGAGAGAGCTGCCGGAGACTTTGTTGGATGCAGGGGCTTTAATTGAATTGGCTTGCCAATAAAGCTGTTGTCATTCAGTAAGTGAATTTGTTGCACTACTCGAAGCACAGCTGCTGTAGACAGCCCGGAATTTCCTGAAGGCAAGCCAGGCCCTGGGCTTGCCTGGGTTCAGCCCTTACCATCGATCCTGAAGGCCAGGTGGAGAGGCCCCCTTCATGGCTTGGTCATGGTACCCCTTTAGGTGCCAATGAGTTACAGCAGCGCCTGGGACTTGGCAGGAGCCTGGCATGCCAGAGGTTATGACCTCGGGACGTGTGGGGGGAAATGGAGCCCATAGAAATGCTAGCAGTCAGTCACACTTGTGGGACAGGCCGCCCTCATCTGACACAGCGAGGTGTTTTCAGTCTCCAGACTGATGCCACCCTTGGCTTCACAGAGCTTGTGGTAGGAGAGTGTCGCTCCCCATTACAAAAGGGATATTGAGACTAGGGCAGTTAATACATTTGAAGAGCTTTGTTTAAGAGGTCAAGCAGTGCTGAGAAGATGCAGCCGCGTTAGAAGTGGCGTTTGTTACTGGGAGATCGCTGGGCCAGAAATGCTTGACTTCTCCCCACAGTTTATAAAACACAACAAGATTGGCAGGTGTGTGACTTATGACGGCTTTAAAGTAACATTAAGATTAAGGACAGTTTTTCAAGGGATTGCTGGGCCATTTGCATTTTCTGCATCCAAGCACATGCATGTAGCAGCCTCAGGTGAGCAACAGCAAGATGGGGAGGCAGACTTCCAGATTTGGGGTGTCTGTACACTTCCAGTAAGTGTGCATCTCTCACCGAGCTCTTGGTTCAAAGGGATTTTCTTTCCTCCTGCCAGTTTGAAAGTATCTGAACAGTGCCCGGGTCTCTTCAGAGAGTTCCTCTCTGCTTGTGTGGAGGACCCACGAAACAGAAGGATGTCTTGCTGCTTTTAATTACTCAGGGGTGGAAGCTTCTCCCGCCTTGACACCTGCTCTCCATGGTCTCCACGGTCTGCTGACCTTTGGCTGCTTTCCTTCCCCAGGAAGCTGGGGGCTGGGCGGGGCGAGGAGCTGACTCCCTGAATCAGATGCAGGTTTGTTTGAATCCCGAAGTTCTGACAGTCCGGGAACTTTTCAAATCAAACCTCTATATCGGCTGCTTTTGCTTTTGTCAGTGAGAATTGAATTGATCCCTCACACACAGGCTTTGTGTTTATGATGGTGACGTATAGGGGGAGGAGACTTGGGGACCTGGTGTCCATGACTATCCCAGTGGAATGAGAAAGGGCGATGTGGTGTGTGTGTGCGTGTGTGTGTGTGCGTGCGTGCGTGCGTGCGTGCGTGTGTGTGTGTGTGTGTGTGTGTGTGTGTGTTGGTGGTTGCTCTGATACCTGATCTGATTCAGGAGGGAAACAAGCATGTCCTGTATGCTAGCAGGTGACTCTGTTGAGCCGTTTTCCTTGTGTTCAATCATGTCTTGTAGACACTTTCCACAGATCAAGTGATGCCGAAGAGATGAGTGTGGAGATTAATAATTACTGTTCTGTTTCAGGAAGGTGCGTGGAACCACACTTCAAGTTGAAGGTGGTCTACTGAAGTTTGGGGCTTAGGTTATTTTTCTTCAGTTCATGCTAGCTCACTTTTAAAACTCATGGCCACACTTAAGTCATGTGAGTTGAAAGTAAGGCTCCCCTCTCCCCTTGTCAAATGAGAAGTTGGTCTGTCCAAGCCACAGGTGTTCAGAAACAGTAAAAAAAGAACAAAACCTCCAAAAACCTGAACTGAGTGCTTCTTCTGGGTGCAGTTTGCAGGCCTGGCCTCCTGCTGGGTTTCCTGTTCCCTGTCTTCAGGGCTGCATCCCTCCTGCTAGTCCGTTCTCCGCGGCCCCAGGGCTCCTCTTTCCCATACTTCCAGCTTCATTTCCTTCTGGTCTCATCTCATTGTGTGTCCAACGACATGATGAGACTCTGCCTCACAGGTGGAAGCCTTGAGACACACGCTTTCCTCATCTACCTCCCTGTTTGGTTACTGCAAGTCTTCCTTGGAGTTGGTGGGGCTTGTGCAGTGGGACCCACTGAAAAGACTTCAAGACATGCTACTTTCCGCTAACTGTAGCTTCAGGCTTCAGAAGGCATGGGTTGTGGTGCCTTCTAAGGTAATAAACTGAGGGAAACCCAGCTGGGACCAACTCATAATATTATTCATTTTGGGTTTCTGCTTTTCCTGAGTGTGCCTTTTGTACTTTGACAAGTGGAATTAACATCTCATGTGAATTGGAAATGCTAAGTTGATGATAGTCCCTTGAGGATTTTGAGTCTTGCTCTGACACCTTTGGTGACTTCATCAGAATTTAGGTGTATTAAGGGATCAAGGAGTTGGGCTTATGCATATGAAGTTCTCAAGGTGTTCTGAGAGCTTGTTCTTAAGCCAAGTTTTGACAGTACCTAAGGGAGGCAACTTTCCACAGGCCAAGAGCATGGTACAGTGTGAAAGTTCCCGAGACGCTGCATAGCACTCAGGTCATATTCTAGTACTGGCTAAGTGGTTGTGGGAAATGTAACCTGGGACTGGTATCTTTACACTTTTTGTCATGGGAGTGAGTGGCTAGAGAGATGCCTTGGTGGTTAAGGGTACTTACTGCCGTCTTCCAGAAGACTGCAGTTTGGGTCCCGAGACCCAAGTCAGATGGCTCACAACCACCTACTCCAGCCCCAGGGGTTCAGACGCCACCTATGTACAACCCTCCCTACATATACACAGAATTAAAAATAAAATTTTAAAATCTTTCAGAAAATAATTTTCCCTACTTTAGTAAGTATTGTTTTCTTTTTTCTTTACAAATCTCAGAATTTCAGTTTCCTTGTTTTTCTTCTCCAACTGTGGGATGAAGTGGTTGGTGAGAGAAGTCTAGAACTGTAGGAATGAATGTGGTAATTATCCAGATCATTTTTTATGTATACTAAGGATTTTCAAGGAAAATTTAACGAAAGGAAAAATCACGATTACATCACAAACTAAAATATAATCAGGGAACTTTAAGCGTCTTGGAGTTCTCCACTTCAGCCTCCAGATGTGAGGTTGAGCCCTTCTCTGCAAGGTGGGTGGGTAGGAAGCTGCAAAATCCGTGAGCCAAAAACCCTGTAGACTTTGTTGTCAGAGCTGAGAGACTTGACTAACTGGGCATCTCCGTACCTCTGAAGCATGGATTATTGCTCATGTGATCTCAAATCCAACCTCCCCCAAATGGCAGGAGGCTTCCCTCAGAACACGGAAGGCAAAAAGCTTGTGTCAATCTTAACTTCTCTTGTTTGTGAAGATGCTTAGATGTGCACACAGTCAGCCCACAGCCATGTGAAGACCTGTCACATATGTGTGGGTTATTAGATGTGCACACAGTCAGCCCACAGCCATGTGAAGACCTGTCACATATGTGTGGGTTATTAGATGTGCACACAGTCAGCCCACAGCCATGTGAAGACCTGTCGCTTGTGTGTGGGTTATTAGATGTGCACACAGTCAGCCCACAGTCATGTGAAGACCTGTCACTTGTGTGTAGGTTATTAGATGTGTACACAGTCAGCCCACAGCCATGTGAAGACCTGTCACTTGTGTGTGGGTTATTAGATGTGCACACAGTCAGCCCACAGCCATGTGAAGACCTGTCACTTGTGTGTGGGTTATTAGATGTGCACACAGTCAGCCCACAGCCATGTGAAGACCTGTCACTTGTGTGTGGGTTATTAGATGTGCACACAGTCAGCCCACAGCCATGTGAAGACCTGTTGCTTGTGTGTGGGTTATTAGATGTGCATACAGTCAGCCCACAGCCATGTGAAGACCTGTCACATGTGTGTGGGTTATTAGATGTGCACACAGTCAGCCCACAGCAATGTGAAGACCTGTCACTTGTGTGTGGGTTATCTCAGACTTTCATGTTCCAGATTTCTACATAGCTACTTTCAGGCGTTTCCCTACTAAATGAGTTATTGTGAAGAGTTGGAAAGCTATGGGGTGATGTGCTGAGCCAGCACTCTTGACAAAGGCATCCCATTGAGTCTTGCATAGCTTTGCCCCCATGTTCTAGGTCACACTCCTGTTCTCTCGGCACCAAGCCTGGGCCACAAGGCTCCTGAGAACCTGCACAGAGCATCCCTGGGTCCTTCTCATCACACTCTGTTCTTGGTCTGCAGCATTTTCCCTTCTGGCTTGACAGGAAGCCAGGTTCCCAGGGAAGAGGCTGCACAGGAGGCCAGAGAGGAGCTGTTCTAAGATGCCCACCACGGTGCCTCAGGCCTGTCAGCAGTGCCCAGGCAGAAGGGTGAGTAGATAAAGCCCACAGAACTTAACCTCAGCAGGGTCAGGTTCATCCCCATATTTGAAGCGCAGAACTAATATTTTTCTTCTACCTAAAGAGTGAAAGAAGCAATGATCTGAAAGCAACACTTTTCTCTCCTCTCTCGCTCTTCTCCCTCCTCTCTCTTCTTCTCTCCTCCATCCCTCCCCCTTCTCCTCCTCTTCCTCCTTCTCCTCTTCTGTCTCCCATCTTCTTCCTTCCTTCTCTTCTTCCTCCTTTTCCACTCTTCCGCCTCTTTCTCCCTCCCTCCCTCTCTCCCTCCCTCCCTCTCTTCTCTCCTCTCTCCCTCCCCTCGCCCTTCATTCTTTCTTTCCTCTGCTCCTCCTCAGGCTCTCTGTGGTGAAATGGCTGAGGGATAAGTGGATGCCTTGGGAAGCATATGATTGCTTGTGTGTTTCCCTGTCCTGGAGCCTGGAAGTGATGTTTACACCATCCACAAGAAAAGGGTTTGCTCAGCAAATTAACAGTGTGAACAAGACTGCGGGAGGGACGTTTATCTACCTGAGAACAAACAGTTTGCTGGCACTTTAGCAGCGCCACGTACATACAATTTTAATGCGCTAATGGCAAGCAATTATTATCTAGTTAGTGAATCTGCTTGAAAGAAATAAAATACCCTTTACTCTCCCCTAGTTGAGATGTTTCACTAACCCATACTTGCCAGGTGCTCTGAATTAGAGAGGTGAGCCCCTTTCTCTGGGACATTTGGCACTGAGCATGCATAGGAGCTAGCTGCCTTTCTTTTTCCCAGAAGAAAAGTAAATGATGACATTCTGTTGTGGCCTGGAAACTGCATGACTGGAAACATAAAGGTGACAGCTGTGATATGCCTTTTTAATGAGGGCAGGGATGTCGGGGGACAGCAGCCCTCTAGGAACAAAACACACCTCTTTCAGGTGCAGTGGACTTAAGACCTTTCTCTCTCTTGGAATAACGTCCTGAAAAATAGCCAAAATTTCCATTTCATAGAAGAATGTTCATACATTCTTCCCCATCAGTATGAATTGTTGTCAGTGAGCATGGGCACTAGCAAGACACATTGATTTTAGAAATTAAAATGGGAATGTTCAAGAAGGTTTTCAAAGAATTATATGGGATTTTAGCCATCTGAATGGCTTTCTTTTTAGGGTCAGTGAGAGTATTCTTGCTAAAATGTAGCCCATTGCTTTAGAAATAGTTTCCTTAATGTCTTTCCTGTCGCCCCTGTTGGGGTTGTACAGGAAATGTAAACCAACATACAATGTGTGTGTTTATTTTCATGTCTCATTTTATGGGAAATTGGATGGCGTATTCCACTGAGGCTTCAGCTATGATCTGTTGACAATGTAGGGAGAGCAGGGCAGAGGGGAGAGGGGTTCTGTAACCTGTGGGAGTTATGAAGAAAGCCAGGCCTGCCAGCAGGAGTTCTGTTGTTGCTTGGGGGGTGAAGAGGGGTGCGTTCCACAGTGAAACCCGTTGGAGCATTACTGATCCGTTAAATGACATCCTCTCCAGCTAGCCCGTTCCAGCACAGGAGGTCTGGTGCCACACCTCATCTTGTGGGTGTTATGGCAGATACTGTGTGGTCTTCCTGCCCCTGCTGATCACAGGAAACTCAGGATAGCAAATACTCTCTCCACAGCACACAAGAGGTCATTAACCGGGCAGGGGCCAGAGTTACCCCAAGGACCCCTGTGGGACCAAGGGGGCTATAGATTGCCAAACCAGTCCTGTTGTAGCCATGTATAGTGGTAGTAAAAGAAAACCTTTCCTGAGATTCTACTGGAAAAGCAATTTCAGAAGTGTCTGGATAGCATGGGGCCGAAACAGAATGTGTGTGTGCCTATGTGCTTCTGGTAGAATGTTGAAACCTTTGTGTTTGGCCCATCTGTAAGACAGCAGTCGGTGTTGGTGAGAGTTTAGGTTTTTCTCTGCAGAAGGAAGGAGTCAGTGTGTTCGCACTTGGAGCTCATAGGCAGCCTCAGCCTGGCCGGCTGTGGTGGGCCGCGTGGATAGGAGCTGAAGGCCACTGCTGGCCAGTGCAGCCTGCAGGTCGCAGGCCGAAACACCACACAAGCTTCCAACTTCATCGGCTTTTGTTTGTGTTGCTGAACAAGCCAATTGAAGAGCGCAGCAAGTTCCTTTTGTAGTCTTGGTCATTTTTTAGTTTCAGTTGGCCATCCCAGCCTTGATTTGTCTGGGCAACAGTCAAAGCAGTAAACTGGGTAAATACATGTGTTTATTTTGCAAATGGATTCAAGATGAAACACTCAGCACTCCTCCAGGGCGCTTCTGTCCCTGCCTGTTCATGTCAGCAGCTTGACCAGACTAATTCCCTTCCTTTGGTGTAATATTTAAATGGACTTCTGGCGTCTGAGGCAATGCCTGCTGCTCCAGTTCCCCACGAAAGTCACTTAAATAGATTCTGACTATCGTGCATCTACTACAAGAGCCAATCAACTAAAAATCCTGGTCACTTCTCTCTAATTTTAGATGAGCCATGTGGAATTATTGGCTTTTGAGAAAACTCATCAGAGCTGAAAGTTTTGGATTTAATTTTTAACAATCTTTTTTTTTTTTGTCCTAGTGAGAAAAAAAAAAAAGAACTAAAAGACAAATAAGAAAAGGTTGCTATGATGAGTTCTAAGTTGCCAATGGAGCTAGTCCTACTTAATGGAACTCCGTGCTAGATTCCTATCTCTTCCTCTAACTCCAGCATGGATGTGTTCCAGCCTCTTTCCTATGCGTCCCCCCACCCCTGGGGTGGGGAGGAGGGGCACGTCCTGCTTTGTCCTGCTTTCCAGGAACTCACGGTCTTGCTGAGGACACAAATGCTGTCGCTTTGGAGCTTGACCTGGGGTTTAGTTTTCTGCTGGACACAGGACCAGCAGGGAATGGAAGGCAGGGGAAGAGGTCACTCATTACGCAGGGGTCAGGGAGCAGGTGTGGAGCTCAGCCAAACTGAAGGAACCATCAGAGGTTAGCTGTGAGAAGCAAGGGAGAAAATGCTGTTAACTGTACAGAAATGGTAGCTACTGGGGGAGTGGTGGCCCTGAAAGATGGAGGTGGAAAAAATAGACTTAGCTAGTCTGACTGCATCTACACACACACACACACACACACACACGGGTGGGACGGAGGCTTAAAGCTGGGAACTAGAATAGGAGCGTCTCAGAGAGTTAGGATAGGACTCTCGTGTTTGGCTTGCAGTTGTTAGAAGGGCCGTTTGGTCAATGGCTACTGTTAACTTGATTGGTTTTAGAATCGCCTAGGAGACTGGTGAGGCAGGCCTCTAAGTATATCTTTGAGGATGTTCCCAGAGGATGAATTGAGGGGGAAGACCCACCCTGAATGTGGGCAGCACCGTCTTGTGGTCTTGTTGGTGTCCTGACTAGACTAAAGCAGACAGTAGGGTGAGAATCTGCATTCTCCCTTCTCTGCTGTTGGCCACCTGATGTGACCTGAGCTGATGCACCGCGCCTTCCCCTGTGACAGACCAAACCTGACACCGTAAGTCAAATAAAGCCCTTCCACGAAGCTGTCCAGCCTGGCATGTTGTCACAGTGGCTCACGGTAACTAACTCATGGAAGGTGCTGGGCCAGCTGACAGAAGCCTAAGGCAGGGAGGCTTTTGTTCTTAGGGTGCTTGGGCTTTGGGGACTAATGTGTGAAATCACGATACAGTATCATTAGAGTAGGAGCAGTCCAGAGGTGAGAGGTCAAGGATGCCTTTGGGGTTGGGGAGGAAGAGTGTACAGATTGGGGCTGGCTGGAAAAGTATCATGGAAGGTAAGGGTTTGGAGAGGTGAAGGGAGTGTAGGAAGGGGCTGGAGTGCAGTATCATCTTCACAGGAAGATGGTTACTAGAGAATCTTAGATCCTACCTTGGTAGTCAAGACAAAACCACTGGGGACCAGATTTACTTCAGCATGGTGGAGAGGCTGCAGATATGTGTGGGGTAGTATCATGGAGGGGCTGCGGAGTGTGGGGGGCAGGCAGCATCATGGAGAGGCTGCAGGGTGTGGGGGCAGCATGATGGAGGGGATGCAGTGGGGGGCAGCATCATGGAGGGGCTGCAGAGTGTGGGGGCAGCATGATGGAGGGGCTGCAGATATGTGTAGGGCAGCATCATGGAGGGGCTGCAGAGTGTGGGGGCAACAGCTTTTGATAACATCTTTGTTTTTTTTATTTTCTAGTTTGTGTTGAAATTTGGGTCAGGCTCAGGAACCAGGGAGGACTGACTTGGCCTGGGCTCCTGAATCTTTGTTGACAGTTGTCCTTAAGAGTCAAACCTGCCAACATTCTGGCACTAGGTGGCATTTTGATGTTAGGTAAGTTACCCTTGGTGTGAGGGAGTCGGTTTTCCTCCCTCCTGATTCCTTTCCCCAGCAGAAACCAACTCACAGCTTGGTTTGCCCTCTTCCAGCCTGGTGTCCCTGGCAGATACTGATACTGCAAACAACTTCGAACTCCTTCTGTTGGTACAGACACCGTTGTGTTGACGCACACCCGATAGCTCCTTTGGTCTGCACTTCTGCCCACCAGGTGTGATTTTTTTCCTGTTGACACTGAGATACTGAGAAGTGACTTGGCTTGAGATCATCCAGGAACCTAAGATAAGGTTCCCAAGTAAGCTCCCAGAGGCCTGCATCTGTTATGTGAAACTCTCTCTGTGCTGAAAACGGTTTATTATAATGTATATACACAATTATATCTCTGGTCATTAAAAAGGTAAAAATCATTGCAGTTGCCTCAGCCTCCAAAATGCTGGCATTGCACAGGTGTGAGCCACGATACCTGGCCACAGTTTGCTTCTGAAGTCAAGCATTATGTGGCCATTGGTTCAGTGCGGCAGACAGAAGCAGACTTTGCTGTCTTTGAAGTCTTCGTAGAATCATACTGATAGTCACCGTTGAAATAATTTCCCTAATCCTGGCCATGGTCTGTTCCCAGATTTTCAGAAACGATACTGCAGCGCACATCTGATAGCAGCAGCAGTGACGGCGTCCCACGATCCCAAGCATGTGCTTATCGTGTGCAGGGCTCATTCCAAACCCTGCCCGTACAGGAACTATCTCATTTAAACAGCTGTCACACGGTGTCAGTGAAGTGCTGTTTCTGCATACTAGATGGCTGCAAGCGGGGCTGTAAAGCAGGGGCCGCGTGCATTTGAAGAGGTGGTTGCAATCACAGACTTTTTCTCTGAAAGGGGGCAAGGATTTGTGGGGTTTGTAAATGCTGCCTGTCTCAGGAGAGGTGCCCTCCCGGAGGTCTGCAAAGATGGGCAAGCAAGCTGGTTCAAAGTCTCTAGGAAACTGCACGTGCTGGGAGCGCTTTGGTGAAGAGACAGAGGACCTTCACTGGGAAGGCTGCAGTGCATAGGCTTAGAAGGATGGGAGGACTTGGGAGAGGTGGGGGGGACCCTGGAAAGGGATCGCGAAGAGCAAGGTTTGGGGAGTGGTGTAGGTTGAGGAGGCAGTGGATTGGTGGGGCTGTCGTTGTGACAAATATATGCTAAGAAATAGCTAGCCTGTCTGCGGCCAGGAGAAGGGCAGGGGAAGAGAAAAAAAAAGAAAGAAATGCACCCTGACATGTGTTGAGCTATTTCTGTGGGCTGAGGCAGGAGGATGGCAAGTTCAAGGCCTGCCTGATCAACAGAGTGAGTTCAAGGCCAAGCCTGGCCAATTTAGTGTGACATTGTCTCAAAAGTAAAAAATAAAATGTGGACTGGGGACATGGACTGGGGACGTGGCTCAGTGGCAGAGCACCTACTGTCTGTATGTGTGAGACACGTGGTTCAACCTTTGGCTCCACAAAGTAGATAAAACAAAAAAATAAAAGAAGTGTAATTAATCAATATTTCCAACAAAAAGTAGGACACTTGAAACGTGTCCTCCTCTGCGTGGATATGTGACTCTTCACAGGAACCCACAGCAGGTCTGAGTCGGCAGCTCCACGGTCCATGATACTGCACAAGCCATGGCAGAGGACAAGGCTCGTGGCCTGGGGGTGGATTTTGACACTCGTTTTTTGTGGTTGTTTTGAGATGTCTTCCTCTGGTGCTGGCTGGCATGGTCGGTGCTGGCTGGCATGGTTGGTGCTGGCTGGCACGGTTGTGCTCAGGAGCAAGGCCCAGCCCCGAGGAAGGCGGCAGGCGTCCTGCCGACAGAGTTCTGAGACTCCAGTGTCCAGCCTGGGGCTGTGCCACTCAGTGAAGTTCTTGCCTGCTTCTGCTGTCCTCTCCCTGCCCAGGATACACAGGGCTCGCCTAGGACTTAGTGCTCGGCAGTGTCCACGGGTCCCTAGGTTCTTGCTTCGCAAGCGAGCCTGGAGTCTTGAGGTCAGTGTCACTCGGGGGAAGTGAGGGCTAGCTACCTATGGCAGGAGCCCAGAACGCGGATGCAAATGACTGAACCATTTATAATTTCTGTGGTATAATCAGGCGGGGGAAGTTCAAAGTTTAAATATAAGCACCCGCTTCGAACGTGTGTGGAACTCACTGTAAGAAATGCCTGGTAATGCAGCAGTGGTAGAATTTGTGCCTCCCAGAGCAAGGATATTCAACGCTAAGTTTCTCACAGTGCTGTTAATGTGCCCGCATCACACTGCGCATGCATGCAATCCCGCATCATAAATAACGGATTTACAAGCTTAACTCCTACTCAGCGATAGCACACGTGTGGAACGTGGCTGAGTGACTGTCACCATGAGACCTTTAGCTCTGGCCGTGGAGGTTTCCTCAGCCTGAGGCTGGGGCTTCGCAGGGTGGGCTGGAGAAAGCCTCTCTGCCTGGGCCTGACATCTTGCCTAATGAGCAGAAACACTATTTTGGACTTAAGGATCCCAAGCCCCCTGGCCACAAATCATGGAGCCAAAGAAATCAAGCATTAAGGTTTTCCCCAGACACTTATTGACCGGAACGGACTGGAAATGGTAGGGTCTTTGTAAGTGGCAGCAGGGCTTTGGTGAGACCTGGGGATACAGTGCTACACTTTGACTGCTGTTGCTTCCGTGTTTCGGAACTGACTTGCTCTGACCTCTCCTCCACAGCCTGGTGTGGGGGAGGGGCTCTGAGGCAATTCTTAGGGGAGAGATGGCTGGCAGGTGATATGTGTGCTGATGGGGCACACACTCATGTCTATAAGGTCCACAAATGTCCTAAGGTGTCCTTAGAGAAAAAGAAAAGACATCGAGCGTGTGTGTGTGTGTGTGTGTGTGTGTGTGTGTGTGTGTGTGTGTGTAAGAAGAGGGGGATAGAAGGTGGGATTTACTGGCCTAGGTGTGAAGAACTATGAGACAGTAAAGAGGAAGACAAAATGTGGCTCAGTCTGTGCCCAGGTCCTCCAGCCTGTCAACAGTTCTATCACCTTATACTCCCCTGCCTCCCGAATGGCTTGGCTGCGGGAACAGGACCCGTGTCGTCTGCTGTGTGATACACCCTCCTCAGGCGGAATGGAGGCGGCGGGTCAGCTGGTTGCTGTTCCGGGCCTTTGGTGCATGCTTCAGGCCAGGGGCTGTGGGGACAATGGGAGAAGTATGCCCACCATTGTGTCCCCCCAAAGACACCAGCCTTTGGCTATATGCAACAGGCACAAGTGTGTTCTGTGGTCTAACGCGGTGCCTCACGGTACCTTGTTCTTTAGCGTCTTCTGAAGGAAATGCAGCAAGCTCTTTAGAGCATGGTCACCTCAGTGGGGGCGCCTGGCTGGGCAGACTTCCTGAAAGAGACAGCCTTGAGCTGCATTTCAAAGTAGGGAGAGAATTTAGACCAGAGCTGGGGTATCCCTCATAGACAACATTAGTAACACAGTTCCTGATGCTCTTCACCCCACAGGGAACGGGGGTACCAGCAGGCTTTGGTCTCAATCCAGGCTTGATTCTCCATTCCCGGTTGAATGCTGGTCTATTGGGGACAAAGCTGTGGCCCCTCACTTTCTCATATCTATTCAGCTTACAATGGTGTAGAGAAGCCTGGCGCCAACACTAGGTGCTCAGAGGCAGCCGGCCAGCTAGCCTTCAGCACCGATACAGAGAACTGACCCACCAACCGAGTTCTGCCAGAACAAGGGGTCAGGAGAGGTACCCGGTAGACTGGAACCCCTGAGATGGATTCTCACTCTGTCCCCTGAGAGGAGTGGCACAGAAGGACATCTGTGTCACTGTGGGTGTGTGGATGAGGCCTTCTGAAGAGGGGATCAAGCCCAGGCTGCCTTTCTTCAGCCCGGCTGTCCTTGAAGCATAGTGTCCTCCAGGTAGCTGTGTGCCCAGTGTGAGCGACTTCCCCTTTCTGGACTCAGTTTCTGGGTCTGCAGGCAGGAAGTGGAGCACATGGTGAAGAGGTCCCTTTAGGTAAGAGCCATCCTGTCCCTCATGCTGGAGGCAGAGGAATAGGGAGGAATGGGTAGAAATTCCCCAGATGAGGCTACCGGGGTCACGCAGTTCCCTGTGCTGATGTCACCTGCTCTAAGGGTGTGGGAACGGTGGCTGGTCCTGAAGCGGAAATGGAGGCATAACCTGTCCTCCCCCCACAGGCCTCTTGAGAGCCATGGATCCTATCCAGGCCTCTGTGACTTGTTCTGGGGAGAGAGCTGCCACTGGGCACCCAACCTGTAGATGGGCCCAGGAAGACCACCTCTAGCCCAGATATGTGATGCACTCAGCCTGTGGCTGCAATAAGGCTGTGTGTGTGTTCTTAGCCTGGCTCAGCAGGCGAGCAAACACAGTCTCAGGACAGTGCCTAGGTGCCTCCCTGGACCCCCCTCATGCTTACAAAGCCTCATACTCACTAACGGAGGCGAGAGAACCAGGGAGCACTGGCTGCAGGTCCTTGAGAGTCCTTGGAAGTGGTCCGTGCCTCCATTTTACAGACTAGGGAACTAGGCACCGAGCTGGCAGAAGACTTGGTTAGGGTTGGGTGGACAGTTGGGGACACAGGTGCAGCTGACCCCAAGTCTCTTGACTTCTCGTTCAGCAGATGGAGAAGCTGAGAAGCAAGCACGTGGCATACCACAAGTGGCATCTTACAGGAGGCCCTGGAGACTCAGGTTTTCTTTAAGTGTCTGAGGAAGTGAGAGTGTTGGGCCTCTCTCTACACGTGGGAGCGGTGCCCTCTGCTCCAGGCAGGCCAGAGAAAGTTGTGGAAGGGCAGCCAAGCAAGAAACATGGACTTAAGCATTTTTTTTTTAACCAGGCATATTAGGGCATAAAGGAGCTCTGAAGTTCATTCTCACATAGCAATTTCACTGCTATGGGCCAGACAAAGTCCCTCCTGAATCAACAGGCAAAACACTTCAAAGTAAACTACTGTTAGGTAGTAAAATGTGAGGACAAAATTCATATTTTCATAATGAAAATTTGGAAAGCTATATAGTGTTAATAGCTATGGGAGTGGTTTTGCCCTTTGTATTCTTCAATGGCAAAATTATTTTGGCTTATGTGATGTAAATGTATTGTAAAATAGTCAGACCACTAAATGCTGAAGGGAGTGAGTGGCCAAAAGGATTCAGGCAATGCAGAGCTCAGAGAAACTTCTCCAGGCTTCCAGGCTCCTGGGAGGCTGGGATTGGAAGGGATTGTGACTCATTTTGCCTGATTTCCTCCTCAATGGGGGCAAGTCTTTTACAACTGAGGCCGTGACATTCCATCGCCCCTCACGCGGTAACCCAAGGACATGATGTGCACAGACAGTTCAGTGTGCAGAAAGAACAGCTCCGATGTCCGCAGCCTGTGTCCTCAGAGCGTGTCTCACTAACCGTCAAGGGGATTCGAAGAGTCCCGGAACAAAGCAGGGGCTGGGAGGTAGGTGAGCAGCAGCCCTGAGACGGCATTTGGAGGACAGGGCTAACAGGCAGGGGGATGTGCGCTAAGACCCTGACGTGGGTGTGGGGGATTGCCTGGGTTGGCTGGAGATCAGGGCAGCATGGTAGAATGGCAGTGTGTGTGTAAAGTCTGTGTGAGATGTTAGTCTGGGGTTCTTCTTTTGTAATTCAATAGAGAATAATGAAGATTTGTGGGCGTGCACTTGGGGAAGGCAGTCACTTTCAGATTGTTGGACGTGTGAACACCCTACTTCTCCTGTGAGCCCCCTTACAGTGGCTTCCCAGAAGCTGTAGGAAAAGAGCTGGACCTACAGGACTCAGGAGAACCTGGAAGGCATTCCTGGTGGCGGGAAGACTGTGAGACCTACATTGGTGCTAGGTAGGACTTTGAATACGGGGGCTGTGTGGACACTGTGGTGAGAAGCTGGTCCTGCCTGCTCTGTTTAGCATGCAATGGGTAAGGTTGCCTGGAGCAGGGCGCCAGGTTCGGAGGCCTTCCCACATTCTCAGCTCAGTACTCCACGCAGTCTCCACACGGTTTCCTAGAGGTGTCTCTGTTCTCTGTGCTACTGTCGGGGGGTGGCCGCTGTGGTCACCTGGCCTGGGCTGTCTTTCGCTGTTTTACTGCCATTTGGATTGCCTGGCTGGTGGGACAAACTGCCCCCTCCTGGGACATTTCCTGTCAGGTTGAAGCAGAAGATTCCCAGTTTGGGAGGTGGGATACTGAATTGACAATTACAGAAACAGGGCCCCAGACTTAGAGGACACACTAATTGTGTGAGAATGGGCATGGCAAGAACTCAGGCCTTCAGCATGAAGCCCTGGGTTTTTCTGTTGGTGTCCCTCACAGTTTCTGTCAAATACTTCTAATATTTATCGAGCACATGCTATGTATCTGTGTAATTCATGGATTTGATTGTTAGTTCTCGACTAGCCTATGAGGGACACTATCATTATCTAAGTTTGTTCAGATGAGAAATCGATGGCCAGAGAGATCCAGGAATTCTCCCAAAGTCACTTAAATTGTAGCTGTAGCATCAGAATGTGACTTTAAGTCTGATGTCACACTTTTTTCCAAGTATAAGGAGTCCCTTTAAAATGATTTATAAAAATACCCATTCTGGGGTCAAGGAACAGAGCCCAGTGGGTAAAAGCGCTAGTCACACAGGCCGAGACGTGTAACTCATGCTCACTCCTCGGAAGCTTGTGAGAAGCCAACTGTGTTTCCACAATCCCAGCACTTCCATGTGGAGATGTGAGGCCTGCCCAGAAGCTCGAAGGGCAGCTGTCAGCAAAGAGAGGCCCTGTCCAATCAAACAGCGAGAACATACTTCAAAAGTTGTTCTCTGACTTCTCACTTGTGTCAGGGCACGTGGGTGCTCTCTCCCCTCACTAAATGAATAAATGTTCATTCTACTTTTAAAGACTTTTTTATATGTGTGAATGAGTGTTTTCATTGCATGTGTGTGTGTACCACTTGCATGCCTGGTGCCTGTGGAGGCCAGGAGAGGGTGATGGGTCCCCAGGAACTGGAGTTACACACGGTTGTGGGCGACCACGTGGGTGCTAGGAGCAGAAAGAGCAAAACCCAGGACCTTGGAAAGAGCAGCAAGTGCTCTTAGCTGCTGAGCCATCTCTCCAGCCCCTCATTTGAGTTCTGGCATGTAGATCTATTTGAGTAAATCTTTAATGAGCTCCACAATGCCTTGAAGGGGGCTTTCATTTTCATAACCAGCACTGTGACGTTATGGAAGACACACAATTTGCAAAGCGGCATGCGTATATAGGTAGGACGTGGTGGGCATGGATTTTAGAGTGTGAAGGTGACAGATGAGCTGGTGACTTGAAAGTACATACAGGGAGTGCATCATCTCACTGGGGTCATCTTTTAAATTTTTCAGGCAGCTACTGTCACTGACCCAGCAGCCTGTGAATGAATAATGGGAAAAGGTCTCACATTGCCATTCCCAATCCCCCAACTCTTGCCCAAGCTGCCCTAAGGTTCCTGCTTTTACCAGCACGGATGGGATCTGAGAACCTTCGTGGTGTACATAAGGCCGTGCCTCTTGCCAGCCCCAGTGACTCCACAGCGCTGCTCTGATTCGCACACTGCTGCTGGTCTGTGGGAAAGCCTGCGGGTGAGGCTGGGAGATCAGTGCTCTTTGTGGAACACCTTTTCTAGGGTGGATCCTGGTAATGGTTACTGTAAATTGTCAGCTTGATGGAATCTAGAATCACCTGGGATACTGGCCTCTGGGCAAGCCTGTGGAGGCTTATCTTGAGTATGTTAATTGAGATGGGAAAACTCATCTTAATTGTGGGGAGAACTATTCCCTGCACTGACCAGGGACTGTATAAAAGGGAACAAAAATTGGGTGTGGTGGCACACACCTTTAATCCCAGCACCGAGGAGACAGAGACAGGCAGATCTCTGTGAGTTTGAGGACAGCCAGGGTTACATAGACAGACCCTTCCAGAAAAAAAAAAAAAAAAAAAAAAAGGCAAACTGAGCATGAGCATTGGCACTTTGCTTCTTGACTGAAGCTACCACGTGACCAGCTTCTCCAGCCCCTGCCATTTTATCACAGAAACAGGAAAAGAAGCTAAATCCCTTACAAGGGCTACTAGAGCACGTGGCTCAGACCCTTTTGCATATATTTTATATTCAATAAACATTGGCCATCAGTGCTCGATTCACTGGTTTTGACAACTGTGTTTGCTTGTGTGATCAAAACATGTACAGAACATCCCAGAAATCCCTTTTGATTTCTACCCTCCCACCCCACAACAATTTACTAGTTTTTATCATTTTAGATTTCTTTGATTTTTATCTAAATGTAATCATACTATGCCTTTTTTATGTCCATCTTCTTTCACTCAGAAGGATGTTTCCAGAGTTGCTCAGATTGTTGCATGTATCAATAATGGTTTTATTTTTGATTAATATTGCACACAATTGTTTTCTACTATAATGGTGTGCCACAGACTCCTTTCCCATTTTCTTATATTTGACTATTTGTGTAGTTATATTTATATAGATATTTATGTTCATAGTTATGTTTGTGTAGTTTCTGGGTTTTGGCTACTATGACTACAGTTATAATCAATATTTTCATATAAATCTTTTGGTGGATTCTGCTTTCATTTTTCTCGTGTAGATGCCCACTGGCAAGTTGGGGGTCACGTCTAACTGCTTAGAGACAGCCGAGGACAACCAACTGACCCTTCTGTTCTTGCACCATGTGACATGTGAGTTTCACATGCTCCTCGTTGTTCTCAACGTCACATTGTCACTGTTTGCACTTACTCATGCTGCTGGGTGTGAAGTCACGACTTTCCTTTGCATTTCTGTGATGCTAGTGAGTTCGTTTTCATATTTACCTAGTCCTTGACGTGTATTATTTTGGAGGTGTCTTTTAATGCCTTTCCCCCCTTTTAAAAGCAGAGTTGTGGGTTTTCACATTCTTTTTTTTTTTTTTTTTTTTTTTTTTTTCGAGACAGGGTTTCTCTGTGTCGTTTTGCGCCTTTCCTGGAACTCCCTTGGTAGCCCAGGCTGGCCTTGAACTCACAGAGATCCGCCTGCTTCTGCCTCCCGAGTGCTGGGATTAAAGGCGTGCGCCACCACCGCCCGGCTGGTTTTCACATTCTTGATCAGTAGGCACTTGATATCTATGCTTGTTATATGTCCATTCTCAGAGATGTACATTGAAAATACTTTTTCACAGTCTGTGGGTTGCCAATTTCATTCTCTAATAGTATCTTTGGGTGCCTGGAACTATTTTGTATTTTTGAAAATGTTCTAATGTGCTTTTAGAACAAACTTTCGTTTTTTTTCCTTCTTGTGGCTTAGAGTAGTAACATTTCTTTAGCTTCTGAGTCTGTAATTTTGGTAGTCCCCGGTAGGGAGAGTTTATGGCTTATCTCTGCCCTCTTTGGTGTCACTAAAGGCTAGGGACTGATGTCATCTGAAAGCTGGGCGCTCACATGTTCAGCAATAGATATTGTCAGTTTAGACGCCAGCAGGATCAATTCGCAGGAGCTCCTACCTTGACTGCTTCAGAAGGCAAGGCTCGGAGGGTGAGTACATCCCAAGGAAGGGACAGAGGGAATCAGATGACACCTGTGTCTCCTCTCTGGTTTTGCTGCACCAGTCCCGTAGTAACATGTGCACTTCATTGGTTGGAGAAGTCGCAAGCTTGCCTTGTCTCTGGAGAGCAAGTGGTGGCTTGGTACTTCTCAGCAGGGGTATTGCAAAGTTTTGCAGAGCACATGGATTGCTGGGTCACTTTTACAAAGTAGAAGTTTCCCTGGGTGAGTTGTATTACACCAATTTATTCTTTATTGGCTAATTATTTTTGTATCCCACCTAAAAGATCTTTGCCCGTCTTAAAATTCAATGTTATCTTTTCAAAGTTAGCTGATTCTAGTTTTTATGTTTAGTGTATGATCCACCTCTGCTAAATTAATTGTTGTATGAGAAGTGGAATTGAGGTTCTTACAGCTCTGGTCCAGCACCACTGTTAGAACAACTTTCCTGTTTCTGAAAGCTTGAATCAATTGATCATATGCGTTGTCTTGGTTACTGTCCTATTGCTGTGAGGAGACACCATGACCAAGGCAACTCTTACAAGAGAAAACATTTAACTGGGGACTTGCCAACAGTTTCAGAGGCTTAGCCTATTATCATCATGGCAGGGAGCAGTGCGGCACACAGGGGGCTGGAGAAGCAACTGGGAGCTGCATCTTAGTCCACAGGCAGAGGAAGAAGGAGACACTGGGTCTGGCTTGGGCTTTTTAAACCTCAAAGCTCACCCCTAGTGACACACTTCCTCCAACAAGGCCACACCTACTCCAACAAGGCCACACCTCTTATTCCTTCTCAAGTAGTGCCACTTGCTGATGACTAAGCTTATGAGCCTATGGGCTCCATTCTTATCCAAACCACCACATTCCACTCCATGGCCCCCATAGACTTGTAGCCATATCATATTGCAAAATGCATTCAGTATAACTTCAAAAGTTCCCATAGTCTATCACTGTCTCAACACTGTTTGCAAGTCCAAAGGAAACAGTCTCTTCTGAGACTCAGGGCAATCTCTTAACTGTAACCCCCAGTAAAATAAAAATAAAAGAAGTGGACCACATATTTCCAACATACAATGGCACAGTAATATACATTACCATTCCAAAAGGCAAGAAAAGGAACATAGGAAGGACATACTGGACCAAAGCAAGACTGAAAATCATCAGGGCAAAATCCAAATTCAGCATTTCCATGTTTGATGTCAAAGAGCTCTTCACATCTTCAATTCCTTTCATCTCTGTTGACTGCAACATACTTTTCTCTTTTGGACTAGTTCCATACCCAACCTATAGCTTTGCTCAGTGGGTATCTCATAACTTTGGTATCTCCGATATCTTGGAGTTTCTAAAGTAATTAAGGCTTCAGCTTCACAGCTTCACTCTTTGGCTGCCTTGGGCCTCCATGCAGGGACACCCCTGACACACACTTGGCCTTAGCAGCCTTCCTCGGCTGTTGTAAGAGATTACAACCCCTGTCTTGTATTCTTGCTCTAAAGCCAGAACCACAAGGCTGAGGCTGCCAAGTTCTGCTGCTTGCTGAGGCTGGCACATGTCCCCTCTTCCAATTACATTTGCATCCTCTTTCTGTTGTTGACCACTTCCTTCACTGCTTAAGCCTTTCTTTAACTCTTTTCACAAGTTGGAAGCTCAGCTGGGTGAGATCTTGCCCAGAGGTCACCACTTTCTTGATTCCATTTAGCATTTTCTTTTCCTTGAGCACTGGACTTAGCTCCATTACACTTCCTGATGCTCCTTTTCTCCTCAAACTGTACATTTTATATTTTTCCTTGCCTAGCTTGCTCCTTTTCATTATAAATCTGTGTAAGACTGGCCATTAATAACCACATAACATAGTTTAAAACCAGGCTGTCTTGAAATCTCCTCCACCAACATCATTAATCCAAAACTCTTCAATTTAGCTTCAGGCAGATTTTTTTTTTTTTGAACAAGGGCAGAAAGCAGCCACATTTTTTTGCCAAAATATCATAAGAACTCTCTCTAGGCCACATACTACTTCTTCCCCCACGAAACTTCTTGAGCAGGGCTGTCATTATCTACATTGCTCTCAGCACCACTGTCTTCCATGCTTCTGTTAGCATAGTCCATTAAGCTTTGCTTTGTTTTCAGCTGCTTTCCTAGTCCAAAGTCCCAGAGTCCATAGTCTGCCAACAAGCAACATGGCCAGGCCTGTCACAGAAATACCCCACTCCTGGTACTAATTTCTGTCTTGGTCATTGTTCTATTGTTATGAAGAGACACCACCACCAGCGTAACTATTATTAAAGCATTTAACCAGGGGCTTACTTACACTTCCAGAGGCTTAGTCTACTATCATTCAGGCAGGGGGCATGGTGGCTACTACATTCTGATCCAAAGGAAGAGGAAGAGGGAGACACTGGGCTTGGCTTGGACTTTTGGAATCCCAAAGCTCACCTCATAATGACAGACTTCCTCCAACAAGGGCACACCTACTCCAATGAGGCCTCCTATTCCTTCTCAAGTAGTGCCACTCTTGGATGCCTAAGCATTCAAATAAACATATGAGCCTATGGGGGGCCATTCTTTTTCAAACAACCACTGGTATGTACGTTGAATTATAGATTCTCTGTCTGTCTGCTTTTAGGTTAGTGTCACACTACAAATCTGTGGTAAGGTTTGACATCATGCGGCATGACTCCTCCCACTTTGTCACTTTTTGATAATCTGTGCCCATAAAACTTTCTTTTTATTTTCAAAAAGCCCTGCTGCAAGTTTGATTGTAATGGCATTGAATCTGTAGATGCATTTAGAGAGAGAATCATTTAAAAACATTTTGTTTTTTAATTCATGAACATTGTATATCTATTTCTTATTTCTTCCTGTAACTTGTTTGTATTCTGTTTGTCAGTAGGTCTTGTTGTAGAACTCTGTACTCTGTAAACAAAATAGCTGTCATCTTCATCGGTTGAACTATGCCTTGTTGCATGAGTTCATAAGAGTGGACCTGTTGACTGTTAGCACTTCCTAAGAGAAGGACAGGCTGGAGAAGGTCACTGGACCCTCACCTGAGTCCAGCTGTTTCTCCCAGCTGTTTGCATGCAGTTCTGCCCTAATTGCACATCACCTTGGGGTCTGCAGTGGTGCTTGAATATACAGGCTGGTGAAGGATGAAGAGGAGCTCTGTCTGTGTGGCAATGGGGGCTGGGTGCAGCTGTTTTGGGGTCACCCTCACTCCTTCCTGCACCCACTGACCCACGTGCTTTAAGTAAGCACAATAAACCCATTGATTCTCCAGGATAAACTTTGATGGAATCCTTCTTTGGTTTGTCCTTGGGATCTATTGAAGAGGGATAGACATTGCTTATATCTCTGCAGGGGAGGAATTTCACAATAGACTTATAAACTAATTTTTGATGATAGTGTAAATAGGAATTAAATTTTCTTTTTAAAATACATGTGTGATGTGATGTGTGTATGTATGTGTAAGTGTGCGATGTGATATATGTGTGTGTGTATGTTTGTGTGGTGTGATATCTGCTTGTATGACATGTGTGTATAAGTGTGTATGTATGAGCATGATGTGATACACAGTGTGTGTGTGTGAGTATGATGTGATGTGTAGTGTGTGTTTATGATGTGATATGTGTATGTGTGTGTTGGTGTGTGTATGATGTGATATGTGGTATGTGTGTGCATGTATGATGTGATGTGTGGTATGTGAATGTGTGTTAGTGTATGATGTGATGTGTGTATGATGTGATGTGTGTGTATGTATGTGTATAATGTGATATGATGTGATGTGATGTGATGTGTGTGCGTGTGTGTGTGTGTGTGTGTGTGTGTGTGTGTTTGTGTGTACAGATGTGGTTGCAGTTAGGTTTACCATTTCAGTGTTTGTCATGGTTGTTCTTTGTTCTGCTTCCTTTTTCTAATATATTATTTTGAGGTAAATAAGCTTTTTTCCAGTTCTGTGTTTTGTCTTTTCCATTGTCCGTTTCTGCAGTTGTGTTATTTGGAGTGTTTATGCTTTAGAAATTAAACTAAGTGATGTGGTCTGTTTTTGAGTGCACTCACAGTTCTGTGAGCAGTGCAGAGGCTTTCCTGGCTCTAGTTCTTCAGGCTTTTGTTCTCATCTATTTTGTTTGCTGATGCCATGAAACTACAGTATATTGTCATCATGAACCTAGAGTGTGTTGTCATCATGAACCTACAGTGTGTTGTCATCATGAACCTACAGTGTGTTGTCATCATGAACCTACAGTGTGTTGTCATTATGAAGCTACAGTGTGTTGTCATGAACCTACAGTGTGTTGTCATCATGAACCTAGAGTGTGTTATCATCATGAACCTACAGTGTGTTATCATCATGAACCTACAGTGTGTTGTCATGATGAACCTACAGTGTGTTGTCATGATGAACCTACAGTGTGTTGTCATAAACCTACAGTGTGTTGTCATTATGAAGCTACAGTGTGTTGTCATCATGAACCTACACTGTATTGTCATTATGAACCTACAGTGTGTTGTCATCATGAACCTACAATGTGTTGTCATTATGAAGCTACAGTGTGTTGTCATCATGAATCTACAGTGTGTTGTCATCATGAACCTAGAGTGTGTTGTCATCATGAACCTACAGTGTGTTGTCATGAACTTACAGTATGTTGTCATAAACCTACAGTGTGTTGTCATTATGAACCTACAGTGTGTTGTCATCATTAACCTACAGTGTGTTGTCATCATGAACCTACAGTATGTTGTCATTATGAACCTACAGTGTGTTTTCATTATGAACCTACATTGTGTTGTCATCATGAACCTACAGTGTGTTGTCATTATGAACCTACAGTGTGTTGTCATTATGAACCTACAGTGTGTTATCATGAACCTACAGTGTGTTGTCATTATGAACCTACAGTGTGTTGTCATGATGAACCTACAGTGTGTTGTCATCATGAACCTACAGTGTGTTGTCATAAACCTACAGTGTGTTGTCATTATGAAGATACAATGTGTTGTCATCATGAACCTACACTGTATTGTCATTATGAACCTACAGTGTGTTGTCATCATTAACCTACAGTGTGTTGTCATGAACCTACAGTGTGTTGTCATTATGTACCTACAGTGTGTTATCATGAACCTACAGTGTGTTGTCATTATGAACCTACAGTGTGTTGTCATCATGAACCTACAGTGTATTGTCATAAACCTACAATATGTTGTCATTATGAAGCTACAGTATATTGTCATCATGAACCTAGAGTGTGTTGTCATCATGAACCTACAGTGTGTTGTCATCATGAACCTACAGTGTATTGTCATCATGAATCTACAGTGTGTTGTCATCATGAACCTAGAGTGTGTTGTCATCATGAACCTACAGTGTATTGTCATGAACTTACAGTGTGTTGTCATAAACCTACAGTGTGTTGTCATTATGAACCTACAGTGTATTGTCATCATGAACCTAGAGTGTGTTGTCATCATGAACCTACAGTGTGTTGTCATTATGAACCTACAGTGTGTTGTCATCATGAACCTAGAGTGTGTTATCATCATGAACCTACAGTGTGTTATCATCATGAACCTACAGTGTGTTGTCATGATGAACCTACAGTGTGTTGTCATCATGAACCTACAGTGTGTTGTCATAAACCTACAGTGTGTTGTCATTATGAAGCTACAGTGTGTTGTCATCATGAACCTACACTGTATTGTCATTATGAACCTACAGTGTGTTGTCATCATGAACCTACAATGTGTTGTCATTATGAAGCTACAGTGTGTTGTCATCATGAATCTACAGTGTGTTGTCATCATGAACCTACAGTGTGTTGTCATTATGAACCTACAGTGTGTTGTCATCATTAACCTACAGTGTGTTGTCATCATGAACCTACAGTATGTTGTCATTATGAACCTACAGTGTGTTTTCATTATGAACCTACATTGTGTTGTCATCATGAACCTACAGTGTGTTGTCATGAACCTACAGTGTGTTATCATGAACCTACAGTGTGTTGTCATGATGAACCTAGAGTGTGTTGTCATCATGAACCTACAGTGTGTTGTCATAAACCTACAGTGTGTTGTCATTATGAAGCTACAGTGTGTTGTCATCATGAACCTACACTGTATTGTCATTATGAACCTACAGTGTGTTGTCATCATGAACCTACAATGTGTTGTCATTATGAAGCTACAGTGTGTTGTCATCATGAATCTACAGTGTGTTGTCATCATGAACCTACAGTGTGTTGTCATGAACTTACAGTATGTTGTCATAAACCTACAGTGTGTTGTTATTATGAACCTACAGTGTGTTGTCATCATTAACCTACAGTGTGTTGTCATCATGAACCTACAGTATGTTGTCATTATGAACCTACAGTGTGTTTTCATTATGAACCTACATTGTGTTGTCATCATGAACCTACATTGTGTTGTCATGAACCTACAGTGTGTTGTCATGAACCTACAGTGTGTTGTCATTATGAACCTACAGTGTGTTATCATGAACCTACAGTGTGTTGTCATTATGAACCTACAGTGTGTTGTCATGATGAACCTACAGTGTGTTGTCATCATGAACCTACACTGTATTGTCATTATGAACCTACTGTGTGTTGTCATCATGAACCTACAGTGTGTTGTCATTATGAAGCTACAATGTGTTGTCATTATGAACCGACAGTGTGTTGTCATCATGAATCTACAGTGTGTTGTCATCATGAACCTAGAGTGTGTTGTCATCATGAACCTAGAGTGTGTTGTCATCATTAACCTACAGTGTGTTGTCATCATGAACCTACAGTGTGTTGTCATTATGAACCTACAGTGTGTTTTCATTATGAACCTACATTGTGTTGTCATCATGAACCTACAGTGTGTTTTCATTATGAACCTACATTGTGTTGTCATGAACCTACAGTGTGTTGTCATGAACCTACAGTGTGTTGTCATTATGAACCTACAGTGTGTTATCATGAACCTACAGTGTGTTGTCATTATGAACCTACAGTGTGTTGTCATGATGAACCTACAGTGTGTTGTCATCGTGAACCTACACTGTATTGTCATTATGAACCTACTGTGTGTTGTCATCATGAACCTACAGTGTGTTGTCATTATGAAGCTACAATGTGTTGTCATTATGAACCGACAGTGTGTTGTCATCATGAATCTACAGTGTGTTGTCATCATGAACCTAGAGTGTGTTGTCATCATGAACCTAGAGTGTGTTGTCATCATTAACCTACAGTGTGTTGTCATCATGAACCTACAGTGTGTTGTCATTATGAACCTACAGTGTGTTTTCATTATGAACCTACATTGTGTTGTCATTATGAACCTACAGTGTGTTGTCATGATGAACCTACAGTGTGTTGTCATCATGAACCTACACTGTATTGTCATTATGAACCTACTGTGTGTTGTCATCATGAACCTACAGTGTGTTGTCATTATGAAGCTACAATGTGTTGTCATCATGAACCTACAATACGTTGTCATTATGAACCGACAGTGTGTTGTCATCATGAATCTACAGTGTGTTGTCATCATGAACCTAGAGTGTGTTGTCATCATGAACCTAGAGTGTGTTGTCATCATTAACCTACAGTGTGTTGTCATCATGAACCTACAGTGTGTTGTCATTATGAACCTACAGTGTGTTTTCATTATGAACCTACATTGTGTTGTCATCATGAACCTACAGTGTGTTGTCATCATGAACCTACAGTGTGTTGTCATTATGAACCTACAGTGTGTTGTCATCATGAACCTACAGTGTATTGTCATAAACCTACAATATGTTGTCATTATGAACCTACATTGTGTTGTCATCATGAACCTACAGTGTGTTGTCATCATGAACCTACAGTGTGTTGTCATTATGAACCTACAGTGTGTTGTCATCATGAACCTACAGTGTATTGTCATAAACCTACAATATGTTGTCATTATGAAGCTACAGTGTGTTGTCATCATGAACCTATAATATGTTGTCATTATGAACCTACAGTGTGTTGTCATCATGAATCTACAGTGTGCTGTCATCATGAACCTAGAGTGTGTTGTCATCATGAACCTACAGTGTACTGTCATGAACTTACAGTGTGTTGTCATAAACCTACAGTGTGTTTTCATTATGAACCTACATTGTGTTGTCATCATGAACCTACAGTGTGTTGTCATGAACCTACAGTGTGTTGTCATGAACCTACAGTGTGTTGTCATTATGAACCTACAGTGTGTTATCATGAACCTACAGTGTGTTGTCATTATGAACCTACAGTGTATTGTCATAAACCTACAATATGTTGTCATTATGAAGCTACAGTGTGTTGTCATCATGAACCTACAATATGTTGTCATTATGAACCTACAGTGTGTTGTCATTATGAACCTACAGTGTGTTGTCATCATGAATCTACAGTGTGTTGTCATCATGAACCTACAGTGTGTTGTCATCATGAACCTACAGTGTATTGTCATGAACTTACAGTGTGTTGTCATAAACCTACAGTGTGTTGTCATTATGAACCTACAGTGTGTTGTCATCATGAACCTAGAGTGTGTTGTCATCATGAACCTACAGTGTGTTGTCAGGAACCTACAGTGTGTTGTCATTATGAACCTACAGTGTGTTGTCATCATTAACCTACAGTGAGTTGTCATCATTAACCTATAGTGTGTTGTCATTATGAACCTACAGTGTGTTGTCATCATGAACCTAGAGTGTGTTGTCATCATGAACCTACAGTGTGTTGTCATCATGAACCTACAGTGTGTTTTCATTATGAACCTACAGTGTATGTCATTCTTACTTTCGGCAGAAACTTTTCCAGATGCTAAAATTCACACAAACATATATGCAGAGAGGGTAGGGGAGAAGAGATTTGTCCTTGTATTTATCTATGGAGGTTCACTGAGTTTCCCCCTTTTTGCTTTCTTACATTAATTTTCCCCCCATGTCACACAATCTGAGGAAACATTCCCCTTTTCTCTCTGAGCAATGGTGAGGGTCCAGGAAAGAACCCTTAGAGGCTCACTACCTGGTCGTCCCTCCCTGTTTCAAGGCATCCTCTTTGCTTCTCAGTTTACCCTAGATTCTTGATTCTGAGAGTTGTCTCTTCATTCAGAGGATGGAACAGATGCTGTGGATTTGATGGAAGCTGAGGATACTTGGGAGAGATTTCTTTTGGACCTCCTATTCCACCTCTAGCCTCAGTTTCCCACTCAGAGAGGGCACAAACATGCAGGCTGCCGCTAACTTGAAAGAGACATCTAGGAACTGTTTTTAGCTCTGTTTTAGAATCTTTTTACTCAGGTTTTAGGTGGAAACTCTTGCCCCACATTGGGCGCCATTTGTAGCTAGAGTTTTTCTGTCTGGCCAACAGTCAGGACAAATCTTTCTCACCTGCCAGTCCCACAGCTGCTCAGACCCAACTAGGTAAACACAGAGACTTATATTGTTTACAAACTGTATGGCCATGGCAGGCTTCTTGCTAACTGTTCTTATATCTTAAATTAATCCATTTTTATTAATCTATACCTTGCCATGTGGCTTGTGGCTTACCGGCATCTTCACATGTTTTTTGTCATGGCGGTAGCTGGCAGTGTCTCCTTTTGCCTTTCTGTTCTCTCAATTCTCCTCTCTGTTAGTCTCGCCTATACTTCCTGCCTGGCCACTGGCCAATCAGTGTTTTATTTACTGACCAATCAGCAATACATTTGACATACAGACCATCCTACAGCAGCACTGTCTACCCCAGGGAAACCTGTCTCAGTCTCCCAGCCTATGCCAGCCTTTGGCACAGCACCTCTATGCACCAGATGAAAGCAATGGGGGAAGGTTGATGTGGTTCCATCCTGGGCTCTTCTGTGCCCCAAATATGAGGCAAATATACTCATTTCTATAAATCTGTTAAATGTTTGGAGGAGTTCCACTTTACCCCATCCACTAGTCATCTTACTCTGCTCCTTTGCCTGTGAGAAGAGCATGGCTCTTCTTGCTAGGAAGTGACCATTGATTTTATTCTGCTCCTAGACATCCTTTCCAGTCCTACACCTTTGCTGGCCTCTTATTGTGCAGATGGGGGCTGCAGTCCTTGTGACTTTGCACATCCTGAGGTAGACTCAGTTCTTGCCACTTTTATTTAAATTTTTTCTCTAGTGCTCAGGTGTTTGTCAATGCAGTTGGAAAACAGATAGATTTGAGTGATTCTGACTCAAAATCCCTATTCCCTTTCTAGGCTAATGGTTTTTGATTGGGTAAGCTTAGAATTTCTGAATTCTTCTGTCTTAGTTAAGGTTTCTATTGCTGTGAAGATTATCATGACCATGGCAACTCTTATAAAGGAAAACATTTAATTGGGGGCTGGTTTACAGTTTTAGAGGTTTAGTCCATTATCATAATGGCAGGAGGCATGGCAGCATGCAGGCAGACATGGTCCTGGAGAAGGAGCTGAGAGTTTTATATTTAGATCAGCAGACAGCAGGAAGTAAATGTCACACTAGACCTGGCTTGAGCATCTGAGACCTCAAAGCCTGCCACCTAGTGGTGCACTCCTTCCAACAAAGCCATACCTATTCCAACAAGGATACACCTCCTAATAGTGCCACTCCCTATGTGTCTATTGGGGTCATTTTTATTCAAACCATCATATCTCACTCCCTGGCCCCCATAGGCTTGTAGCCATATCATAATACAAAATGTATTTAGTCCAAGTTCCCATAATCTATAACAGTCTCAACGCTGTTTAAAAGTTAAAAGTTCAAAGTCTCTCCTAGATTCATGAAATCTCTTAACTGTTAACCCCTGTAAAATCAAAATAAAAAAGCAGATCACATACTCCCAGTATATAATGGCACAGGATGTACATTACCATTCCAAAAATGAGGAAAGGGAGTATAGCGAGGAAATACTAGACTGAAAACCAGCAAGACCGAAAACCAGTTGGACAAACTCCAAACTCTGCATCTCCATGTCTGTTGTCAAAGAGCTCTTCAGATCTCCAACTCCTTTCAGCTCTGTTGACTGCAGCACACTTCTCTCTTTTGGGCTGGTTTCACTATCTGTTAGTAGCTCTCCTTGGCAGGTATCCCATGGCTCTGGCATCTCCAACATCTTGGGGTCTCCAAGGCAATCTAGGCTTCGCAGAATGGCCTCTTTAGGCCTCCATGCAGGGACACCCCTGCCACATGCCTGGTCTCAGTGGTTTTTCTTAGTCATGGAGTCAAGTTCCATAGCCCATTTCTTCTATCCTTGACTCTAAAGCCAGAACCACATGGCTGAAGCTGCCAAGTTCTGCTGCTTGCTGGGGTTAGAACATGGTCCCCTTGTTCAATTACATCTTCACCAACTTTCTGTTTTCTATGGTTTCCTTGACTGCCTAAGCTTGACTGTCCTGAAACTTGATCTGTGGAGCAGGCCTTGAATTTAGAGATCTGCTTGCCTCTGCCTCTGCCTCTGTCTCTGGAGTGCTGGGATTAAAGGCGTGCACCACCACACCTGGCTCTGAGCTTTTCTTTAATTCTTTTTCACAAGTTGGAAGCCCAGCTGGAAGGGATCTTGCCCTGAGGTCACCACTCCCTATATTCCCTTTAACTTCAGGCTTTCCTTTAGTCAGTTTGTCTCCTTGAACACAGGGTTAAGCTCCATTCCATTTCCTGATGGTGCTTTTCCCCTTGAACTGTGCATTTCATGCATTTTCCTTGCTCAGCCTGCTCCTTTTCATTATAGATCTTCATAAGAGTGAACTCTAATAACCACATGACAGAGTCAATGCTAGGCTGTTTTGAAATTTCCTCTGCCAACTCAACTGATCCAAAACTCTTTACTTTAGCCTCAGGCAAATTTTTTGGACAAGGGCAGTGAAGAGACTCCAGCAGCCATGTTCTTCACCAAAATGCCATAAGAACAATCTCCTGGACATATGTTAATATTTTTCTCCTCTGAAACCATTGAGCCAGGCCCCCACAGTTCAAATCACCCTCAGCGCCACTGTTTTCCATGCTCCTACTAGTAGGGCCCGTTTAACACCACGTAGACCATTCAACATCTAATCCAAAGTCCTAAAGTTCACATTCCTCCAAACAAAAACATGGTCAGGCCTAGCACAGTAATACTCTAGTCATTGGTTCCAACTCATGTCTTAGTTAGGGTTTTTATTGCTCTGAAGAGACCCCAGGACCATGGCAACTCTTATAACAGAAAACATTTAATTGAGGCTGACTTACAGTTAGTTTTTTTTTTTTTTTTTTTTTTTTTTTGGTTTTTCGAGACAGGGTTTCTCTGTGTAGCTTTGCGCCTGTCCTGGAACTCACTTGGTAGCCCAGGCTGGCCTCGAACTCACAGAGATCCGCCTGCCTCTGCCTCCCGAGTGCTGGGATTAAAGGCGTGCGCCACCACCGCCCGGCTTGACTTACAGTTTCAAAGGTTTAGTCCATTATCATCATGACAGGAAGCAGGGCAGTGTGCAAGTAGACATGCTGCTGAGAGTCTTACATTCAGATCAGCAGACAGCAGGAAGTGAACGTCACACTAGACCTGGCTTGAGCGTCTGAGACCTCAAAGCCCTCCCTCTCATGACTTACTGCCTCCAAGAAAGCCACGCCTATTCCAACAAGGCCATACCTCCTCCGAAGAGTGCCACTCTCTATTAGCTTATTGGGGCCATTTTTATTCAATCCACCACACCTTCCCTTAAGAGGACTCGTGACTTTTCAAAAACTCACTAACTGGGTTTCTGTTGGACCTACATTTTCAGTGTTCCAGAGACACCTGGCTTGTGCCCTCCTGTGCTCTCCAGAGCTTCATACAACATTCCCACTATAGTGAGTATCTTAGACATACTTTAAGAACGTTTTGCAGTCAGTGACATCAGGCCCCCCGAAATAGAGGAGATAGCAAGTGAAAGCAGGGAGAGGAGAGTGTAGGGCAGATGGGAAGCCACTGGCATTCACTTGGCATCCACCTTGAGCCAGCCTTTCCCACACTCAATCTTTGTGGCAATCCCTTGAAGAAGATTTTAGTTAACATGTAAGGAAGCTGAGACCAGCAAAGGATTTGAAGTCACAGATGACTCACTCCAAAATTCAGCTCTTCCCTGGCCCAATCCCCAGAAGAAGGTAAGGTGTATGGCAGATGCCTGCTTCAGGGTGGGGTGGGCTGACTCTTCAGGCACCAGCCACAGGCTCAGAAGCAGCAGTGGGTTCTATAGCTTCTGAGACCTGTGCCCCTCTTCTCAGGACCCCTTCACTCCACAGTCAGCCCCACATTTCACGGCCAAACCTTGCATCTGCTGCTCACCTCAGCACTTCATTTGCTGCTGCTCCCCACACCATCAGTACTTCTCTTGAAACTCAGGTCTCTCTGACCCTTTACAAATGCTCCTGGAAGAGTCTGAGGGCAGCTCTCCCACAGGCCTCTTCCCCAGCTGGATTTCCAGAAAGGAACAGAGAGCAGAGAACAGCTCCCACGCCCTTTCCGGCTTCCACCAGTGGCACTCCTCACAAACCTGTCTCCACTCCGGAGGCCTCCAGCAGACAGAGAAGCAGAGTGTAAGCAGGCAATGGCAGATCTCCTCTGTTAACGGAAAGGGCATTTCAAACTTAACTTCTGCAAACTTGTACTTTGGGATTTGTCGGAGTCCATCGATAGGATGCAACAGAGGAGTCACAGGTCAAATGGGAGCATAGCTTGTCTCATTTAAGTTTTGAGACTCACGGTGGCTCTCCAGATCACTGCCCGGCTGGGATGTAATAATACTGGGGTGGGCGTGGAGGAAGCCAGTATCCCCTCTTTCAAATACTGCCTCTATAATAATAGCTGTGCATCGGGCTGTTGTAGCTTCCACTACCACCTCATAAGCAGATATTATCAGTGGCCTCAAGCAACTAGCAAGTGGTCATCTGGGATTTGAACCTAAGACTTTGTCAGACGCCTTTCCACTCAGCAGTTGGGGTACTGCACCGTCAGAAGCGACCCTTGATTCTCCTGAAGGCTGCTATTCAACCACACATCCCTTTTTCCTTTACTTCCTGGGATCAGGGTCACACTAGATCTCCTAGACTCTCTTACAGTGGGTGTGGCCGTGTGACTGAGTGCCGGCCAATGCACAATGAGCAGAAGTGTCACCCCCTTGCATCCCCCCTAGAGGGAATCTCATGCTCCTCTCTTTCCAGGCAGGCTGAAATGGCAGTGATTCCCTGGACAGCCTTGAGATCCAGGTGCTGAGAGCAGCTAGTCCTCAAGCTAAAGAGCGGCTGGGTCTTCGAGCCACCATCTACAGGACTGGACTCTTGCTCCAGACATCTACAGTGTATTCTTACTGGCTTAACCTCCTTAGATATGAAGGCTTATCAGTAGTAATAATTAAAGTTATCTTAGGCAATGTAAGTATTACCTTCCGAGAAGAAATGGAAAGCCACCAAGGAACTGAAGAAGCAGACCTGTGATTAACTGTCCAGGGTGATGGGGTGGTAAGCCTGGTCTTTGCTGTTACAGGGATTTAGGTTTGGACATAGGCCTCATCATGGCCTACTTGAGAGAGCCAGAGTAACTTATTTTTTGTTTTGTTTTGTTTTTTGCTTTTGCTTTCGCAAATTAACTGATTTTTCTGGAAGTTAGGCTGATGCATTGCTCTTTATTAATTTAGTTCATTTAACAAATTTTATTCAACACTCCACCTTAGTGACTCTGCTAGGTGCTGGGGAGGAAAAATGAACATCAGCAAGCCGTGGCCAAGTCTCTGCTTAAAGAATAACTTGTGTGTGGCAAGGATGCTTGGGAGTCGGGACAGCAGAGAACAGCTAAGTGAATGCACGATGTCACGACTAGTGACACAGAGAACTGATAAAGCAGAGTAAGAGGAACAGGAAGGCCAGGTTCATGAGGGGAGGGGCCTCTGATGAAGGACACTTGATCGGAGACTTGAAGCTAGGAGAGAAGTAACAGTATGGAGAGATGGGGAAGTTTACTTGAGCTTTTGACACACAGGCAGAGCAGAGAGCTGGCTGTGATGTGGGGGGTAAGGAGAGTGGGTGATGGAGAGCATCCAGCACTCAGCCTGGTTGGGATGTAAGAGTTCTTACCCCTCACCCTCTATGCCCTCTTCCTCCCTCCAGAATTGAGGAATTTTTGTTCCTAGGAAAGTCCTTATTGTTAAGAGCAAACGAAACATAAATAAAACTGAAAACAAACCGAGTATAAGATTTCTTTACTAACTGGCCGCCTATGTCTGAATTCCACCCGGAGCCATTGTCGCTGGAGTCCAAGGCTCTGGGCTCATGTGGCGAACAGGTATTTCTGTCCAAGGCCACTTGTGTAAGCTCTTTTGGATATCACATCTTAAAAGTGTTGATGGCAAGAGTGGCTGAGACGAGGTGGGGAGAAAGTACTGAGGTCTGAGTGTCTGGAAACTGAGCGAGGGTTGGGAGGAGTGGTGCATCTCTCTTCAGGGTCCTAACTTCAGGTGTGTGTCAGAGGAACTCCCTCTGTAGACCCCACCAATGCCAAGAAAGCCTTGCTCATCACTGACAAGGTTGTCCAGTGTTGTTGTGATGACCCCTACCCCTCACCCTTTCACTGCAGACCAGTGGAGGAGAGAGCCCTGCCGAGCATCGACAGAGTTGTCAAAGGTCTTCATGCCTCCAGCTCCTGGGCTCCCCTCTCTCCAAATGCCCAGTGTCAGCACTCCTGGTTCTAGGCAACAGAAATAACTGCTTCCAGAAGCCAGTGGATTTATTAAATGACATCTAGTCACCCCAGTGATTCCTTTGCCTCTGGGGAGGCAGAAGCAAGCTGGTTAAGCTCTCAGGAAGACTGCCCGACCACACTGTCAGTTGATTTGAGGGGGAAACTATCACAGTATCACCTAAGAACGGAAAGGCAAGACTGTGTCCACACTGCCCTGTGCTCGGCAGCCTCCTGAGGCCCCATGCCTCGGAACAGGGAGCCCCCGGTAGAAGCTTGTGCTTCGTGCTGTTCTCTTCCTCGCTCCTGACACCAAGTGTGTCAGGATGTGTAAAGCAGATCTGCGTTACTTGTATGCATTCTGGCTGCCAAAGAAGCTTGGAGTTTGATTGTGACTACACTGAGGAGGCCTGACCGAGAACATGGGGACCCCCACCCCTCCATGTAGAAAGGCTAGGTAATGCCTACAGAAGGCCCTACGAAGATCTATTCCTGAACAAAAGGCCTAAGTTACCTTAGTAGGCCCCAGAAGAGAATGTGACCACATCAACTGAGCATGTCAGAGGGGTGTGCTGAGTGTGGGAACTGGGACAAGCCAACACCACCTATATCTGACGTCACCCTACCCTGCGAAGAGTAGAAGGTCTTCTTGGGAAATGATGGGAAAGGCAAGGGGGAAGTCATCTGAGTTTGGTTTACATGAGGACTTGCTTACCAAATTATCCCAAGGCTTGCCCAAACCCACAGCTTAGAAGAATGCAGAATTCTTTCTGAGAGAGCTGGGCTGACAGGAATTAAGGAATGTTTTCCACCAACCCCAAGCTGGACACCAAACAGATGTGGCTTTAGTTCCTTACTCCTTTAGAAGGACTGCTCTCCACATCCCCAGTAAACGAACTGTAAGTCTCAGGGAGATAACGGTTGTTGACTTTCCTTTTTCTTTTTAAATATGACTTGGTACCATCCATATTTTATGAATAAATGAGCAATACATTGGAACCCCTGACTTAGGCCACTACCCACAAGTCAGAACTCCAAGATAACACAGCCGTGAATCCCACGACACAGCCACAGATGACTCTGATGTTTCCCAAGTCACTTCCACACAAAGGGCATGGCTTCTTGGCAGGCGGGCCTGGTTAGAAAGGGCAGCACCAGCAGTGCCTGCTTACAAATGAGCTGTCTCGGGCGGCCCTGCCAACTCTCCGGCCGGTCCATGCACCACAGTGTCTGGAGTCTGCTGACCCCTGCCTGGCTTGCCGCCCCTGAAAGCAGGCAAGCCCCCCTTCTCCAGGAAGATTCTTGCTCACGGAGTGCATCCTGCTGTTAGCTTCACCCTGCTTCTTCAGATGGAGTGGGGGACAGTCGAATATGGAGTCTGACTCTGGGCTGCGCAGTCCCTACAAAATCTGACTCTTTAAAAGGCATTATCCAGGCTGTGCTGGTCCCCCAGCCTGTCTCACTTTAAATTTCCCTGTTTAGTTTCTGTTCTCCAGCAACATATAACCCCCTTTTTCTACCTCGCTAACCTCAGTGGTAGCTCTCCCCATGTTAAACAACGGTCTGATTTGGCATGGAGAAAAGCAGTCAATCGTCCCCTGTAAATCTTAATGTGTTAGGCCCCAGGAACATTTGAAGTACCTATTTAATGAGAAGACTTCAGGAGAAGCCTAGGTAAGATCTTCAAGGCTCTAATTGCTCCCTGGAGAAAGTTGTCAGGCCGCGTAGCCTGGCTCAGGTCGTGTTTGCCGGGCAGGGAGAGAGGAAACACTGCAGGAGTCGGAGCAGAGGCTCAGGGGCCGACCTCACCCGGACCTCTCGGCTGGATAAGCGTTTCTGGAATCATGCATTGTGTGGTCTCCTGTGTGTACCTGCTGGCTTGACCACTGCACCCCCAAATGGCCAAACAAATAACTTGCATTTTCTTGGGTTTGGTCGCCTTATAATAATATGGAACCCAAATTACAGTTCTCTCTCCTCTTTCATTTATATACAAAACCCAAACGACCCAAACAAAGCCCTAAACTCCGTTTTTCCTTTGAGTCTCCACCAGATCCTTTTGTGTGTGCATCGTTTATTTGTTACCCAGATATCTGAGACATGCCTCCTGGCTTCGGGCACTGTGCTGGGCACAAGGGTTAGCCCATATTCATCACAGATGGAGAAGCAGAAAAATGAACTTCTGCCCAAAGAACAGGAGAGAGGCACCGTCTCTGTAGGCAAGGCCCCTCCTAAGGTGGAGTTCCCTACGAGGCTGGCCTCCGGCGCCAGGTCTGGACTGTGCAGGCTAGCATGGGGGAGCTCTGCCGTGCAATAATAATCTACACTGTCTGCCCAAGGCATGTGGAGTGCAAGGCACTTTGGAAATTGGGCTCAAAACAACTTCTTTAATTGAGACAAAAAGCCCTTTGTGCGGGCCTTCCTCCTTCAGCCCACAGAGGATACGTGTTCACGGCGACAGCAGCTCCTGTCTCCCCAGAGCAGCCTCAGGTAGAAATACTGCCTGCCTGCCAGCGGCCATGCATCTGTGACCATTACACAGGCCTAAGTGGGTTTGGGAGCTTTACCTTAGGAATTAAGTAAGAAAAATGAAGGCACAAGCAGGGTGCACGGTGGCTCAGACAGTTCCGTCTTCCCTTGATGTGAACGAGGCCTAAATTGGGAAGTCTTTGGCCGATGGCTAGGGCAGATAAACGTTACGGATTTGATGTAATCCCAGACCTCAGACTTGAAACTCAGCTTGACCCTTCCCTTTGAGCACAGGGAAGGAAGCAGAGGAAGGATATTGGTTCAGCCATATGTCAAGTCAGGAGAGAAAATGACAGCTGGAGCAAGGTGGAGATGTGCAGAGTCAGGGGTGGAAACAACAAAGGAAATTCTACAAAGTTAGACATAACGTGTCCTTTAGGAGACAAACAGGCGGACTTGAGAGGGAAGATACTCCATGATAGGATCCGTGGAGGGGCTGGGAATGTCTGCTGCTCAGAAAGCCACATAGCCACAAGCCATTAAGTGTACAGCAATCACAAGCTGTACTCATGAGCCCGAGTGCTGAGAAAGGGGTCAGCTGTCACGAACCTGCATTTCACACAGGGGCACGGAGGCAGGGGAGTTTACATGAGTAGCCCAGGATTGTTCAGCCGGTACCCGCCAGTACCTGGTTTGTGTCCTTTCTTGGGGATGATGTCTTAAATGCCTCAGTCACATTTACAGTTGCCATCTGGCTGGGCTGGCCCTGTGTGGGTGGCATGTGTGTCAGGACAGAGTGGAATTTTCTTTTTGTGAAGGCTCGCGTCCCCTTTGCCTGCTCTAGAGATGGGAATGCTGAATTGCTGAGGGTAAGGTGTTTGCTCAAGGCCACCCAACTAGTAAATAGTAGATGTAAGATGAAGCTCAGTGGCCTCATACAAAGACCGGGCTATTCCACTGTAGCAGAGGGCTCCTGCTACATGCTGCAGCTGGTCCGGACAGGTTAGTATTGGGCTTCCACGTTCTCCAGGTTCCTGTGGGCTCCCAGCACGCCTGCTAGACCAATCTATACAATAACAATTTCGAGACGTGAGTCTACCTCTCTGCACACAGTGAAGACTGGGCTTAGTCACTGAGTACCTCCCATCCGCTTGCTCCATCTGTAAAACAACAAGGAGAGATGTCCTGGAAACCCCACCATTAGAATTCACGAAGGCTTGCCCAGCCTTCAAGGTGTGGCAGGCTCAGTGGGTAGTGGCAGGAATGGGGTGGGCCGTCAACGTGCCTGCCTCCCAGCTTGGTGTCCGCACGCTCCCGACCTTGTCCTTTTCGTTCCGCAGGCAGCACACATCTTTGAAGCCCTCTGCTGTCCTAATCTCCTCTCTGCTTTTCTCCCGCGTTCTCACCACTGGTGTGGTATGAGTTGTTGTTTTCTCAGGTCTACACACTAGCTGTCATGTAGAGGCACAGAATGGACCATCAGCTCACCCTTGCTGAGTCCCTTCTCAGCCTCTGTATCTGTCAGGGCTCTCCAAGGAAGCAGGACAAAGAGTGACAGGTCCCAGCTCCTGAGGGCAGGTTGGCAGGCTGTGTGTGTGTGTGTGTGTGTGTGCGTGCCTGCGCGTGCGTGTGCATGCGTGTGTGTGTGTGTGTGTGTGTGTGTGCGTGTGTGTGTGTGTGTGTGTGTTGGGGGGGCAGGATTTTTTTCTTTTTCAAAAAAACCTTTGAACATCTACAGCCTCTGTACTGATTGGATGAAGCCCACCCAATACTGAGGATACTTTGCTTTCACTTGAGCCAGTGATGGGCACCAATCATACCCTCAACTGGTAGAATAATACACAGGATGGCCCAGTCAGCATGCATGCCACTCTGCCTGTACGGCTATCCTGGCCACGGCGACTCTGGTCCCATTGGGAATCCTTCCTCTTCCTGCATCCTTTCTTCTGTCAGCTGGTCTTCAGGCACCATGACAGGTCCTTTGTTCATTCCTGAAGCTGCCACCCCAGGCATTTTTGCTTCCGGGACACAGCCCAATTCACCTTTCATACCAGCGGTTGTCTGTTGTGTTTCTAGAAGAAGCCACTGGACACGTCTGTGGAATAGCCAGCCAGCCTCTTCTTCTCCTTTGACCTGTCCACCTCCTGTCTTCCTGTTCATCCTGTCACCTCAACCTGAAGCCTAGCTGCCATTCCTGACACCCCCCCATTTCTTCATGTTCAGTGGCTCCCCAAATCCTGTTAACGTCTCTATCTTTATGTATCTCATTTGTCAAGTCAATGAAACACAAACTGGCCATCTACTTATGACTTGGAACTGGAGGCTGGAGAGGGTTTTCAGTGCTGTGGAACCGGTCAGCTGATTTGTTGTGGAGAAGGTCCTGTGTCTGAGTGACAGCAGCGTTCCTGCTGTGGTAGCATGTAACGGCCCAAGATTTCCGGCCACTGGGACACAAGCTGCAGAAACTCGTTTTCTTGTAGTCTGGAAGCTGGAAGGCCATGGTCACGGTGGCAGCAGGGCTGTTTTCTCCTGAAATCTCTCTCCACGGCTTGTGGATGGTCCTCTTCTTTCTGTCCTTGCATGACCTCTCTGCAAGGATAACTTCCTTGGTGTTTCTCTTCCTATCAGGACACTGCTATTACTATTAAGGTCCATCATTTTAACTCCGCCATTAGAAAAGTCATTCTCCTGATAGTTACATTATGAGGTTGTGGGGCTGCTTGTGACTACAGCATAAAGACCTTCTAGGGGAACACAAATCAGTCCACACAACCTACTCTCCACCTACCAGATGCCAGTAACTTCCCCCACATCAAGCTGTGACAACCACCAAAACTCTCTCCTGAAATTGCCAAATGTCCCTGGGGACAGAGCAGCCCAGGCCAGAACCACAGGATAGGTTTGAACACTGACTGCATATTGTAATTACTAGGAGAAATTAAACCAAAACCCCAAAAAGGCCCACAGAGATTCTGTTTTAATTGAATTTTGAGTAAAGATATTTTGTCAAAGTGTTTCCAAAGTTTCTAACTTGCAGAACTCCAGGGAGTGGATAAGACAGACATTAAGCAACAAATTTTATGACTAACATTTTAAAACATGTAATGTGTACGATTTTGCAACATATTCTTTAATAGCTACCTGGAACATTTTTCTGCACCATGAGATAATCTATAATAAAAAATTTAATGAGTTGAAAATGTTGTATGTTATGTAACCAAGGCCTTGGTATATACTAGAGCGTGAAGACTCCTGAGATAAACAGTAAAGGATATTCTGATATACCTGTCTTTAGAAGCAGCGTTGACCAATTTCCTAGGCTATAATTTAAGAGGTGAAAAACCAGAGACAGAGGGTGAATGCAGGCTGACAAGATGGTTCCGTGAGTAAAAAAGCACTTGTGGCCCAAGTCTGACAATCCGAGCTCAATCCCCGTGACCCCTGTAAAGGCGGCAGAGAGAATTAAGTCCACACCACTGTCCTTGACCTCCACGTGTACTCCATGGCAGACCCACCCTAAATAACAGTAATAAAACAGTTTTTAAAAAGAATATGACTATTCTGTGGGTTTTGATGTTCCTTGGGAGTCGTGTATTAATCTATAGTTCCACTGACAAAATCTGTAAACAAGCTGTTACCTTATGAACCTTTCAGTGTTTTGGTTTTTGAAATTAGACGAAACGTGTTGCTTTGTTTTAACTTAAATTTCTCTGGTTATTATTTAAGTTGAACATTCCGCGCCCCCAGCACGGGAAAAAAAAAAAAAGCATTACCTGCTTTTCTTTTCTTTTTTTTTTTGATTTGCTGGTTTGTGATATTTGTTCTTTTGTTAAACAATACTTTTTTTTCTTATAGATTTGTAAGAGCTTGTGAGAATATTAATTATCTGTTTCAAGCTGTGACTGGTTTTTATCCAGTTATTGTTTGTCTTTAATATTCAGGACATTTTATTCCTGGAAGCATCCTTGACACAGTTAAGAGTACTGGTATGTCTCCATGTTTCCCTCTTAGAGTTCCCGCCTCCCTTCCCCCACTCCCTTCCATTTTCTTCATAGAAAATGTCTTCATAACTTTTCTACACTATGATCGGACCAATATTGTCTATATTTTATTTTATTACTTTTGATTTTTTAAAGGATTATTTTAAATCATGTACATCAACTCCAGAGGCCAGAGGAGTGGGATCTTCCAGGAGCTGGAGTGACAGGCCCTTGAGAGCCAACTGATGTGGGGGCTGGAAGTCAAACACAAGTCTTCTGGAGAGCAGCACGTGCTCTTGAACTCTGAGCATCTCCCCAGCCCCTATATTTTATTATTTCTTATTAGTTTTGAACATTTGATTTTCTAATTCTGTTTAGAATGACATGTAATGACATGTAAGGATTAGATTTATGTTTTATTCCAGACAGTTACACAATTGATCTAGAACTACTTCTTAATAATTTTATTTTATCCTATTGAATTTGAAATGCCACTTTTCTAGACTAAATTCTAATCTGATTGCCAGGCCTGTTTAGGTATTTTTTATTCTATTCATTGATTTATTTACTGGATTTACAACTTGTTTTGGCAGTTGAAGTTCAAATTCACTTCATTCTTGATATTTTTTCAAAAGAATTTTTGAATTCAAAACAGTGTTTTTTTTTTTTTTTTTCCAAATTCCAAAAATTCCCATTGCCCTTTTTGAGTCGAAGTCCATGAAGTCAGGTGGAATTTGCAGCTACCCAACACCAAACCTCACCATAAAGACACGGGCTGGCACGTCTGTGCTCTCTACCCTCTCCATGAACCCATGTGGAGCATGACGTGCTCCATAGGAAGGTCCTGCACGTTAGAAACAGAACCTTTACCTGTGACAGTCACCAGGCGGTCATTGTCGCTGTTCAGGAAGTAGATGTTTTAGCTCTCTTCTGTGACGATTGGGTTGTTAATTTCAGTGGTTGACTATCTTAACTTCCTGGGTGTCATTACAGGTTATATAAGTAATGTCCACTTATTTTTTTATTTTTTATTTTTTTTGGTTTTTCGAGACAAGGTTTCTCTGTGTAGCTTTGCGCCTTTCCTGGATCTCACTTGGTAGCCCAGGCTGGCCTCGAACTCACAGAGATCCGCTTGGCTCTGCCTCCCGAGTGCTGGGATTAAAGGCGTGCGCCACCACCGCCCGGCAATGTCCACTTATTTACCTTTCAAACCCTTGCATTCTTATTTCTTATCATCTTTCTGAATTGGCTAAATGTCTAGAGAAAATTCTGCTACTGTGGAAGTAGTATGCACCGTTCGCCTGACTGGCAAGTCCGGGTCCTTCTGCCTGTTCTAGTGTGTGACCATTGAGTTCTGCTGTCCTCTCGGGCTTCTGTATTGAAACATGTAGATTCACGCAACAGACCCGGGGACTCTCAACAAAATTACGTAGCTTGGAAAATTTAACATGGCAGTAGGATGGTCAAGGTTTTTTTTGTTTTGTTTGAAAAAAATTTCCCATTAAAATCTCTTGGTCTAATCCCTTGACAGTCTTTTTAATTTCTTCTGTAGAATTCATCTGTTCTGGATATAATCTTAATAATCTACATTTTTATAGAAAATGATTTTTAAAAATTTTTTTCATTTGCACATGAGAATTTTATCTATATAAATATATTTTATGTTTACGGATTATGTATATTTTTGACTCACATTTCAAATTTTTCATATTAAATTTATGAATTCTATTATTTTCTACTTAAATTCTCTCTTTTTTAAAAGATTTATTTATTTATTATGTATACAGTGTTCTGTCTGCATGTATGTCTGCAGGCCAAAAGAGGGCGCCAGATCTCATTACCGATGGTTGTGAGCCACCATGTGGTTGCTGGGAATTGAACTCAGGACCTCTGGAAGAACAGCCAGTGTTCTTAATCTCTGAGCCATCTCTCCAGCCCATCTATTTAAATTCTTTAGTGTGTTTTACTTTTGTGAATTATTCTTCACTTTTCAAAAAACATATTATTTTAAATTTTAGTTTAGTATATCCTTTTAAAAATTTTGTCAAAAACATCAAGAGTTATATTTTGTTCCTCTAACTCTAGATTTGAGAGTCTCATCTTATAAATTCATGTACAATTTTCTATGTAGTCTAGATAGGGGTCGTGACAATTTTTGTTAGTAATTTCTAGACCATCTAGGGTGAAGATGCTATTTAAACACTCTTAACTTTTGGAACTAATTGTGATTTTTTCCTTGTTATAAGCACCTTTTAAAAAACCAAATACGGCCCGGCTGTGATGGAACATGCCTTTAATCCCAGCACTCAGGAGGCAGAGGCAGGCTGATCTCTGAGTTCAAGGCCAGCCTTGTCTACACACACACACACACACACACACACACACACACACACACTTGAAAGGGGGTGGCTGGAGGATGGCTTAGCATTTAAGAGTACCACAGGCTGCCCTTGTAGAGTTCCCAGGTTTGGTTTCCAGCACCCCCATAGTGGCTTACGACTGTCCATAATTCTAGTTCCAGTGAGCTCCGCAACCTCTTCTGACCTCCAAGGGTACAAGGCATGCATGGAGTGCACTCACGTACATGCAGGCAAAACACTCACATACGTAAATAAATCCTTAAAAATACAAACAGCAAAACACTGGTAGTAAAAAACAAAGGACAAACAAAACAAAACCCCAGCCACATTAATTGTATTTGCTTTTCTTGTATAACATTCCTCTGATTGATCCCCCTCACTGCCTTTACCACACAACCTTGCGAAACAATCTTCAGAGTTTAGGTTCCTTCCGGTTTCTAGCTTTGTCTTCTGCCCAGCGCCAGTCACCACTCCTGTCTCCTGCAGACGTATGGTCCACAGTGGAAGCCCTGCCCTGAGCCTCCACGCTGTGCATCCCTCTAGCTCACCACTTACGTTTTGTTACACTGATGTGTCTCGTGTCTACTGTTCCATTAGCCAATGAACTCTCTGGGGTCTTGGTCATTTTGAGAGCTGTGCTTGGTCTATACCAGGCATCAGTAAGTGCCAGTTGAAGTGACGTTGAATGACAGATAGGAACATGACACAAGCTCCTCCAGCTAAGGGGGCTGAGGTTAGACATCCCGGTTTTAGATGAACACTGCAGTTGACATTATTGATCCACAGCAAAACTTCAGACACAAAGGAGTGTTTATAAAGCAGGTGGAGTCCCCGGTCTAGATTGGTAGCCAACAGCTTTTTACTGGCAGGATTGCAGATAGTTCTCCCTTTTGATGGTGCTCGTGCATGGGAGAGCACTTGGTGCTGTAGAGGAGAAGCGCTCTGGGTGTGGGGATGGCAGAGCCTGAAGACGCTTCTAGCAGATGTCTCTGCCAGGTTGTCACACAAGCTCTCGGGCCCTCAGCCTCACATCAGCCAAGAAAGGACACTGGGACTCTAATGGTCAAAAAGGATATTGATGGTGAGTGGCAAGAAAAGGACAAGTCCCAACACAAGAAGAAGCTGCTTTTATTCTAGGATGCATTTTCAAACTACGTAGCTCCCTGAAGTAGGAGGCAGAATTACCTGTGTTGCACATTTGCTTTTTCTTCAGTGAGGGTCTAATTAGATTTTCAAAATTTCTGTGATCCAAAGCTTAAGACACATCTTCTTACAGGGGTCCTAAACCCGAAGGCCGTGAGTCCTGATCATAGAGGAAGAATTTTGTTCCCCTTTCCAATCAAGAAGCATCAGCTGATTCAGTACTGACAGGGCAGCGTCTGTGTTCAAGGCATTTTGCTCTTCAATGAGGATGAACTGAAGAGGACATGATCCTGACTCTGACTTTTAGAAACTTAAAGGAGAAAGAGATAAAATTTGAGGAGAGAGACATAAAAATTAAGTGTGCAAACGTTTGGAATTCTGGACCAATGCAAGTAGGTTGTCTAGAGACCAAAGCATCCCTTTCTATCTATAAACAAGGAAAGAAAGCATTTCACAAGCTCAAGGCCATACTTGTAACAAGAGAGGAAATGTCCATTTTGGAGATGGAGAAGTTTCCATAAAACAGCTCAGCACATGACCCTTGCTGGGGATTTGAATGCCTGAGCTGGGAGGCCTATGGGGAGAGAGGTGGGACAGGACTCAGGGTGGGCTGAGATCCACTACACCGTCTGCCTGGTGCGAGAACACACAGTCCTTGGTAAAGACGAGAGGGGCAGCAGAAATACCCTGCTCTTGTGCCCAGGGTTGGGGTAGCAGCCCTGAAGAGAGAACCCGGGGCTCATGCTGAACATTTGCCTAAGAAACCTGGCCTGAAAGGCAGACACCAAGCTCAGAAAACAGATGAACCAATGTGCAAGAGAGAAGAAGTGAACAGCCTGGAAAAGGGAAAAGTAACTTTAGTCTCCATGTTTCCAACAATAAGACAGGGCTTAGAAATGATGAAATAAGAACAGAGGACAGTGAACAAGAAAAGCTGGCTAGGAAAGATCAGAATCTTTAACAATGAAGAAACAGTTACAGAAACAAACCCAACCAAACCAGCCTGGGGTGTCAGCTGACAAGTCATGCAATAAACAAACAACATAAAGGAATAAATATATTATTTGACCATTGTGTCAAGAGGTTAGGCCCTGCTTAGCTGCTTTATTTTGGTTCAGAGTCCCCAGGAGGCTGTAGCTAAGACATCAACCAGATCTGTGGATCGGAGGACACCGCTTCTGATTTGCACAGCCACCAAAAACCAACACAACACAACACAAGTCAGTTCCTCCCCAGGTGCCTCTCCCTGTATGGCCTCGTGTGCTCTCCCATCACAGCTGCTGGCTCCCTGTAGAGCAGATCCACTCCGGAGAGTCAAGAGTGTGGTGGCTTCAGCACGCTTATGACCAACTCTGTAGGTTTAGGTAGTGTCGCCTCTATCAGGGTCTGTTCCCTAAATGAGACTCAGTAAAATCAGCCCTGAGAGGAGAGGACTTAGATTCACCTCCTGAAGGAAGGACCACCAGAGACTTCATAGGTGTATTTTAAAATTGCTCAGTGGGCCATGTACCCAAGTGAGCAAGTGAATTAGGAAACTGGAAGGTTGAGGTGAGAAAGTGTGGCAGGAAGTTCTGAAGAGATGAGAAACCATGAAGAGAAAGTTACGAGACCTGAGAACATAGCAGAGAACTCCAGCACACGCTTAACTGGAGCCCCAAGAGGACACAGAAAGATAGATAGAGAGGTAGTATTTGAGGGCGTGGTGCATGAGAGTCCCCCAAGATCAGATGCTGCTTTCCAGAGGGAAACTCTCAGGAGGGAAGAGCAGTGCAGATACAGGGTGGCTGTCTGTACAAAGTGCTCACGCTGGCACCAGGGTAGTGGGGAAGAGCTCCGCGCAAGTGAAGGGTGAGATGCTGCTACGACTGGCGTGTCAGAAAACGCCGTTGGCGTTAGTGGGAAGGGAGGTCTGATGTAGAGGTGACTCCGGGTGTAGAGGTGACTCCGGGTGTAGAGGGCGGGTGTAGAGGTGACTCCAGGTGTAGAGGGCGGGTGTAGAGGTGACTCCAGGTGTAGAGGTGACTCCGGGTGTAGAGGGCGGGTGTAGAGGTGACTCCAGGTGTAGAGGTGACTCCGGGTGTAGAGGTGACTCCGGGTGTAGAGGTGACTCCGGGTGTAGAGGGCGACTCCGGGTGTAGAGGTGACTCCGGGTGTAGAGGGCGACTCCGGGTGTAGAGGTGACTCCGGGTGTAGAGGTGACTCCAGGTGTAGAGGTGACTCCGGGTGTAGAGGTGACTCCGGGTGTAGAGGGCGACTCCGGGTGTAGAGGTGACTCCAGGTGTAGAGGTGACTCCGGGTGTAGAGGTGACTCCAGGTGTAGAGGTGACTTTGGGTGTAGAGGTGACTCCAGGTGTAGAGGTGACTCCAGGTATAGAGGTGACTCCGGGTGCAGAGGGCGGGTGTAGAGGCGACTCCGGGTGTAGAGAGCGGGTGTAGAGGTGACTCCGGGTGTAGAGGTGACTCCGGGTGTAGAGGTGACTCCGGGTGTAGAGGTGACTCCGGGTGTAGAGGTGACTCCAGGTGTAGAGGGCGGGTGTAGAGGTGACTCCGGGTGTAGAGGTGATTCCGGGTGCAGAGGGCAGACGTAGTCATGTACTGCTTAGTAGAAAGGGACCAGCTGTGTTGGGCAGTTGTACTGTTCCGTCCACTCTCTACCCACCTTCCACTGGTCCTGAGCCAACTTCTTGCCTAACTACCATGAGCGAAAACCCTGACAGAGCTGGGAGAGGCAGCCTGGGCCTCGGAAACCCAGGGCCCACTGGCAAGGCCTGAGGACGCCATGCTTGGACCTGCACAGGTGAGGCCCCTTTGTGCCCAGGCTTCTCTCCCCAGCTCTTAGGCCTTAAATACCAAAGTGCTGCAGCCTAATGAAGACATTTCAGTTCAGCACCAAGGCCTTGACTTGCCACATGCCTGTTTATTTTCACCCCCCAAACTGTAATTAGTAGCCAGGCTTGGTTTCCCTGTAGACTCTGAGACAGGAGTAAGTGTTAATTTGAACATTTGCAACTAGCAAATGCCTTCCCATTGGCCGCACACAACCTGGCAGTTTGGAGCGCGGCTGGATCTCTTGAGGAAGGTGGAGGTGGCAGGGAGTTGGGTTAGCACTGTCCATTGTCACCATCGCTAGGGAAGGTCTCAGAACAAGTGGTACCACCAATAACGGTGGTGGGAGACACATGGTCAGGCCTGAGCCCACAGGAGGGAACAGCCTCTCCTTGAGTGAGAATAAAAAGATCTGGAGCAGGAAAAAAATCAGTCACTTTCACAGAGACAGCATGAGGGGGAGGAACAATCTCGGGCTCTCAGTTGTGAGCCAACTGCCTGAGAAGTGTTTCTTAAGGTCAGACCTTTGCCCTTCGTGTCCTGGTGTCCTCCTCAGGCTGAGGCCACCTGAGTTGTGTCTGTGTGCTGTGGTTACTATTTACAGGGTCAGTAAAGAGGGGTCTAAGGAACTCAAGTGTAGGGAGGAAAGGAGAGACTGGCAAGGAGAAAGCCCAGCAGCCACACTGATCCAATCTGCCTTGTGGACTTTCCCTGTGGGACCGTGGTCCGTTCACTCTTCCTCTCTTCCTGTTACTGTGGCTCTCTTTTCTTGGTCTTCATGGTTTTTATTTTCCCTTCTTGTTTGTTTTTATCTCTTTTTTTTTTTTTTTGGCCCTTTGCAAGCTATTTACAAGTTGGGTAAAGAAAAGGCCCGTATACACATTTCCTCTATGCAAAGGCAAAAATCATCTTCCAGGGTCGTGATGGCGACTCTTGTTTACTCACCTGGGCTTCATTTCCATTCTCCAGGCTTTGTCTTTGTCTAATGGTCGCTTGTTCTGTCTTCACTCTGCCTCGTTCTCTCTCTCTCTCTCTCTCTCTCTCTCTCTCTCTCTCTCTCTCTCTCTCTCTCTGTCTCTCTCTCTCTCTCTCTCTCTCTCTGTCTCTCTCTCTCTCTCTCTCTCTGTTTCCCTCTGTGTGGCCATCTTTTTGCTGTCAGCTAGAGTCTTTCCATAACTAACCCACACTCGACATGCCAGTGGAGCATTCAGCATCCCAGGCCAGCAGCATCGCAATCCCACTTGCAGCGGCCACGTCCGGGTTGTGTTTGCAGCCTAGGTTATGCTCCTTCAGGTGCTGTGCGTGCTGAGGAACTTTGCTTGTCTTAGCTGTCTGGATGAGGCTTTATGTTTTCCTGACCCCGGGCAGACCACAGACCAGGCTGCTGCCGACGCAGACTGAGTCCTGGCCTCTTTTCCTGGAGTTATGTTGAGGGGGCATCTGTGGGAGAGTCTGCTTTTTAGGTCAAGAGTTTTGTGATGGTTGTACGTACGTGAGTGATTGTGTGTGTGTGTGTGTGTGTGTGTGTGTGTGAGAGAGAGAGAGAGAGAGAGAGAGAGAGAGAGAGAGAGAGAGAGAGAGAGAGAATATGCCATGTATGCGGCATTTGGTGGAGTTTATTTACCTACCTTAGACTGCTATTTGGCTCGTATGAAGTAATATAAAAGCTTTTAAAAAAAACCTCTTGTTTTCCTTTTTATAAATGAGCAAACAAAACTGGTGGTGTTTCTAGAAACCGAGGGGAAGGCCTTCTCACTGCAGGGTAAAGGCAGTGTCAAAGCCGTCAGATGGTATGATGTGAGTACGGGACTCATCATGTTGATTTTGGGGTAAAGGAATTGGTTCAGAAGAGAGACTGGACCTTTACATAAGTGCCAGAAACATCATGATGATCTGGAGGCTGAGGGACTCTTTTCTCTGGTACCCGGACACGACTTCAGAATGATGTGAGAACAAGGAAGGTTTGTTTGTGGCTCAAGAATTCCTCTGAACACTGAATACTCATCACATTGAAGTAAAATCTATGGCACCCTTTAATGCTGCATAGGGTAGGGGTGAAGGTAAGCTTTTTGGTGAGTTTGGTTGACATGCTGGAGTTTTCAAGAAATAATTGCTATTTACAAGTTACTAGGCTTTCTCTCTGATGGAGTACTGATTGATATGCCTGAGCTCTGAGATACTACAAAGGTATCTCTCTTTGGGGATGACCAGGTCATGAAGGATGGGACCAGTGGCCTACAAGAGCAGGTTAGCAGCCTACAGGAGTGGGTTAGCAGCCTACAGGAGCAGGTTAGCAGTCTACAGGAGCAGGTTAGCAGTCTACAGGAGCAGGTTACCCTGTCTCCAGCAGTCTACAGGAGCAGGTTAGCAGTCTACAGGAGCAGGTTAGCAGTCTACAGGAGCAGGTTACCCTGTCTCCAGCAGTCTACAGGAGCAGGTTAGCAGTCTACAGGAGCAGGTTAGCAGTCTACAGGAGCAGGTTAGCAGTCTACAGGAGCAGGTTAGCAGCCTACAGGAGCAGGTTACCCCTGTCTCCAGCAGTCTACAGGAGCAGGTTACCCCTGTCTCCAGCAGTCTACAGGAGCAGGTTACCCCTGTCTCCAGCAGTCTACAGGAGCAGGTTACCCCTGTCTCCAGCAGTCTACAGGAACAGGTTAGCAGCCTACAGGAGCAGGTTAGAAGTCTACAGGAGCAGATTACCCTGTCTCCAGCAGTCTACAGGAGCAGGTTATCCCTGTCTCCAGCAGTGTTACAGCTCAACCTTACCCTGGGACCCAGAGTCACTGGCGACTGAGCAGAGGAAACTACTTAGCAGTTCTTGCCTGTATTTAATAGTAACTCAGTCTGAACATTGAACCCACAAATACATGCAATATTTTCCTCCTAGCAGCTTCAATCCTCAGCAGAACTGTAAAGGTACCTACTAGGTGCCTCAACTCCTTCCCCAACCCTACCCCCAGCTCCTCTTCCTCCTCCTTCTCTCCTCTCCCTCTTTCCCATGTCTGGACCACTCACTCATCTCTTAGCTCCTGCTGTCCACTCAACCTCGAGTTCTGGGCTCCCTTCTTTCTGGCCCAGGAGTGATTCCCCAAGGAACACGACTCTCAGTCACTCACATCTTAGTGATCACTCAGTTTGCACCTCTGTGTTCTGGAAGACTTTGTCCCTCATGAAAGGGATAGAATATAAATTTCATAGAGACTGGTACTTTAAATTGTTTGGTTTATTGTCATATCCTCAAGTCTAGTACTGTGCCTGAAATCTAGTTGTGTGTCAATATACTTACCGAGTAACGAAATAAACTAAATTCAAATATTGGTGAGTTGCAAAATTTCTTTATCTTTGTGGTGGGAAGTGCCTGGAGCTAAAGCGTCAGGACTCCCCTTCCCAGCCCCAGTCACCAAGGTCTCACACAGAGGTCACCATCTCCTTATACCCAGGAAGGGCAAATCCCTTAAATAACTTTTAAAGATGTAGCCTTCTCTCATCAGGCTCTCTGGGATACTAAAATGCCCTGTTTTGGTTCTTGGGAAAGTTGCTGTACTTTCAGGACAAAGATAATTTCCTCCTTGTTCTCCCAGGCCCTCGGCTTCATTACAATGACCTCTTGAAGCATGGTGGTCAGCAGCTCACGTTCATTCGACCCTGGGGGATAACAAAACTACGTCTGCCATGTCTACCTCAGAAGAGAAGAGCGTCTCCCCTTTCCCAGGCCTCCCTCACCAGGCTGCCTGTGTATGGCTCACTGCTTCACAGTGAGATCAATCTGCTTCTGGATAGGGATGTCAGGCCTGGTGACGTGGCCTTAAACAAAGTCATGCTTGTGAAGGACAGTTGTCCAGAGTGGTCCCTCTCCAAGGACTGCCCCTTGTTAAGGTGTGAGGCAGAAGGAGACAATGCAAACAAAATACTTTGGGCTGTTTGGAGAGCTATTTTTACCACTTGCAGGAGATGTGGTATTCCTTGTTTAGACCATCTTCAATTTGCCAGGGAGCCCCGCGAATGGAAAATGTGAGGCAAAGGCCTGAGGTGGAAAGGGAATATAAACTATCTGGACATGCGCTGCTGTTCTGCGCTGCCGGGTTTGAGTGATGTGTGCTTTAGGGGAGACTCTTTGTGGATGGTTTCTTCCACTTTCCAGTGGCAGTAGACACCCATGGGTAGCCTGGTCTGCGGGCCCATCCCAACCAGCTGTGCCGCCGATAGCACCGGGGCCACATAATGCTGAGCTGCTCAGGGTGATGGAGTCGTGTGGCACAGAGAGCTCGGGAGGTGCTGTGAGGAAGCCAGGAAGCGGCTGACTGGCAGGCTCTCTTTTATAAAATCATAAATCAAACCTGCATTTCTCTGAAAGCAAGAAAAATCACCCACCCACCTTTTGATTACACTTTTACACAAATTAAAGTCATTTTCCTTTCCGACAGTATTGACTGCAGGGTTCAATTTAGTCCAGCAGGTGCTGGGTAACGGGAAGCATGCTAAGAGCAGCTGAGATAACGGCATCCCCCTTGAGAAAGAGGATTCTCTAAGGAGGGGGAGAGGAAGGGGGAGAGGAAGATAAAGAAGGGAGACCCCCCCACAACTCCTTGCAAACACATCTCATCCCTGTGTGCCACTGCTGCAGCTGCTGCGGCTGCTGCTTGGATGCGTCTAAGATGGCACCTTGGTGCCCCGCCACATTCGGTCTCCTTGGTACCGAAGCGGCGCTCAGCTTCTTGTCACTGAGTGGATGATGATTATCTGCACCAGGGTCTCAAGGGTGCTCAAGCTTTGCTGGCGATTGGAGCTGCGATGCTTCAGCTGAAGGATTTTAAAAGCTATACGAGGCCAAAGAACCATTACCAGTCACTTGCTGTGTGATGCCTGTTGAAGAGGGACTGGTGTGGAAGGAGGGGTGCTGGGGCTGTGGGGGAGGGCATGATAGCTTCATCCCCCCATTTCGCTCGTGCCCTGCCTCCCACCTATCCACCTCCTCGCCCCTTTTTTAGCCACTGTACCCTTGCTGAGGCATGACAAGGTTATGTCAGTGTGGTCTGAGAATCTATTGATCACAGCCATCAAAGATCTTTGCGGGAGTTTAGGGATTTGGTGCTTTGCATAACACCCCCCTCCCCATTTCAGTTAACTCCTCCAGTCCTGGCCTAGGCTCCCATTGCCTTGGAGCCGAGCTGTTGACAAAACTTGCTAATTTCTGTGACAGCTGCTTTCTGAACTATACTCCTAAGGCTGTCATATCCATTGTAATTCCTATTATAACCGAGCTCAGGTGCACGACCCAGGCGATGAAGAAGGGGAGGGATTTGTGAGACACAGCAAAGCGAAAACCCATGTCTAGATGATAGCCCTCAACACTTGGGCACATGTGCACTTACCTGTGCCCTCGCACAGACAGACAGACACACTGCACATACACACACACACACACACACACACACACACACACACACACACACACCTTGTCTTCCCCTTGAAGCATTATAGAAGACTCAGTGAACAGAATGGGTCTTATTCTACTAAGGTGAGTCTTCTCTTCATTGATGGAGGGGAAGGAAAAGAGAAAATGCCAGAAACAAGCTAGCCCCACATTTACAGCGTGACCTCTGAACTCTCCGTGTGTGCTTGCTGCATGCTGACTGTGAGCCAGCAGGATTGTAGGTGCTGAAGCAGGATGGGAACAGACCAGACGAGAGTCCAGCCAGGAGAGCTCTTGGGCACAGAGACCAAAGCCTGAAGGCACTGACATCATCTCTGAGGCAGCGCTGGCTGAGGCAGTACTGTCCTCTGGTGCGGTCTGCAGAACAACACCCACTCATACATAACCACTGGAGGTTTGAATGATACAGCAGTAAGGAAATAAGCGGGACATTCCTCCTTGGAATGGGAGAACCTGAAATGGGGGGAGGGAGGGAAGGAAGCACGCAAATGTCCTCAGCCACGAGGCTCGAAGAAAGCAGGCCTGTTTCCAGCCCTAAGTCCCTTGCTGTGGGAGGTCTCTGTGTCAGCTTGTCCCTCTTCACCTGGAAGGAGAATGACAGGGTGACTACATGCATGGAAACACCCAGGTATTTCTCCCAAAGGGTGAGAGGTGACAGTTCCTTCGAAAGTACTCCCTGGTGGTGCAGGGAGGGTGGGTATGAGTGGAGGTGTCCTGAGCGCAGGATTCAAAGGCTTTGGGGCAAAAGGCATGAGGAACCTCTCAGGGACACAAGCATCATCTGACCCTGAGATTGTAGCCAGGGTATGTTTCTAGAGGGAATTTATCTGAGGTAGTCAGAGTGCTGGGCTGCCCAGGGACCAGGGCGCACTCTGCTGGCCTGAGGAGACTTGTGGCCTCTGGCGCAGACATGCCTCTGGCGCAGACATGCCTCTGGTCTTCCTTGGCCTTTATCCCTGGGACTCCTCAGGGAAGTAGTCTCTTTGCTGACCCTCTAGGGGTGCGGCATGAGTCACCTGGCTGGAGAGAGGAGAGGGGTGGAAGCTGGGGGGCCAGAGAAGAGCAGCCAGAGATCAGCAATCCCCCAAACCTCCCATTCAGCTCTTATCTTATCTTTTACTGACCCAAAAGCCCTTAGGTGAGGAAGGATGGGACACCTTCACAGGCCTTAGACATTTTGGCATTTCCATGTTGCCTTTGAACACTCAGGGGCTCTAGGGCTCCAGCTGGAATCCCGGGACTTCTGCTTTCAGAGGGGCTGCAGACTCCTGTCTTGGCAGCTTAGAGTTGGTGGCATGTGTGGCCAGGAGAGTGCCTTCCTCAGAGGAGGAGGAAATACTGGAGCAGCCTCCATATGGGGAGCATGGAGCAAATGGCACCTCCCCTGCCATCTACTCTGAGCCCCCTTTTGAGGACCTCTGCTGAGATGGGATCCTGGAGAGGGTTGGATGGAAGACATTTGTCTCTCCTGCTGTCTCCTCTTCCTTCCCTTCTTTCCTGTTTTCGCTCCTGTCTCAAGACAATGAAAGTCTTCAGCATTGGGAGAGGGAGTTTGTATGATTCTCCTCCAATGTCTCAGGTGAGCTTCTCCACCCCAGCATGTTCTTGAGTCACACACTGACTTTATGCCCAAGGGGGCCTCAGTCTAGGTGACAGATTGGCAATGGAAAATCTAGGCCCCCTAGTAAAATTCTGACCAGCCAAGCCCACATCAGGGATGTGAGCAAGCTAAGATATCATCAGGCAACCCCCTCTGAAAGCAGAAGTCCCGGGACTCCAGCTGGAGCCCTAGAGCCCCTCAGTGTTCAAAGGCAACATGGAAATGCCAAAATGCCCGAGGCTGGTGAAGGTCCCATCCTTCCTCATCTAAGGGCTTTTGGGTCAGTAAAAGATAAGAGCTGGGTGGGATTTGCTTTTTAAACAACAGGAAGGTAAGACATGTGTTGAGGAGTAGACTTCATACATGTGACATATCACTGTATTTAACTCTGGGCAAAGATGATCAACTTGAACTTGGCTTTTGTGGTATGGAACAGACAGAAGCATGAAAGCTGTCTGCAAACCCCAGTGCCATCTCTGGGAGGGCTGACCTCCTCCTCCTGCCTGGTGTCAGACAGTTTCCTTCTGCGGGCTTTTCTCTCATTCTCCTTAGGTGCTGTGCCTCTCTGATACCTCCGTAGTGCGGAGGAGCCTGCCTGCTCCCCACCTCTCCCCACTTCAGTTAGTTGGTGATCTTGTCATTTTAATGAGAGCCAGTCAATAACTATGGAGGGGTGCTGACGACATTACCAAGGAACTCACCCTTAACAAGTCAACTGCAGATGAGGTGCCATCGGAATGGACAAGAGAGTTAAAGTATTTGTGCCAAAATATTAGAAGCACATGCAGAATTAACTCTTCTCATGTTAGATATTTCACTTTGGGCAAGTCTGTATTTAAAAACCTTTATTCTTGTTTTGCTTAAAGTATTACAATAAGCTTGGCTTTTCACAGTTACAATTGTATATTTTCACAGCTGTTTTAATCAGAAAAGAAATTAATGTGCTTTTGATAGCTCAGAAATCTATCATAAGGAAAAGCTTTTGCAAAAACGTGCTCAGGAGCAGAGTGGAATCCTCAATGTTATACATTTCCCTGGCTATTTGAGATTCATCGAGGTCCCCCTAAATATTTTCTTGAACGGTTTTTGCCTAAATTAATCTAACAGCCCTGGCCAACTTCTTTGATAATCTCTTTTGTATGTATGTGGGGATTGCTATTGTTAACCCAATGTGAACTGTCTGTTACTGGGGGAAAACACAATCGCTGTTTTTGCTCATACTGGAAGTATTTACTCAAATAAAATACACCACATAATGGGTATGCAGGACTGACGTCTCCTTGATGGCTTTATGTCTGTGACTATGGCTGAGCTCCCCTGAATGCTCACAGGCAGCGTGAAGGCACTTCACTCCTGTGTCTTCAGGTCTCAGCCTCTGCACACACAGGCACGCGGCATGGGATGAGCATAGGGGCTCTTGGGAATAAATGCTGGGCGCACAGAAAACCAATGGGAGTAAAGCTGCCTTTGTCCACCACCACCCACCACCAAGCAACTTGAAGCTAGAGGAGGAGAAATAGGAAGCAACGGAAGAGAGAAACGAATCTCGGTTTGCCCATTTGCCTGGCCAAGAAGAGGCAGATTTGAAGGCGAGAGGGCTCAGCAGATTAATGCGGACTTTAATACTGAAGCACTGTGTGTTTATTGCTGGTGACCACAAGACATAAATCTTGCAAGCACAATACACAATACGATGCAGCCCCCAGTTTTTTCCCCTCTTCCAGTCTCAATTTGTGTGTGTGTGTGTGTGTGTGTGTGTGTGTGTGTGTGTGTGTTAAGTGCCGTTGAAAAATAGTGACCTTTAATAAAGGATTGTATCCTGCGACTATTTTCCCAGACACACAGTGACCTTTCAAACCAGACTGAGGTGAGGGGGGTGTGGAGTTTGGACTTTGAACCGGCCAGACCCTGCTGTGCTCCTCTGTGAGCCTGGCCACTTTTTATTGTGTCACCAGGGAGCGTTCTGTATGCAAAGCAGGCTGGGCTGGCAGCCTGGACCTTTGCAAATCAATTTGTCTGTGAAGGCGAGTCCACTGGAGTGAAAGATGGTCTAACGGGGCACACTGCCCCCTCTCTTTGTGACATCATCGCCCATGGTACTCTTGTCAGTCATGTCTGCCCAGAAGGCCGGGGGTGGGCACAGTGCTGGGGCAGGGGTGGGGGTGAGGAGTGGGAGGGGTTAATCCTCCTGGGCCCACCATGGCCTGAAAGACTAGGGGACAAAGCTGGGGACGGCAGGTCTGCCTGGCTGGGAGGGGAATGGGGGAGGGTACCATTGGTATGCGAAGGACGGATGCTGTCTGGCCTGGTAGCCAATCCCACCAAGTCCTTTTCCTAGGGTGTTTGGGGTACTGTTAAGGAAGGGACCACTGTCTCCCTCTGGTAAGGAGTTCTAAGGAAATGTCAAAGGTCATGAGATCAAGAGTGTTCAGCTCCCACCAACAAAGCTGGCATCTGTGAACTTTAACCTTTGACATAAAACCTCCATTTATAATCCCTTCTGATAACAAGCTTTATAGTAAGGGTTACTATTTCTATTGTTTTATTAAGGCTTCCCAATCAATACCCAGAACACTACATATAGCAGTAGCTGAAAATGCCAGGAAAGAGAAAAATAAAATCACTTTGTTTCCCAGCTCAAATATCTTTAAGAAGTCCTCCTAAAGACAGAACAATCCTGCATTTTTCATAATATGTTGATTGGACCAATTTACGTCTAAGCAATTAGTCATCTTTATACTCCACAATGGGCAGAGGGCAAAGTTGACCAGTGAACAAATGGCCTGATGAGAGTCTGACTGGGTAGTCTGGGGGTGGGAGACCCAGTCCTGAGCTGTGCAGAGTAGCCCCCGGTGATCTGGGCATGGGAGACCCAGTTCTGAGCTGTGCAGGGTAGCCCTGGGTGATCTGGGGGTGGGAGACCCAGTCCTGAGCCTTGCAGGGTAACCTCGGGTGATCTGGGGGTGGGAGACCCAGCTGTGCAGGGTAGCCATGGGTGATCTGCTGAACTGGGAACCGTTTGTAGAACTTTCAGAACTACAGGGTTTGGATACCATGGTGTGATCTACAGGTGGAGTCGCTTCAGTCCTAACCTTGATCTACACAACCTGTCTAGTGAATGGAAATGGGCAGGTTACCAAAACTCTTGAAGCTTTGGTTTCTGCATCTATTGGATGAGGTAAGGGAGATCTGTACCTGTGCCGGGATCTAACAGGCACAAGCCCCCAGTGATGATGAGGGTGAACCAACATGGCTGTAGATGTATACAAATGGGTAAAGTAGAATCTAAGTGGTTGGTTTTGTTGTTATTGTTGTTTTGTTTTCTGTTTTGGTGAAACACGGTCTTCCCATGAAGCTCAAAGTGGACTAGAGCTTCTGTCCCTGAGTGCTGGGACTATAGGTATGCACTCCACACCCAACTAATTCAAATTTTTAATAACTTTGTCTTCCATGAAACAGTTGTTTCATGTTTAAGATCTTTAGACATTAGTATTTTATTTTGCAAATTATCATATTATATCTAAGATGACAGGTATATCATATATGTAGCATTATATATACACATACAAACTATATATTTGTGTCATACATCATCTTTTCCTGACTACCAATGTATTTTCAGTTGTAACCCCGAGCACAGGACACTAAAATTTATTTGTGTATCATGTCCTTTCTCCATGGGGATCACAGGATGATTTGCAGAGAGTCAGTGTTGAGCTGACAGAGAGAAAATGTTTTTTGGGAGCAGGATTTGAAAAGGGAAATCACTGTGAAGCAAGAGTAGCCATCCATTTGTAAAGCTCACAGATGTGATTGGCATGGACTCAAGTATGAAACAAGAGTTTTGAAACTGTTTAATTTTTACGTTGGATTGTAAGTAGAGTTTTACCATGGACATGGTGGAGAGGAATAGATTGAATGTACCAGATTTTAAGGAAACAATTTTACTGACCCTTTTATTTAGGAATTTACTACAGTAAGGATGATTTCAGAAATGATATGAACATAGGAATTTCAGAGACATATGAGGCAGCATTGAGTATTCTAAGTGAGAAAATTAAAGTATTAGAGGCAGCTAACAACTAAGAATTAGGTTGTATGCCAGGATCCCAGACCCTCTTAAGCACAACAACAGAATCTAACAGACATAACAAATCACACAACAATAAAACCACAGCAAAAACAATCCTTTTTATTTAAAAATTAATTATATGTATTTATTACACATGCTCTATTTTTCATGTGTGTGCACATGCGCCATGGTACATGTGTGGAGGTCAGAGAACAACTTTTGGGAGTTGATTCTCTCCTTCCACTATGGGTCCCAGGGTTGGAACTCAGGCTGTGAGGTTTGGTGATCAGCTGTAAGTCACTGAACTGGTTTTCTAACCCCAGCAAAAACAATCTTTTAACTACAAATCAATGATGGAGAATGAAAGTCTTGAAGAAGCAGGTTTTAAGAAGGGGGGCTTTGGAACTGAAAGCTGATATGTTCAGTGTGGAGAGGATTAGTGAAATGCCCCACCCTCCCCAAATGGAAAAGGAAAGATAGGAGCATGCCAGGAGGTTCCAGAAGGTGTCAGGCCACATCCTGGACCATGAGACTTCTTGACTTCAAAGCTTGATCTGACTCCAGTGGCACCTGAAGAAGTTGGCCCTGTGGCACCCAGGCAACCCAGCTTAGTGGATTCCATAGAACTCTCTATTTGGGAAGTGAGGCCAAACCATCTCGTGCAAACTTGGAAAGAGTGAGATGCAGACACACAGGAAGGCAGAAGTTTTGTGGAACTGGACAAAGAGAAGAGCGTCTTAGGAAGGTGGCTGTGTTGCTCTCACTGAAAGTGCCTGGGTGTAAAGTCTGCAGACCAGCCAGGGGCAGAGCTGGCAAAGGCCTCGTGGGATCTGGAAACAGCGTGGGTGGTTTGTCTGTGCTCTGCTTTGCTTTTCTTTGGGCTTGCAAAGGCTTCCTTGAATCCCTTTCTTCTATGGTTTATAATATGTTATCCAAGAAGTTCACGTCCACAGTGAGAGAAAATCGGGGTGTCAGGCCCCAGAGCAGAGGCAAGGGGTGGTCTGTGTGCAGATGCTTTGGGAGGTAATGAAAGAGCACGAGCCTTCTTGAGGGGACTGCCTTTCCCTCTCTGCCCTCGAAAGAGGCGTAATGGAGCCGTCAGCTGCTGTCCTGACCACGTAGTGTGCTCATTCTCTGGGACCCAGGTCAGTCTGGACCAGAGTGTGAACATCTTGATCAGTCTCAGGACAGGTAATGCGTGTGATGAGATTGAGGCATGGAAGAGAGGGCAGGAGAGGAGGAAGAAGAAGGCAGGAGAGGAGGAAGAGGGCAGGAGAGATGGACGAGGAACAGATGAAAGAGCTGCCCCTGTTCCTTTTCTTACTACGTAGCTCTCTGGCTGTCCTGGAACTCACTATGTAGACCAGGCTGTCCTTGAACTCACAGAGATCTGCCTGCCTCTGCCTCCCAAGCACCACCACACAGGCTCTATTTTTATCTGTATAACACAGCACTGCTAATTCTCTGCACGGTGCTGTACAGTAGACAGCGCAGACTTCTTTATCACGTGTGACTGAACTGTGAGCTTTTGGACCAATGCCTCCCTTCTTACTCTCCCTACCCCCTGGTGACTACCATTCGGCTCTGTTTCCATGCCTTCGACAATTTTAGATTCCTCGTGTAAGTGAACACTTTGCTGTCTTTGAAATACATTCATAAAATTGATCTCAAGGTCAATACTATAAGACTAGCTCACCTGACCGCTTTTGAATTCTAGATAGATAAAGAAACATGTGTACAGCATGTCCCACATATTTCATGGGACATACATAGAGTCAAACAAAAATCGTAGTTTATTTATTTGAAGTTCAAGCGCATCCCAACTGGGCGTCCTGTTACATTCTGCCCCCTAAATCTTCTCCTTCTGTTTCCAGAGCAGACGGTGCGGTGGCCAGGGCACAAAGGCTGGTGCCATAGATGATTCCTGCCCGAGCTCTGCAGAGCAGGCTCCTGGGTATTTGGGAAGAGAGTTCGGTTTTCCCACTTCAGTCCTTTCCCTCCCATGCTTCTGAGCGTGTGGGCCTGGGCTGAGTGCTGAGGGCTTTGAGAACACATGTGTGCAGGCCCCACACACAGTGTGTGCTAGGAACGTGCACCCACCGTCACACTCCTCCTCTCTCCATGGATGGAAGGAGGTAGGCAGGCATAACCTCACCCATTTGCCCAGGTGACGGAACAGAGACTCAGAGAGCTGGACAGGTTCGGCGAGCTCCTAGGTTTGCCTTTCTGACTGGGCTGGTAAGACACTACCTTTGCTTTGCTGCCATTTTGCTATGTGCAAATTCTCCTGAGGATGCACTCCATCTGCCCCCCAGAGCAGGGAGAGCATCTGCTCCCCTTTGCCCAGTGAGGCGTCTGGGGAGACCCTTTGGCCACTGGCACCTGTGGGCAGCGTGGGTGGAAGGGGTGTTTCTTTTATGGTTTTCATCATGGCTGTAAGACATGCCACAGACGTAACAATTGTGCAATCCTTCCTCCACATTTCCTTTGCTCATCCATGGCAGCCGAGGTCCTGTCCATGGGGAGTCTGTGGCTAAATTCTTGTCACCACATTACCTGCAAGATGGCCCACTCCATAGGCATTCCTGTCTCCAACTTACATGCATGCCTCTCCTGAGAGGTGTGTTTCTGTTTGTGTATTTGGAAGACATTTGGGTGGAGGGTGATTGAACCCTGGTTTAAATTGAAGAGGGGATTTAAGAGCCTTGTGTCCCCATTTCAGGCCGAGCAGTGAAAAGGATGCCTGCCACCAGAGCTGATGTTGTCCTCAATCTCAGATTCCACCTCCTGTGTGTTTGTTTGCTCCATCCTCAGCTGGGCTCTCTCTCCAAAGGGAAACAGGCGGTTTCCCTCTTGCACGCTTACAGCCTCCCCGTTAGTATGAAAGGAGGAGGCTTTCTTCTGTCCATCTATCCCCGAGTCCATCAGTGTGGCCAGAAGGATGTGCTGATCATCCCTGTGGATATCCTTGGACCAGTCGCTGGAGACAGAGAGATGAGCCACTGGACGTTAGAAGAGGGTCTTTCTAGAGTCGGAATGGGGTTCTGTTACTAGAGAAGGGAAGGCGGGTTGGTGTGCTTGCCTTTGGAGCATACAGGACAAAGAGATGTGGGGCTGGGCTGAGCTGGCCTCTGCGGTCCATGGAAATAGGACTATAGACTTCTAACTCCGGTTCTGCCTGACCACAGAACCCTTTTTAATTAATTGTACTGTAAGGGGAGGGACTGGAGGAGGCCTCCCAAGGAAAAGCATGCACATCTGTGACTTAGAGGGTAGCTGATGCTTCTTGCATTTTGTTGGCAATGACACCTGCAGACATTCTAACACACATTTGCTTGATGCCTAGTAAAGGGTTAAACACTTCAGAAGTTTCTAGACTAACAGATGACAAGGTCCCAGGCTTGGAGGAATTTGTAATCTCCTTAGGTTGACAAGATGTCCACATGTGAAATACTTAGAGAAGTGCTCCTTTGAGGATGTGCCCGAGATGCCTGCAGACTAGGCTCAGAGCTGTGTGCACAGAAGGGCAGAGAGATGGGGCCTTGGGCTGAAAAGCAAGGGAAAGCCGCCTGGAGGGTTTCGATCTGGGGTGTGGAGAACAAAGCATACTGTGCGAGCAGGAAGCTGAACTCACAAATAATAATGCTTTTAAAATTTTTATTGTGCCTTAGGAAAGATAAATGAAAATGAGCTTTGTGAAGGATGTAGCGAGGGTGGATACTGCCTCAGGGTGAAGGCTTGGGCTTCTTTTCCCCAGGAATATGAATGTGTTTCGTTCCTGGGCTAGAACTTGGGCCGGTGAAGGACAGCTGGCCTTCTGTCTTCTCTGCTTGGCTAACACTCATGGAGGGTCTCAGCTGTAGAGCCTGTAAATACCTTGGAAGAGTAAAAACCCTTGTAGTTTTTGCCACACACAAGCTAGCCTTGTTCCTGACTGAAGGAACAGGAAATGTTGAGAGGGAGCCTTTAAGAAACAACTGCAGTTAGCAAGTCAGGCCAGCCTTTTCACGAGAACCACAAAGGCACAGGAGAGGTCAGCTTTGCTAGACAGCAAAGTCTTCAAAGTTTAGTGAGTGCTCCCTGCGGGGCAGGGCTTCGGCACCCAGCCTGTTTCTGGGCCTAGAGAAGGGAAATAAGAATATCATTGCTTCGTAGCCCTCCTCTCCTGGAGGTTATGAAAGACTTTGTAAAGCACTTAGCACAGTACTTGGAGAGCGAAGTCTCCTGTGAAGGAGAGCGTCTGTGATGGGGGCAGTTAGAGCCAAAACCTCTGCATGGCATCTACTAAAGAGTGTAAAGAAGTTGTAGCCTTCATTCTAGAAATGAAGAAGATGAGATTTCAGAGGTCAGGAGGTCTAGTGAGGCTGATTTCAATTCCAGGGTGGGTTAAAACTGACAAGAATGGTCACGTCATGTCCAGGCCAGGGCTTTGCACCATAACCTCATCTGTCTTAGAAGGGACCCAGGAGGATAGAAACAGAGGGAATTGGAAATGTTCTCTGAAGACAAAACACTAGATTTACACTGAGCTCCTGTCTGCAGTTTGGCTCAATAATGTCCCAGCTCATGTTCAGAGAAGGTTCCTAAGAAGTGCCCAGCAAGTGTGAACTCCCCCTTCCCTGAGCCAGGGCCTCTCCTCTGGCTTCTGTGACCCAGCTGCAGTTCCAGGGAGCCAGGGTGGGGTGGGGTGAGGGGTGTTTTCTTAACTTACTCCAGTGAGGGTAGCAGCCTGCTTCCGCCATGGCTAATGAAATCATAGCAAGATGGCCAAGACACAAAGTAAAGCAGAGACACTGACGTGTGGGCACGTGTGACAAGAAGGAAAAAGCGTCAAGTGTGCAAAGCTGAACTGCTGAGCTGTGGAGAGCTTCATCCCGTGAGAAAGGCGGCTTGTGACCCAAGGCTGTGATAAGAGGGAGGTTATGTCCTTAAGACTGCCAAGGAGAGGGACAGCCATATACAAATGGCGGATCCCCACACAAGCCATATACAAATGGCAGAAACCCCACCTTTGATTTTAAGGTGGGGAGACACTCAAGTTGACCTCATCCAACTGGCCCCGGTGCCCGGTACCCCAGGCACGGTGGCTTCCCTGGTGATTTTGTCTGCTGGCACGTGCCACAATTATTCTCTTGTGATTTCAATTTTACTTCCAGCTTAAATTTTAATTTCTTCATAGCTGTTTTTCTCTGGTGGAGCATCCTGTCTTTTACCTGAAGCCCCAGACCATTTCTTGATTTGGTTGTAATCACTGGGACTCAATTTGAAGGCTTTATTTAATGTTTTAAAATGACTATTATTGCATCTTAAGACAAAGACAGCAGTTTGCCAGCTTCACTTCCAGCGCTCAGAATCAAGAGCAGTTTGTTGGAGAACGTTCTCTGCTCTCGGAGATGAAGCTGACCCCAGTTCGAAGACTGTTGTCTTCACACCCATCATGGTGACTAATGCTGTAAGATGGATTTCCTTTTTTAAAATTCTTCCTTGAAGTGGGTTTCAAATCCCCAAAGAATTTCTGGGAGGGAGAAAAAAAATCCTTTAATTGAAAGCAAGAGAAAAGAAAACAAAACAAAAAGCATAGGAGAGCTGACAGAAATATCATGTTTAATGAAATCAGGTTCTAACCCTGCAGATGGTTGGGGAGGCACAAGAATGACCCGAAGACGGAAAAACCGGTTTCCTTCCCATGCTTTGTAAAGTGTGGCTTTCTTTTGAACATTGTACATGACTGACCAGCACCCCTCCCAGCCTCTGAGCCCCAACTGTGCAGGTAGCAGGAGGCTGGCTCCCCTTCTCAGTTATTCTCTGTCTGGGCCCAGCCGCTTGGCTGCTGCAACGGATTCAATTCCTTAGAACCTCAGGTTCCTTCTTTGTAAAGTGCTAGGAATCTCATCCTTGGGAATGTGTGAGGGTTATTTAAAACAGTAGAGGGAAGTCCTTGGTGTGGTGTTGGCCCTTTAAAAGGAAATGGTGCTGATTGTTGATCCATTTTGACTTTATTTTTGTTCCAGGTCAGGTGTGTGGATCTAATCTCTTTCTTTTATATGTCGACATTCAGTTTCTCCAGCACCATTTGCTGCATAGGGTGTCTTCTCCCTGGTGTATATTTCTGGCATGTCCAGGCTAGTTTTATGTTGACTTGACACAGACTAGAGTCATCTGAAAGGAGCGAACCTCAGCTGAGAAAATGCCTTCATGAGATCTGGCTATAGGACATTTTCTTAATTAGGGCTTGATGCGGGTGTGTTGTGGGTGTGGAGGAGGGGGGTGGCAAGGCACTGTGGATGGTGTCATCCCTGGGCTGGTGGTCCTGGGTTCTCTAAGAAAGCAGGCTGAGCAAGCCAGTAAGCAGCACCCCTCCATGGCCTCTGCATCAGCTCCTGCCTCCGGGTTCCTGCCTGCTTGAGTTCCTGTCCTTTCTTAAGCAATAGACGACAATGTGGAAGTCTAAGTCCAATAAAGCCTTTCCTCCCCAACTTGCTTTTGGTCATGGTGTTTCATCACCAATAGTAACTAAATAGGACACAGCATTTTTGTCAAAAATCACATTGGGACAGCAGCATAAATATAGTCATAGACATGGCACACTTGGAAATAGAGTCTACATGTTTATCACTATGTGCAAGGAATACCTGTCAATTAAAGAGAAAAAAAGGGTGTTAATTGTTTGTTTGGCCTGCCCCCCACCCCCCACCATGTGCAACCCATGTCATCAAGGTGCAGATTCGCACAGCTCAGGGACCTGGGGGTGAGACCCCAAAGGGGGTCCTCCTATTACTCGTGGGCTCTGCAAGTTACCGAGAATAACAGTTACTAAGATAGATTTTTTTAAAACAAACAGAGAAAGTAGCAGTGACACTGAACTTCCCTGTTAAACAAATTGAGTAAAATGCATGAAAAACAAACAAAATTTTAAAATTCTATAATTTAAAAATCTACTTGATATAGTTAGAAATTAATGCCATCAGAGATTTCTTGTCCTGTCTCTCTCTATTTTTTCTTGTCTGACTTTTCCATTGTCTGTCTTTGAAATGAGTTTTTTTGAGTCCAAGAGGACATAGGTACATTTTACCTCCCAACATGAACGTGACCCTTTCCCATGGTAGCAATGTTGTGTTGTGGCTTTAAGAATTTCATAATGAATTCCAAGGTAGCAGTGACGTAGCTTATTCTGGAATCTTCTTTGCTGGAGAACAAGGGAGACCTGTGTATCTCTAATCCATCTTTCCTCCTTTCCTTTTCATACATACCAGAGTGATTTCAAACACAGCCCACGTCGTTCTTTGCAGCGGCACCCTGGCTGACACTGTCGTCTGTTTATCTTGCTTTATCCTCTCATTTCTAGCCCTCTAAGATGGGGGGGTATAACTCATTGGGATGGACTTGTCAAGAGGACTTGCTCCTCTTCCTCCATGTCCTCTTAGTCAACTTTAGTTCTCTTTCCTTGCAGCAACAATTTCTCCTGGGAGTCTGTATTTTAAAACTTCAGAAATTCCTATGCTTTGACTACATTTTTATCTTAGAAAAACTTCATATTATTTTCCACAATTTAATTGACAGGAAAGACAAAGAGTAGCCCCCCCCCCCCGCCCCCTGTCCCCCATTCCAATTACAAGAGGCTTCACTTTAGCGACAATGGCTGGGGCTCTGACAGTGAGTTAGTTTGTGAGGCCAAATGACGGATATTTCACTAGCATTTTCTGTGTAACTGGAGACACATGGGTTCCTTTATAGGTCTTTCACGCCGCTGTCCTCTCCCAAACTCTTCCTTGCCCCATTCAGGACACTACCAGTTTATTAAAACACATAAGCAGTGATTGTTCCTCCATTCTTCCGGTGAAGCCAGGTTTCTTGATTGGCAACCCTTTCCAGCCTTCTGGGGGCAGGAGGGGACAGAGTGGGTGCTTTCTAATCACTTGGAAAACATACCCTCTCTTTGGCTTTGCTTTTTGCACAGAGGCTTCAAGCTAGTTAAGTCACACCTGGCTCCCAAATAATTGCATCCTCCACATTAAAGTTTATTACCCTCCTCAGTAAGGATAAAGAGCTGGGAGACAGACCACAGGCTTTTAGCAATCAGCAAAACTCACCTGGATACAGTATTGTGAGGAGCAGAAAACATCAACTCCGGGAGACTCCCCTGAGGCTGCTTGACACACACCCTTACCCCTGGGGTAAAGCCCACTCACTCTAGAGTAGCAAGGTTGCTTTGTTTAGTGTTTCGGATATTGGTTAATAATGTCCTGTCCTTGTTTGATTGTCTTCGATGGACATTTAAAAAAATCCTTTCTTTCAGATTGCTTCCGAATGCCATTTTGCATTCACGTCTGCCAAGCTTGCAGGTCCACCAGGAGTTAAATCTAGTTAGCTATGCCAGTGCTTAGAGGCCTCCCCGCACACACTCACAAGTGGCTTCCTTTCCTTATGAAAGGTAGGTCTCGGTAGGCAGTCACTCTGGAGAGCAAGTGTAGCAGCACACAATTGGAATACTGAGTCTTAAGAAAATGGGCCCATTTTTTCCTGAGGCCTGTAGGGAGACTGGCAGGCTGCATTTGCCCCTTGGCCCCCTTTGTTCCCCTCTTCCCATGTGCTGCTTCTAGAACTCCCTGGTGCTCAGGCCTGGCCTCACAGAGAGGGAACAACCGTTCATGTCCAGACACATCACAGACTTCTGGCAAAACAGGCCGTGCTCACGAAAATTTACACTTTTCCTGGCAGCGGGCCGACAGTATGAGGACTTGGCTTGGTTCACTTTCAGTTAGAAAAGCCCTTTGGGGGTGCGGAGAGGAAGGGGGGGCAGCGAGATCCCTGTGAAGGGTCAGAATTGCTGAAATAAATATCAGCTCGTCTAGGGAGAGCGACTCCTGTAATTATATCTGCCCAGTGACTTATAATCAGCGTTTTAGAAGAGCCTGTAACTTCACGTTGTCTCTTGTGTCGATATGGGTGGCACCGACGGAGGGCCAGAATAACACCTTGCTTTTAAAAAGTGGCAGTTCTGGTCAGACGTTGCTGTTAATATGAACATCACTCTAGCTGTGGTTACCTTTGAAATAATGCCAGGGGACGTTTGCTAGGATTTCTGGTCATGGGGAAGCAGTTCTTGAGAGGCCCCAGGCCTGGCGGATGTTTTTAACTGGGGGACCCTGTGCACAGATACATTTAAAGCAGCCCAGACTCACGGCTCCAGGGCCGTGTGCTGAGTGAGGGCCGACTCTGGACCCCAACCTGCCACAGCCCACTTTTCATCTCCCCTGGAGAACCCGAGCAAAAGCAGCCGCTTCCGGTCTTCAGGCTGGGTGTTATTTCCTCTCCTCTCCAAGCCTCACTCTTTCCACAGAGGAGGCTTTTCAAATTAATGTTTTCAGTTCATTAAAGGCCTTTTGGCAAATATTTCGTTCTGGTAAGGGCAGAGTTTCATCTGGAAATGGTCAGGCTCATGTTGGCATTAAATGGTGTGAGAAAGATTTAAAGAAAAGAAAGAAAAAAGAGAAGAAAGAAAAGAAAAAGAAAACCATCAAAATCCCCAAGCCTCAAACTCAAATCCCTTCTCTGTGAGTGGACAGTGAGCAGGACCCCTTGGAGGATTCGGAAGTTTCCTTGGAGGGAATCAGACATCAATGAATGAAAATTATCTGCAGAACTAACAAGGGAGTAGAGGGCTGGGCTTTCATTCACCAACCCTAAAAAATAAGTTAATTGAAAAATTAATAACAAATAATATGATTCTCTGAGGTTCAGTAGCTCACAACTGTGTCTTTTGGCCTTGTTTTTCCTCACTGTAGCCAGCCTCTCTGCGTTATTTCTGTGCTTGGGGAATCTATCACTTCCAAACGAAACTGTGGCCTTCCCTTCTCTACCTTGTTATAACGAGAAGCTGGGAGAATTTCAGGCAAATGGCTGGCTTCTTTTGAACAGACAGATGAATGGAAGCTCTAGGGCCCCCGAGTATCCGAGAACTTGTGGGGGGCATTTCACAAGTCCCCCTGCTGCAGATGGGAGCCCAGGCTTGTGTGTCTGATGCTGCCCCAGCCCTGGAAAAAGGACCAAAAGATGTCAGGGCAGGAAGGAGCCTGAAAAACCAGCCTTATCTGTTTTGTGGTGTGGAGTTTAGCATAGGGCTTCCGCCGGACCTCAAGCTCGATGAGGCCTGGGCCACACTTGGTGTTCTTCCTGGCACTTGTACACAGTCAGCCCAAGCATCTGTTGGGTGAAAAAGAATGAACCACACAGCTTCAAAGCAGTTTGAGAATTGTTGATAGAATCCTTCTCTCTGATGCATTTCTATACTTAAGCCAGAGAAGCTTAATGAGCCCCACCTCCCCATCCACATCCAGGCTAACCAACTGCCAGAATGGTGACCTCTTTTCCAAACACAGGATCCAACCGAAACCTCAAATGCCTACCCCTTGGAGGGCAAGGGGCTTTCAGGTAGCAACGCACACACCCCAGTACTGGGCATAAGCATCTGGGCATTTAGATACCAGTGCCACATCCTTTGCTCATTGCTGGGCTCCAGATGCGTTGTACAGGGCCTGGCATTCATAGCTACTTGATTATTCTAGTGTTTGAACATAAACACAACTTCAGCTCTCGTGATTCTGTCTTAATCTACAAAGCAAGAAAAATACGGTCCCACACTAAAGCTGTCCTCCAGAAGTCCACGAAGGTCACTGGGGCTTTGCTGTAGGTGCTGACAAAGCCCCACTCAGCGCTCAGCCTCTGCAGCAGCAGCAGGTGTGGGTAGCATGTGTCTTGCTATTAGAGGCTGCACAAGGAAATAAGTAGTTCTTCCTTGCAAGTAAGTTTGAGCCTGGCTGCCCACTGAGCCTACCCCTATAATCTTCTCATTCTTGCCCTTTGCAAATAACACATTACTAAGCCTGAATCCACCGGCTGGTGCAAAGAGCCCTGGGCACCTGAAGTAGCCTATTTGGTGCTGAAGTTGGCTTCACAACTTCCTGGCTTTGTCACCTTGTGCACGATCTTTGTCCCATTTAAACCTTCCGTTTCCTCAGTCAGAGGAGACAGGAGACCACATGGATTTGCTGTGGGCTAGCTGTGAGACATGGGCCAAGCTGTGCAAACCCTCAGTGGCCTTAGCTGTAAAACAGACTGTTGATAGAAAATACCTCTCAAGGTTCTAGAGTGCTTGCACTGACCTGTGGAGGATGCTTAGCAAGGTGAACACTTCATATGTGTGTTCTCAAATCACAGAGTCAACACAAACCTTGTGGACTGGTGCATTGTGAAGCAGAGTTCAGTGTAAGGGACGGCTGCCGGAATTTTAGTTGTTTTCTCTGTGTATCCAGTTGCACACTAGCTTTGGTAGGCTCCAATCATGAAGGTAGGAGAGTTCACATGGAGGCCATGACCGTAGCTGCTCCCAGGGTTCTTCCCTTTACCCCTCCTCTTCTCACTTAAACTCAGCTCCTCTTCCTGTGGTTCCCTTTTCAACATATGGTATCACCAGCTCTACAGTGATTCAGACCAGCGGAAGAGGAGAAAAAAAATCCCACATGCCTTCCCAGTCCATCGGCTCCCAAACGCTGCCAGTGCCCACCATCAGGGAGGCCTGCGTGCAGGCTGGAGACAGGCCCTTGTACGGCTGGTGCTTGACTTCAATCTGGAGCGTCTGGCCTGGGCTTTGGGCAGCAGCTTCTCACTGGCCATGCTCTCCTATTCTTACCGTGAATCCTCATCCTGTGTTGGCTAGATGCCCTCTCCTGCCTCTAGTTTTGACTTTTGTCTCACATCCCTTTAGCTGGACAGAGCTTCTGTACTGACTTCATAAGCTCCCAGGGGGAGCCTTTCCTTGGTCTTCTCATTCTAAGGGCATATTACTACATCGGCCCAGGCGTCCTCTGCCACAGACCTTAACAATAGGCCGTATTAAGAAGTTTGGCAACTCTGACTTCTGAATTTAAGTGTCTTCCTCTCCACATGCAATCTAAAATAAAACAGTTTCTGGTGACAGCAGATGATTCAGTGGGTAAAGACACTTGCCCCCAAGTCTGAGAACCTGAGATTAAATTCTTGGGACCCAAGTCACTGTCCCCCGATCTTCACATGCACACCACAACACCTGTGTACCCCCAGAAGTAAAATAAGGAAACAAAAGTAATGTCCAGTTATTCGTGCAATAGTAGTAATAGCTATCGCTATTGGGTATTTGCTATGTTCCAGGTCCTGTTGCTTTGGGTATGTTGAAATTCATTTAGTTTTCACAATAATTGCACAGTATCCAATTCCCATTGTCTAGAAGAGAGAATCAAGGCCTTGGTCATCCACTAACCTTTCCGAAGTGATAGAACTAGTTAAACAGCAGAGCAGGCCTTCCGACTCTGGTATAGCTGCTCTAGAATCCGTGTTTTCAGTCATGATATGGGAGAATTCAACAAAACTAGATCTGCCTCCACTTTGCACTTTTGGGAGAAATAGCCCAAGTTAAAACGATTTGGTTCTCTCTCTGTCTCTGTCTCCCCCCACCTCCCATTGCCGCTGTTTTGCCGAGATTCCGTATGCATGTTTTTGGCCAACTGGCCAGTCTGCTTGCTCACCACGCAGAGGGCTAATTGTCTCTGAGTGTCTGCCTTCCCATCTGGATGCTGTCCCTGAGGGCTAGTGCATCCAGGTGACCCATGGAAAGAGACTGGCCAGAGCTCACAGAACCAGTGTGTGCTTCCAGCTTGTGCTTGGATGTCTCTGCCTCAGGCCATGCTCACCCTGGTGTTCGCTTGCTCTTTCCTGGCTAGACTAAGCTCATATTGTCAGTCGCTATACCTGATAGGCTGTGTGAAGAAGGCTTCATCCTAGACCTGCCTTCCTACCCTAAGCTCCCCAAACAGACTCCCAGGTAGTCTCCTGTCTTTCTCTATGGCTCCCAGCAGTGAAGAAATCAAGTTCATACCTCACTCACGAACTCAGTATCATACAAAACAAATAAACAAAAGCTCACCAACCCACCCAAAACACTGGCTTCTTGCTTAGACAGGATAACCTTCTGGAAGGATCCTGGGCCCTGCAGCTACTTCTAGCCTTCTTTGGAATACAGAGTGTGGATGGTCTGTGCTAAGGCAGGGCCTCTGCCACTCTGGGACTAGCTGTTCTTCTCTTTGATGTTGAGGTGTGCTGGGGAAACACTTCTCCACTTGGAGAGTTTGCCTGCTTCCCTTTTACCAGGTCCCACGCCCTAAAGAAAGCAGTGATGTCCTTTAAGTCTCCCTCCTCTCTCTCTCTCTCTCTCTCTCTCTCTCTCTCTCTCTCTCTCTCTCTCTCTCTCTCTCTCTCTCTCGTACATGTAACCGTCTTACTAAATAAGAAACACAGAGCCAATGCAGATATGAAAGCCCAAGAGGTCAGAGCAGTAGCTAAGAGCTAAAAACCTTACCCTTCACTGCCGCTGCTGTCCTCCTCAGCAAGAGACCTACTTCCTGTGTGTTTGTCCTTTATATTTTCTATTCTGCCTTCTCATTGGTTGTAAACCCAACCACATGACTTCCTCGTCACTGCCCATCTACACAGACCTCCAGGTCTTCTATGGTTGGTATTGAGATTAAAGGTGTGTGTCTCCATGCTGACGGTATCCTTGAACTCACAGAAATCTGCCTAACTCTGCCTCCCAAGAGCTGGGATTAAAGGCGTGCACCACCACCGTCCAGTTTCTGCTATGGCTTGCTGTTAGCTCTGACCCCCAGGCAACTTTATTTATTAACATACAAATAAAATCACATTTCAGTACAAATAAAATATCACCATACTCTCTCTTTCTCTCTCTCTCTCTCTCTCTCTCTCTCTCTCTCTCTCTCTCTCTCTCTCTCTCGTGTGTGTGTGTGTGTGTGTGTGTGTGTGTGTGTGTGTGTGTTACGCGTGCATAACTCTGCATTTTTATCCAACTTGAGTTCAAGTACTGAAAATCTGGTTTCTGACTTGCATTTTGCGGTTTCTTATGGTAGGTACACCAAGAATGATACAAAGAAACCAGAGGGAGTCACGCCGAGCGCAGTGGCCTCTTGGCTGCAATACCTAGGGTGTCCCAGGTGAGGACTCTTGTGTTTTCCACACATTATGTAGACCAAGTCTCCTCTCGATTATTCCACATGGAATCCCACGGAAGTTAGGGACAACATTTCCTTGAGTTTCTCCACCCCTCGGGGTCTCTGACAACTAAACTAATGAATTCAAATGTCTCACTTTGATAGTGGACTGTGAGCAGGACTAAGATATGTTTAGGCCTGGAGGAGAACATTGGGCTTTGGCTTATAGACTGACGCCATTTGCACACATCATGTTGTGCAATGTAATAAACAAACGAACAAAAAACCATTTTCTTTTTTGGTGATGGTGATTAAGCCCAGGGCCTGTGCAAGCTGGGAAATTGCTGTTCCATTGAGCTACATCTCCATCCCTAAAAATGAAATCTTACAGCCAAAGGACCGTCAGAGACATACTTAGGCCAAATAATGATTTGTTTGTTTACATAAAACTAAAATTTAACGTCTCTTGTTTTTGTTTGCTAAGTCTGGCTGTCCTTGAAGGCATGAACTTCAGCAGTGTGTGCCTGAGGTGTTTGTGACTTCAGGATGTACTTGGCAGGAGAAGGCAGGCAGGGTCCAGGGGAAAATTTCTTGGGCAATTGACAAGCATGTGTTACAGGAAAAGTCATAGGGGAACTAATGGTGTGGATTTACCCATAAAGTAATTCTTATCTTCGGGGAGATGGTCAGTCTTCCGCAGGCCTTGGCAAGAGACACGGAGAAAAGAATTCTGAAGTGTGCCAGGAAAATGGAGTTTCCTTTATCACGGCCAGTCACCGAGACCTCGTGCCGCCCACTTAAATCTGCTTTGTCTCAACACCCACATCTGTCAATGGGGCTTAGCTTAATTATTTTTATTTACATCATAGGCTTGTTTTCAGCCATAAGTTAACACAGAGCTACAGCTCTTCATAACATGTAAGCTTGCTACACCACTAAGGGACCCTGACCATATGCCTTGCCGACCACAAGATTTGGGGCATCTAGGTCTTGGCTTATGCCTTTGACCCATGCTTTGGATATTCGTCATGGAAGGTATGATCATGTCCACCCAGACTCCTTTCCTCCTGCGGCAAGAGACAGTCCTTTGATAAGGATGCAGATTTTTCTTTCTTTTCTGAATGCTATTTTTGAGGCAGTTACTGTTCCCAGCCCCTCAGTGGGATCCTAACGTGTGACCAAAAAGAATTTGGGACATTTATGTTCAAGCTGGCTCAACTTAGCAGAGAACTATCTGGGTAAAAGTGAGAGTAGAAAATGACTGAACATGGCTTTTTCCACAGCGTCTCCAGCATGGCTATCAGGTACATAAACAGAATGTGTCACGTCCATAATAAGACATATAATTCACATTGCACTTGAGAGTTTACAACGTGCCTTTTCACACACATTATCTTATCCATGTATATATTATCTCCCTCTGGGCAAAAACAGGCCTTTTCTTTCTCTGCACACAGCTGCAGAGGGACCACAGGCTGCAGAGTGGGCCACAGGATCCCAAGACCTACCTCACACACTCCTCCTGTGCCCGTTTGCCCTTGACATCCAAGCAACTGTTTGTTCTCACTTCTCACTCTGCTCCGATAAAAAGCTTGCTTATCATTGTCTGATTTGCTTTTAAAGATATTCATTTTACTTTAATATTTTGTTAATTCTTTAAGAATTTGTTTGTTCGTTTTTCAGACAGGGTTTCTCTGTGTACCCCTGGCTGTCCTAGATCTCCCTCTGTAGACCATGCTGGCTCGATCTCACAGAGATCTACCTGCTCTGCTTCCTGAGTAGGGGGAGTAAAGGTGTGCGCCACCACTGCCTGGCTTGAGAATTTCATCCATTGTAGTCTGATCGTATTTGTCCTTCTTCCCAGCTGTCACAGACACCCAGTGTTCCTGGGGCCTTTAACCCCAGCAGGGTAAGGGTTTTTGTATCTTTTACTCATTGTTCTATCAAGAATATTGCACACAGTAGGTGCTCAACAAATAGTCAATGGATGAATAAGTGAATTATTCTTTGTAGCTAAGTCAAACTTTCTCATACTTTTAGTAGCTATAAAGAGGGTATCTCTTGCCCTCTTGCCCCGTGTGCCGGGCATAGTGTAGAAGGACTTGAATATTAGCCCTGTGGCATGTTTTCTATCATCAGCCCACTCAGGAGCATGAACATCTATGTTGTAACATTAGCCATGGCCACTTTAAGACTGAAGGCACATTCACTCTTCAAAACCTCTTCCACATCATATTAATCTTTAAAATGTATGTGTGTTCACCACAGGCTGAACAGCTCTGATTTGAAAATCTGAAATCCAAACTGCTTCAAAGTCTGCCATGATGCCAGGGGTGGAGAGTTCCACACCTCACCTCACGTGACAGGCTGCTGTCAAGGTGTTGGAACGCTATAAAATATTGTACAAAACCTCCTCCAGGGGATCCCACCCTTAGACTTGAGTCCTGTTCCCCCACATCTCATTATGCATATGCAAATAAACCCAAATCCAAAACCATCTGAGGCCTGAAACACTTCTGGTTGTATGCGTGGCGGATAAAAGATACCCAGTTAGCCCATATGTGTGTGTATACACGCACATATTTTTTGCTGTAAAATAATTTTTATAATTTGCTGCTTTAATTATTATATCAATTATCGTTTTGCTTTTACAGTCTCTGCAATTTACAGCCAAAAATTTTATTTTTCATCTCAAACATTCTCCTGGCCTTTGACAAGTCCACAGCCCCTAGGCACTGTGCCTATAGCTCCTGATGCATAAAAAAAGCATTGCCTGTGGGTACTTCCAGGACCAGAGTGACCTACAGGGAACAAGAGGGCGCATTAAACTGTAGCTCAGCATCCCCGAGAAGCTGTTCCCCTTCGCCTGTCTCTGTGTTCCCGGGCCTTCTAGGCTGCCCTGCCCCATCTGCCGGGCTCCGGGTGTGCGCTGAGAGAGGGTGCGCGCGCAGTTTTATGGGCTCTCTAGTTGTCTCCCAAGTGCAAGCGTCTAATTAGGCTTGACACTACCGAGGCGTTTCCCTGACATTTATGTCACTGTCTCTCAATCTTTAGCAGCCTTCGGTCTTGTGGGAAGCACAACAAACAACATAAAATTCCCCATTAGAGGGGGCCCTCGGAAACTGTGCTCCTGTTTATTAGGCGCGCTAAAAGGGGAGGCCGAAGGGTGGGGACGGGCGTGTAGATTCCGGGCTTGGAGGAAGAAATAAAATGGCTCATTTAAATTCTTAAGAAGTGCATACGAGACAGAAGACACCATGAGGACCTCAGAGAAGAAAGGCCGTCAGTTGAACAAACTAATCACATGGTAATCAAAGGGGAGTGATTCGCTGCCTACTGAGAAGTACTTTAGAAGTTCCAATCCGAGACTGGAGACCCTATCGAACGACAGCCTTCATAAATTATAGATTTTTAAAAATTGCACCAAGGAACGTGCAATAACATGCGGAATGAATTTAATGACAAAAAGTGCTCAAAGGCGCTGAATGCAGCCAGGAAACGGAGGGGCTGCAGTGCAACGAGACTGACTGATCCGGGAAGCCCACTCCTGGTACAAGCTCCACCTCTAACGTTAGGCCCCGCCTCCTGACCACGCTCCCTCCCAGAGTGCTGTCTCCCTTCCGCCTTATTCCTACCTGGATTTGAATATTTGACCTAACACAGACGTTAGTGAGGGGCAGCTGCCGGAATTCTCCTGCTGTAAAGTGGACTCAAGTTTTGCAGGCTGTGGATTCTAGGTTTCCGCCTTAAGTGCAGGAAGGCTGGGGGAACCTGGGATACTGTAGGTACAAGGTCTGTGCTCCACAGTCAGAGAGGCTACAGGATTGATGTGGGGGCTGCCCGTCCAAAGTTCTTTTTCCTTCTCCCTGCAGCTTCCTGTACAGTGTGCCCACTCCGTCATGCCATAGCCAATGTGGAATTAGGGCTTTCTGGGAACAGCAGCCCAGGCTCAGATGGGTGGTGAGGTGATCAGATCCTGGGGGAACGCTTCGGGGGCGGGCACGGGACAGGCAGCATCTGCCTTCCGGCCTCCTGGATCTGAGGTAGCAGCTCTAGCCTCGTCCAGTGCCCATAACAGCTGTACTGACCGCTGGTACTCTGGAGTAGAGGGGTGAGAGCTAGTGAAGGCCTCTGAAGGACTGCCAGGGATGCATGTCTTTGTAAAGTGATTTGAGAGGTTGGGATAGTCACCACAAGCTGGAAGGATTAGACCAGGCTCTCTTTCTAGCTTTGTAATGGGGACAACTCATTTACCTCTCTGGCGGAAGTTAGATAGGCTGACACATTCCTCAGAATTGTGACAGCGCTCAAATGAGATCAACACGAAAGAACTGTTCAGTCACGTCAGCCAGCGCTGTGCTGCCCTGGGTAGACCACCCATGACCTCTGTGGAGACTGGGGGAGGAGGCAAGCCAGCCTGCTGTTCCTATCCTGTCCTCCCATGGCTCTGTGACACTCTTAACAAACAGAACCTTCCAGAAAACCGTGCAAGTCCCCGTCCTTGGTTCCTTGGCCCATCTGATAAATGAGGGGGCAGGCAAAAGCTTAGTTCATGGGACATCAGTCAGCCCCATGACATGGGCCGGTTGGGCCAGCTCCAGCACTGAGGTCCACTGCTCTGTGGAACGTGGATTCCAACTCTGGGTGCAGAAGGATGACACCTAGCCTGGCCTGTCACTGGCCTTTTGTGATGGCCACATGAAATATCTGAGGTTAGGCTTCACATACACCGAAAAGAAATGAGCTGCCACCTTCACACAGGGTGGTCATTTGGAGGCCAGGGCCTCAAAGCTGGCTCCTGTCCATCTGTCTGGCCATGACAGGAATCTAATTCATCCATTGGGTCTTTAGCTCCATAGGAAAGGAAGCGTCTGAGAGTTTCATGGGATGTGGTTAGTCACGAGCCCAGAAGAAGATGCTGGTCGGGTGGGAATCCAGCCATCTGGACAAGCCCAGAGTAGCACAGGACTGGCCAGCCCTGCAGGTGGATCTGATGTTTCCCACTTGGGCTCTGGAATTTGGGGAGATTCACACATTTTGAACTATTCTTAAAGGACCTGTGATTCTCATGTGATAAAAATCTTTGTTTTATGTTGCTTTCTAGTTCCATGGATACTTTAGGGCTGGAAATTTAGGATGATAGATAACAGCCTAAATCTGCCCCAATTTTAACCAGGTTAATGAACTCAACTAGTCTCTGTGAAGTGGGATGCTGGGGCCACCAGGCAGGGACATTAGGAGGTTGAAGTCCTGCCCTTGCCCGGACCTGCTTTCTGTACCTGCTGTTCCATGAGGAAATGACAGGTGGGGTCAGGATTTCCATTCCTTTGTCCCGTTTCTTCTCTTCGTTCCCTCTGGTGAGGGAGAGATGACGGATCAGAGGCAGAGATGTGGTAGCGCTGTGCCCCATGGTGGCATTATCATGGAGAGAGTCAGCACCAGGCTGGGAAAAGTCTGAAAGAAGGTGACGGACAGGGAAGGGGCCCAGCTTTTCCCTTCTAAAATGCAGCCGGGAGCCAGAGCAAGCCAGACTTCATCCGCTACCACCAGTGGGGAGCAGGGGAGGGGCACAGGGAAGAGACCCCAGTTGTGGTTCCAGACGCTGGTGTGAGGAACAAAGGGCGGTGACGGGGAACTAACATTTTAGGCCATGTCTCAGTGCTGTGTCTGCCTGCCATGGACGCTCAGCACAGTTTCCTTCCTGGTGACGGGCTGAGATCCTTCCAGACATGGAGAGCGTGGCTGAGGGGTCACAAACGGTCCTATCACTTACAAAGCAAAGTTGGGAACTGCTGGTGGAGCCTAACAATGGGGCTTTGTGCGCTCCTGACCCTGCCTGCCAGAGCCCCGTTTGTTCTGGCAGGCCCTGGCACTGGACTTCAAGAGGACACAGGCGCTGTTTCTTTCTTAAAGGCAGAAATACTTTCAGCTGGCATTTGTTTCTCTGCTCTCCTGCCCCTCTGGGGCCACTCTGCAGGGGTCAGAAGTGGCATGCTCTTCTTCCCTTGTTTGCAGGGCAGGGTGGGTTACAATGCCTGGGAATGAGGGAGGCCGTCTGGGTGAGGGTGACACCAGCTGGCAGCTTGGGATGAGGTCAGACAGAGGCCACAGTGGCCCCAGGTGAGCAGGGGTCATGCAGGTGACCAGACTGTGCCGGAGGCCCCAACAGTGTGCAGGGGTCAGCACTGTTACCTTCCCCTGGGGGAAGGAGCCCCAAGTGCTGATGGGAATAAGCTGCACTCTGGCCAGGTGGTAAAGGCAGGATGTCAAATGTCCTGTGAGGATGACAGTAACCACTACCCGGGTGTGCCTTGATATGCTCCAACCCAGAGCTGTGCTCACAGGCATATACTACTACACCCAGCCTAAGTGGTGCTGGGTATTGTATTTGGTGTTGGAGTAAGTCTGAGTTTTATGCATGCAACACATTCAGCTGGGGCCTAAAGCCCCTTCTCAGCACCTGTGAGCACCTGCGGGGGCAGCCCACTCATCTGCACCTCCCACTCCAGGGCAGGTCTTCTCTCACTAGCACTCACTAGGTAAACCCAACTGCAGCCAGCACTGCATCTGCTGCCTGTGAGTTGGGAGGGGGGAAAGGGGTAGTACCTGTGTGTTTGTGAAGTGCTGGGTCCCCAGGAGGGGCAGGAATTTGCCCCATGTTGGGTGCCAGATATAGTGGCAATTAATGAGGCAATTCCACGTAGTTTATTTGGTAATTAAAGGAGATTTATTTCAGCGGTAACTTACAACCAATAAGGGGTTGATTACAGGATCCAGGGGAGATGATGTACAGTCCAGTGTGGTTCTCTGGAGAACTCTGACTTGGTCTACAATCCAGCCTCCAGGACCAGGAGGAGCTAAGAGGGCAAGCACATATGCATCTTGGGTCTTAAGGGGTCTCGTCTCAGCCACGTCCCAGGGGCAGGTCATAGGCAAGTGTGGCAGTTACTTGTTGCCACACTAGGGGGGTGCTTGGAGGTCAAAGCTGGAACAGCTACCCATGACGGCAGTGCATGGTAAACACTCAGTAAGTAATTGCCAGGTTTGGTAATCAGCAGTAAGTCAGTGAGCTCACTTCCAGGGGAAAGGGACCCTTCTCACTCCTGGCCATTGAAAGTCCCTGTGGCCAGTACTTATGTCCATCTTTGCGAAGCTTTTCTGATCACTAGAACCCACAGTGTTTCCTTCCACTTGCCTTGGTATTTTGGTCTGGCGTGCTGACGCCTCAGGAATTCTTCTAGATGGTATCTCTGCCTTGTTCTCAGTTCATTATCTTGAGTATCAATGGGTTAAATCTTTAAAAATTTAATATATTTATTTATTTTGGTGTGGGGCTGTGGTGTGCACATGCTATATGCACATCTGGAGGTAGAAGCAGCTTGCATGGATCTGTGTTCTCCAGGCTTGGCAACAAATGCCTTGACTCACTGAGCCATCACACTAGCCCAACAGGGTAAATCTCATTGAATATTTTCTATTGGAAAATTTCACTTTTTTTTTAAAAGATTTATTTATTTATTATGTATACAGTGTTCTGCCTTTATGTGTGCCTGCAGGCCAGAAGAGGGCACCAGATCTCATTACGGATGGTTGTGAGCCACCATGTCGTTGCTGGGAATTGAACTCAGGACCTCTGGAAGAGCAGGCAGTGTTCTTAACCCCTGAGCCATCTCTCCAGCCCTCTGTTTTGTTTTTTAAGACACAAACTCTTTGAATGACTATACTTTTGAGAAAGAACTCTTAGTGTAGAACAAGGTCCAGAAAATTTCAAACTTTTTATAAATTATATTTAAAATTTTGAATTTATAATTATTTTACATGTATTTTGCCTGTATGTATGTCTGCATACCACATGTGTACTGGTGCCCAAGTAAAGCAGAAGAGAGCTTTGGATCCTCTGGACCTAGAATTACAGATGATTGTGAGGTACCATGTGGGTTCTGGGAACCAAGTCTATGTCCCCTGGAATGGCAGCCATACTCTTAACTGCTGAGCCATCACTCCAGCCTTTAAATTACATTTTTAAAAAGCATTACTTTACTAGACCAGACGTATATAATAAAACTGTTGTAACTAAAACAGTAGTGTACTGGTCCAAGGAAAAGATAGAAAAATCAATGGAACAAAATGTAGAGTCAAGAAGTACAGTCAGAAATGCACAGGACTTGCTTACACTGTAAAGATGACATGCAAAGTCAGTTGTGAGATATTTGATTACATTATGTAAAGGTATGTCACTGTGATTGGTTTAATGAAAAGGCTAAATGGCCAGTAGCTAGGCAGAAGGTGTAGGTGGGACTTCTGGACAGAGAGAGCTCTGGGAAGAAAAAAGGGGCATTCATCAGCCAGACACAGGGGAAGCAGGACATGCAGGAGGAGAGGTAAAAGCACAAGTCACGTGGCAGCATGCAGATTAATATAAATAAGTTAATTTAAGTTATAAGAACTAGTTAGAAACAAGCCTAAGCTAAGGCTGAGCTTTTATAATTAATAATAAGTCTTCGTGTCATGATTCGGGAGTTGGCAGTTCAAGAAAGCCTGCTACATACAGTGTTCAACATGGAGGCTCAAACATAGGGCCTTAGAAAGCTAAGAAAAGTTCTGGATAAGGAGCCAGATGTGGCTTCCTAGTCCTACAGTCTCTCAGGTAGGCCAGTTCTCAGCATACAGAGGTCCAGCTACTGGCCTCTGCATTCAGGCTGGAGCCAGCTGCCAATGCCATGTGCCAGCACCATGTACTAGCTGAGTCATGCGGTGGCTGACTTAGCAGTTTAAGATTTGTCTCACGTGGTCAGAGAACACTGCAGGTGCTTAGTAGAGCCAGGTCCAGACACAGAAAACCTCTAAAAGGGTACAAAATGTTTCAAAATATGCTTAGATGCTGAGGAAATAAAAGAAATAGAAATAGCTTAAAAATAATGTCTTTAAAAGAGAGTAAAGTAATATTAAAAAAAAATAAGCCATGTAAAGATGGTAAATACACAGAGTATCTGGATCCTGTGTGGTGTTTTGTTGACTTTGAATTTTTTAAATGCTGGTGAGTGAACAGCAGCTGCTGATTATAGAAGGGACTGCTAAATTAAACCAGCCTATATACTTTAGAGATGTCTTGGCTTCAGAATGGAAGTTGAAAAATGTGTTACATTGGGGAAGAGGTTATACTTTTGTTTCTACAGGAAATGAAAAGCTATGGATTCCTTCAAAGTTAACTGAGATTAGATTTGATTGGGGGAAGACCTCCTGAAAATCTTGGCTACAAACATAACAAAAGAAACCAAAGAAAAAGTATAAGATAGGTGATGTATAAGCTGATCCTTTGACAGCTCTGAGACTGGATGAGACATGGTAAGTCTTGTTGGCTACAGAGTCCTCACAACTTATTATTACATATCATCCTTTCATATGGCATGGATAGAGATTTATATTATAGTTTGGTTATATAACTAATAAAGTTAACAGATGCCTTTTACCTGCTCAAACATAAAACAAAAATTCATTTTTAACTGACTTGTGCATGCTGCACATTCCATACTTGTGTTAATACAGATATATATGTTACCTTTAAAAGTTTATGTGTTTTCAGAAAAAAAGGACCAGACACCAATGAAGACAAGTAGCCCAGGTGATCCAGTCTCTCAGAATGCCTCTGTTGCAGTTTCCTCAAAATTCTGCATCCAGAACAACTTCAAAGCTGTTAGGTGAGATGATCCAGCCTCACAGATTATTCTTGCCAGGACTTCAGATAGGCCCTGCATTTTCCCATTACACAGAGACTGGATGCCAAATAATACAGCTAGCTCTCCTAGGACTTGACCATTATCCCAATTTTCTCAGAGTCCCCTAAAGATGCCATTCCCCCCAGACAACAGGAAGCAGTTTAGAGAACATGATGCCCACATTAGCAAGAGGTGGGGTGGGTGATTTTTGGTCATTTGGTGGGTTATGGATATTTATCATCATTTATGGGGTTGGTTACAAGTTGTTATTGGTCATGATCAGAAAAAAGCTGAACAAAGGAGATTAGATTCAGGGATTTCTTTCGGAAGGAAAAAAGGGGAGGATATAATATAGAAAAGATGAGATAAAAGGGTGGATTATTGAGTTTACTTTTGAACAACACTAGTCTCAAATATTTTACATTGGTATGGATTTTTGTATATTGGTACAAATTTAAGGTTATTTTTGCCATACTGTATATATGTTTTTACTCTAGTTTAAGGTATTGTGTCTATGCAGTGCATTTAACAATGAAATGTAAAGTTATAGTCCTTAAAAGCTAGTTCTTTAAAGAAATACAGGTAAATAGTTATCTGTAACAACCAAATTTATAGCCATGTTAGGTATGTTTTCTAGGTGAAATAGAGATATATTTTAAATAGATAGTTTTCAAACTCTTCAGATACCTACAGAATATGGCCTTTAGGGTGTTTTGATAACACAGGTCTTTTCTTGACAGTGAGATGTGTCTACTCCCAGCAGCGTCAATTTACTTCAAGAAATAATGATGGGTATTAAAGAACTTCCATGTGGAGTTTGCATTCAATGTGGCAAGGCTGGTCATTTGGGCAAGGGACTGCCCTTGTCTTGACTGCTGACAGTTGCTGTCCAAATTGGACAAGCGGAACACAAAATAAGATGACTGTCAAACTTTACCAGGACAAGGTAGGGCAGTCCTTCAAAATTCCTGCTTCACAGAAAAGTCTGTCATATATTTTAGGCCTGTAAGCTGACGATGGATGCCCCAATGTTACAGAGGAACCCTGGGGTGACTGTCTGGGAAGCAGGCTGTTTCTGTCATTTCTATGATTTTGGAATTGCTTTCTCTGCACTTCTTGTTTACTCAGGTAATATTTTATTCTTCTCGGGTCTCTGATGGGCTTTAAGACCAGATAGTTTTAGTTTTCCTGGTTATCAAATTCAGAAAAGAAACTCATAAAAGAGGTGTAAAGTGTGTAAGGTTGAGAGACATAAAAGCTTAAGTCGTTTACTTAAGGAAATGTTTTGAGGTCTAAAAGGATAGTTTTGGATTGGTAATACAAGTTACGATAAAAAGTGGTTTAGGTATAAAACTTTAGACTCATCAAGATAGGAGAGATAATAGAGTATTTTCTCCAAAATTGCCAAATACAAATGGACTGGGCATTGTAAATGTAATTCTTACTTGATTGTTCTTATTGTATATAGTTTTACTATGTTAGAGTTAAAACCTTTCCTTTTTATTTAGACAAAAAGGGGGAAATGTTGTGAGATATTTTATTTCACTGTGTAAAGATATGTCACTGTGATTGGTTTAATAAAAAGCTAAATGGTCAATAGCTAGGTGGGAGGTATAGGTGGGACTTCTAGACAGAGAGAACTCTGGGAAGAAGAAAGGGGGCATTGCCAGCTGGATGCAGAGGAAGCAGAACATGCAGGAGGAGAGGTAAAAGCACAAGCCATGTGGCAGCATGCAGATGAATAGAAATGGGTTAATTTAAATTATAAGAGCTAAGTGGGACAAGCCTAAGCTAAAGACAAGCTTTCATAATTAATAAGAAGTTTCCATGTCATTATTTGAGAGCTGGCTGATGGGACAGAGAAAGACTCGTTACATAGCTGCTATATTATTATTTGCTTAATAGTGTTAAGATATCTGGTAAGTCATTTGGAAAAATTAATAACTCTGGATTCCCAAGTGTCAGAATGAAAAGTAAACCATAAAGTATAACCATATTAAGGTATAAATAATACTTTCAGGAGATAGACTTTTAAGCATGGCCCAAGACTATACCCACTATAAGAGAAACTGACTGGTTTAATAGTATAAAATCTAGAATTTTCATCTGAGAGACTGTCATAGGAACAGGAAATACTGTCTGGTTGACTGGTTTGACACAGCAAGAATACCATGAACAAAGTGGAAAAAAAATGACTAATGGTAAAATCATTGCAATGTATATTTCTTTAACATGGAAAGAATAATAAATAAGCCATCAAAACATAAATATATTAATAAGGAAATAGGCAAAGTACATGATATTTCAAAGAGAAAGCATGTAATAGACAAGAAACTTAGAAGAAAATCATCTTGAAGGTTTTTAAAAAAGAGTTATTTTTATTTTATTTGTATGATTGTGTGCAAGTATGTGGGTACAATGACTGTGGAGCCCAGAAGAGCATATCAGATCCCCTAGGACTGGAGTTACAGGTGGTTACGAGCTGCCATGTGGTGCTGGGAACTGAACCTGGGTCCTCTGAAGAGCAGCCAGTGCTCTCAGCTGCTGAGTCATTGATCTAGTCCCATTTTGTAGTTTTACAAGAGGAGATTAAAGCAGGAATCACTTCCACATACTTCTCAGGCTAAGTTTCAAATACAATGCTCTTCCTAAGGGCAGCCCAGCAGCAGCTAGATTGCAATGCCACGGGCCTCCGCCTTGTCAGGCCTCATTTTCCTTTCATTCCTCCTTTGCTGTGCTGCTCCTGTGTCTGCCCTGTCTCTTTTCCCATCTAAGGGCATTTGGCGGGGCTTGCTCACTACATCCCCTTCTGTCTTCCTGTAGTCTTCTGTCTGCTCCTCCAAGGAGCCCCGCTAGACCACAGGGCTGCCTGAGTTCAAAGACAGCATTTCCTTCTGGAAGGGCTTCCTCTTTGTCAGAATGCCACGGCTGTCAGCTCGCCTCATGCTAATTGGGACCCTACCTTGACTTGAATAATGGAGATGCAAATGCTTGTTTGAAAGCAAAACCCAAATGAACTTGAATGCTTCTGTGGCATAGATCCTGGAACTCTGATTTCAGTCCCTGAGAAGTGTCCTGTGCAGAGCGAGGCTCACAGGGAGTTAGCGTCTTTAAGTTACATCCACACCACATGCCATGATCAGGGCAAAATGACTCGTCCTTCCTGTTAGAGAAATCAGAAACTCAGCCTCTTCCAGCCCTGCCAGGGCAGTGGGGATTTCTTCACAGTCCCCAGGGCTCAGGCTGTGGAATTAATCCATCCTGACTTTCCTCTGTAAATCTTCAAAGATGGGGAAAGGAGTCTGGAACCCGAATTAGTAACTCCTGATTTTTGCACCAGCCCTGTGATGGGAAAAACTGAAGTATTTTCATGAACTTCCCAATGATGGTGCCTTTCTGTAACTCCTCATCCAACCTGATAACAGTAACTGAAGAGACCCACCTGAGCCTTCTAACATCCCACCATGTCAGAAGCTTGGCAGGGCTGCTGCTGGAGGCCTTTGTGTAGTCCTGTCGGGAGGCAGGACGTGGAGCAGTTCCTGGAGAGAGGGAGGTGTGTGGGAACACTTTCTTCTCTTGTTCCTGGATCATGGTTTCTCTCTTTACTCCCATTTCCCTCTTGGAATCTCTAATAGCTGTACCAACACGGCAGGAGAGACAGTCTTCTCCACAGCTGCCCCTGGCCGTGGAAGCTTCCGGAGGGACAGAGGAGAGCAACAGAGAGTGGTGGTGTGAGCAGCAGCTGGAGGCAAGGGCTGTGCCTGGCAGCGCCTCCTGCAGGAGGTGCTGGAGTGCAGTCATCACTGGCCCCCAAAGCTTTGTGTCCCCGGGTCCCTTCGCTGCTTACCAGAGCTGAGCATTGGAGGGAGATCAGGAGGCCAAGATCTGGAGGCCCAGCCTCGACCACTCGATCCGTGGTCTGCTCGTTGGGGGTGGATTACTTCCTCTCCCACCATAACGAAGGGCTTGGGCGTTTATTTGCTTTAGAACACCTGTTTTTTCTTTTATGAATGACGTCAGTGCTGGGCTGAAACTGTGTTGCTCTGAAGGCTGGTGTTCACTGAGAAGGTCGTCAGAGCCCAGCTGACAGTTTGGTGCTTTGACTAGTGGACAAAGTATCTGCCCTCTCTGGAGAGATGCAGGCAGTTCTGATTCTCCCTGGTAGCTTCTGAGGGCACCATGAAGAAGAGATGGCGTGAAAATAATTGTGTAGGGATGTTAGGGAGGGAAGCACAAGTGGCCGTGCATCTGAAGTACATGTGGGCACCACTCAGAGGAAATGCTTATTTTCAAGCTGGCAACCAGAGCAGGAAGTCCTGGGTGATGGTTCACCATCAAGCCCTTGGGAGAAAGCCTAGAGCTGTTGCCTGCCCACTCTCACGTTTCCCTACTGTAGATAAGGAGCAGCCAAGATGGACAAAATTGGCATTTATTTTGCTACAGGGCTGGCAAAATGTAAAAAGTCGGCAAACGGCCTTTCAAATAGAGCTTTGCTTCTGGAACAGGACTCTGAGAGCGTTTTTTAAGGGCGGTAAGACAGGTCTGAACTTGGGGCCAGCCAATCTCGAGACAGAGGAGACAACCTGAGATTAGTTAACTACTTCTCCCCCGTCCTATGCTTTTTCCTTGAAGGGCAGAGACTTGGGAGTCCAGTCCAGGCTCCTCAGTCATAAAGATCTAATTACAAACCTTGCTTGGCCGGATGGTAACGTGAGATCCAGTTAATACTGACCTGGATTGTCTCATGGCCCCCCAGTTTCTTCCTTCCCACCTTCCTCTAGTACCCCCCTTAAAAGGATGGCTAGTTTTGAATTAACAGTAAGAGCTGCACTTTTAGTTTCGGAAGAGCCTCCCTGAAATTTTCAGGCCCACTAATTTGCGGTTACTCCAGTGGTAGAGTGAACCTGGCGCTCTGGCCTTTCCACTGGTGATGCAGTAAAAGTTTAAAGCGAAGACTGCCTCGGAGCCCCAAGAAGAGAGGAGATTGAAGCCTAAAGGTTATCCTGAAACGCACTTTACTGTTATCTATGAGAAGAAATGAGTTAAAAAAATTTCAAATACCAGAATACCCTACAGGGAGGACATATAACTATTAAAGGGCTGTTATAGCTGCAATAAATGTAGGAACAATAAAAATAAATTGATGAAGTAAATGTCAGCGCTGTTCCCCTGAGCTGCCCCCACACCTTTGCCCAAAAGTAGAACATCTCCAATTACAGAGGGTGGAAGCAGCCTTCAATGACAATATGACAAGGACAGAACACAGAGCGCTGGCACAGAGAACACAATTATGCACAGCCTTGAAAAATTGTATCATAGCACAATGCATGGGAGAAATCAATTAATGATGTGGGCCTTCCATGGCTGTCTAATAATCCCAGAAAGGAAAGAAGAGGGAGAGAAAACCCCCCTCGTACACCCAGTGCATCAAAAAGATGACCCTTAAGTGAAAGTCTACATAATACCAGAGGTCAGTCCTCGGAGTTTACAGCATCTGAGATACTCCCCCCTTTTCTTCTCAGTTTTTTTTCCCCTTAAAAAAAAATCTAACAGTCTTAAGGAGGCATTTAAGTAAAAGTCACTTCTTCCCTGGTTAAATAGCCTTGCAAAAAGAGAGTTCTTTAGTGGAAAGGGCAGGGATGAGCAAAGCGTGGGGCTCTTGTCGAGAGCCCACCAGCTGACAGGGAAAAGCAAAAGTTAGGCATAAACACAGTGGAAGGTAGAAGGTGATTTATCTCGTGCGATTTACAACAGGTGCTAAACATTACGAAAACCAGAGCTATTAAGCAATCAAATTAAGCTATAATTATAACTGAAGAAAACTGTACAGGAATTCTAATTAATTCCAATCTGAACATGTCCAAGAGGAATGCTCCGGCAACCCCACTTCTGAGTAAAACAAAACAAAAATAACCCTTGGATAATGCTTCAGATTGCATGGGAAATTAAGAAATGCTTCTCGGCCGGAATAGTCTAAGATTCCTTATTAAATGGTGAGAGAAATCCCCCCATGAGGCTGGGGCACTTGTCCTCTCCAGTACACACTGCAAAAAGCGTGTGTTGTGGGGGTGGTCCTTAACTCCACGGGGGTTTGGGGAGTAAGTGGGCCAAGGGACCCCACTGCTTCTGTAAGTTCATCAGACGTCTCAAAGGTGGCTCATTGTTCCGGCCTTTGAAGTTCTGTCACAGAGAATGGGAGGCTTTGAGAGGTCTACGAACACTCCCTCGTATTTTTGATTTTGCTTTTTAATGTGTCTTTGGGACCAGTTCCATTGTCTTGTCTGTCCTCCTCTGTGTTCTGGCTCCCCATCCTTCTTCCTGACTGTACACTCAGTTTCTCTCCTACTCAGAGGTTCTGGGGGGCAGACTGCCGGGGCAGAGTCTTCTATCAGATGTGCCCAAAGCATGCCAGGTGTGTCTGATGAAGCCCCAAACGCCACCGGATGAGGGGGGATATTTAGATATTGGAATAAAATTTTCAACCAGAAGAGCAAACCATTTGAACCCATGGCTACTTTTATAAAAGCTGGAACAGAGGAAACAGAACGAGGAGCATCAGGAGCTAACATTTGTCACCAGCCTGTTATAGACCAGCTATTGTGCTGAATTCTTCACCTGGACGGTCTCAGTTCTCAAAATCTCAGAATGTGAAGGAGAGGAGTGAGGAGTAGTTGCTGTTCAATTTGTTCTGAAACAAAGAGTCTCTCTTTCAATTTGTATAACGCCCTTACATTTCTAAATAATCCTGAGGACACCTCTTCGCTTTTCCTTTCTTTAGTTAAAGTGGTGGGGTGCAGGCGAGTTTTCCTGGGTGAGTTTGCCTCCTGGCTGTGGGGCAGCATGGGCCCTCTCATGAGTGGCTTGCCTGCCATTTTAAATACTCTGAACACATTCTTAGCTTTATTTTGCCTTGACCATTTGTGTTACGCTATGGCTCTTGGGGATAAAATGTGGGGAGAAACGCCACACCTCTCTATACAGCCAACTTCCTTGGACTTTTTCATGGCTGGAGTTTATGTGCCCCCAAGCTTCTCCACACAGACCACTGACTGCACCGTTAAGGGTGGGCCACTTATCTTCCCACTGTAATCTGGCTTTGCCGGGCCTTCTTCTAGGTTCCAAGCATTCAGCCTTTGAAAAGGGAAAAGTTGGCAAGATTTGTTTACAGGAAACAATTCCTTTAATAGTACTATGAAGAAAGTCCACACACAGAGGAAACTAAACATTGGAGATGAGTTTCACTGAGGTCCATTTGCTGGTGTAGCAGGTCTAAAAGCAGGCAGAGGACAAGGGGTTCCTCTGTGGGCTGCCCTCTTATCTAGGTGACCCATATTCATGATGCTTCTCTTCAGGAACTCTGTCCCCTTGCTTTCCAGAGAACCTTACACCAACAGAAATGGCATCTGTTTGGGTAACAGGTGAAAAGGACAAGCAGTCTGCAGACTCCAAGAGGGCAGCTCAGGAAGCCATGAACTTAGCCCAAGATTTAGCACATGGCAGCCCGTCCATACACAGTGTATGATGTTATTGTCGTGATTGGGGGGGGGGATACAAAAACACTTGGGCAAATGCTAAAATATATGCATAGTTGAAAAGGTGAACAGGGGCCCTCAACATTCACTTGTTCCTGGCCATCTCATCCTGTGTCTTTCAGTTCCCACAGCCACACAGTAAGGCTGAGACAGTTACCGTTCCCAAACTTAGGAGGAGGAAATTCACCTAGGAGTTCAGAGGCTTGTTCAAGCTCTCACAGTTGGTAAAGAGCATAGATGGCATTCCAAGTGAGGCAGCTGCAGCAGCTACTCCTAAGCAGCAAGCTGGACCCTTCGCAAGCATCATGCCGGTGGAATCCCGAGACGGAGTGCAGAGTCGGGTATGAAGAGACTAGGGCTCTAGACTGGAGAGGTAGCCTGAAAGGCTTGATAGACGAGGAGGATGTATGCCTGTTGAGCCTGGCCCTCACAGGCAGGTGTGATCGCAGAGTGGCAGTGATGGGCAGAGCAAGCATCCGTGAGGCTCATAAACTATGTAAGCTGAGGTGAAATGCCAGCTGCGCTTCAGTTGACCCAGCTGGGGAGTGGAAGGACCCACAGGGCTCTTGTCTTTCGTCCTCTCGCATCGTCCCCTCTTCCAAGATTCTGCCAGAATTTAGCTGGCACATGTCTCTAGGCTGAGGCAGCCTCAGCTCTCTCTATCCCTCTCCATCAGTCTAGAGTGACCTTGACCCCAAGGCTCTTCCTGTGCTTTCTGGCCCCATGAGGGTGGCAGGTGCTCTGGGAATCCCTAGGGAACTTGGGCTCTCCACCTTATGATTTGTGATATAATCAGTGCTTTCTCAACTTTGAAAGACGTGGCAAAGATCCACAGTGGCCTGTTGCCCTGACAAGCTGGGTTTGGCAGTCTGGCCTCATGGGCATTTTGCCAGCCTGTTCTTCTGCCCCTCTGAAGTCCTGTCCGCCCCCACTAGGAGCTTCTGGAATGGGGAAGGTCTTGGTGTTTCTAATGCCTGCTTCTGTCCTTTGAAATCCTCCTCAGCTTTGCATGAGTAATGGGTATCCCTCCCACGTGTGGGGCTGAGGCTAATTTTGACCTTGTGTAGTGAGACTTGCTTTTAATTTGGTCTACAGGGTGATCCAAGGGCAGCTTCAGGGGTGATGACTAGAGCTCTGGATTGGAAAAATCAGAATGGCAGTCACATCTGGGGACTGGAATGTGGTGATGACACCCTAGGACTGTCAGGCCCAATGGTTTGGATTCAAATCCCAGATCCCCCAATCCCTAGAAGTGTGGACCTGGACAAGTTGCTTAATGTTCTGTTCTTCTATAAAATGCAGACTATCCTTGTACCTCCTGCATATGGAAATTTCGAGGCAGAGCAGAAAGTGGCTAGCATTTATTGAGCATCTGTGTGTGCAGGATGTTGGCCTGCAGATGCTCTAAATGCTGGCCACCTTCTGGTACCATCAGCATTCTAGGAATCCTGTTCCCATACCTTATTTCCCTGATAGGGAGTCTGAAGCCACCCAGGTTGTTTACATGTCTAAGGTCACCTACCTGGCAGTAGGACCAGAATTCCTTTGGCACTGGAAACCAGATCCAGGACCCCTTCCAGGTAGCCAACTTGCAGCAGTCAGGCCTATTTCTCAAAGGCTAGCACATACATCAGACTATCCCAGCAGGCTTGTTAAAAGCAGGTTCTGGAGTCCCAACATTGAGCCATGAAAAGGAGACTTCTTGTGGTTCATGAATATCTGTGTTTGAACCAAGAGCTTGCTCTTGAACTCAAAAGTTTGAGAATTGCCTCAGTGCTTAGGTGATTCAGTCCAAAGAAGGCAGTAGACTCTCCATGCTTTCCTACCAGCCCAAATGTCTGTCTTTCTTGTGTTCCTGCACAGTGGCCCAGCAGCTTGTCCTCAGAGAGCTGTGGACATGTCAACATGGATGAGGCTGATGGGACCTGAAGGTCCGCGGGGACTAAGTGCCTGAAGGAGGCTGAGGTGGTTGATGACCACTGACATTCAGGGAGGGCAGCTGAGGTAAGAGAGCAGGTAGACTTTAGGAGAGGGAGGTCCCCAAATCGTGGGGACTGTGAGTAGACAGGAAGAAGGAACAGCTCACCTGGCCGTCCTGGACCTCTGGGAGCTGGTGCCACTGACAGCAGTGAAGGACTGTGGAGAAGGGCATGACATGTCTCATAGACCACTGACTCAGCCAGTCCCTTCCTTCAGTACAGCCAGGTTCCGGCTTTTCATGACGAAACAACCTGCTCACCCGCTCCAGCCACACAAGGCTGCTGTTTATTTGGTTTCCTCTGTACATTTTCTTGTCTTTTGGAGGTGGCTATGGGATGGCAGTGTGCCCCTGGATATTCTTTGTTCCACAAATCTCCAAGAGCATGTGGAACCAGCATGGTTATAGTATAGCATGGAAAGCATGGGAACAGCAGGCCACAGGGGGGCAGGGCACAGGGTGTCAGGGCACAGGGTGTCAGGGTACAGGGGGGCAGGGCACAGGGGGCAGGGTACAGGGGGGCAGGGCACAGGGGGGCAGGGCACAGGGGGCAGGGCACAGGGGGCAGGGCACAGGGTGTCAGGGCACAGGGGGCAGGGTACAGGGGGGCAGGGCACAGGGGGCAGGGCACAGGGGGTCAGGGCACAGGGGGCAGGGCAAGGGGGGCAGAGCACGGGGGGCAGGGCACAGGGGGCAGGGCACAGGGGGCAGGGCACAGGGGGCAGGGCACAGGGGGGCAGGGCACAGGAGGCAGGGCACAGGGGGCAGGGCACAGGGGGCAGGGCACAGGGGGGCAGGGCACAGGGGGGCAGGGCACAGGGGGGCAGAGCACGGGGGGCAGGGCACAGGGGGGCAGGGCACAGGGTGTCAGGCCACAGGGGGCAGGGCACAGGGTGTCAGGGCACGGGGGGCAGGGCACGGGGGGCAGGGCACAGGGGGCAGGGCACAGGGGGCAGGGCAAGGGGGGCAGAGCACGGGGGGCAGGGCACAGGGGGCAGGGCACAGGGGGCAGGGCACAGGGGGCAGGGCACAGGGGGCAGGGCAAGGGGGCAGGGCACAGGGGGGCAGGGCACAGGGGGCAGGGCACAGGGGGCAGGGCACAGGGGGCAGGGCACAGGGGGCAGGGCACAGGGGGGCAGGGCACAGGGGGCAGGGCACAGGGGGCAGGGCACAGGGGGCAGGGCACAGGGGGGCAGGGCACAGGGGGCAGGGCACAGGGGGCAGGGCACAGGGGGGCAGGGCACAGGGGGCAGGGCACAGGGGGCAGGGCACAGGGGGCAGGGCACAGGGGGGCAGGGCACAGGGGGCAGGGCACAGGGGGCAGGGTACCGGGGGCAGGGCACAGGGAAAGGCAAGCCACGGGGAGGTACAGGCTGGTGGTACCCTCGCTCCCTCCTGTCCTTCCCACATCTGCTGCTCAGCAGGGCTGGGGTGGCCTCACCTTGGCAGACATGAAGAAGAGTGTTCCCTGGCTCCTGTCTCTGGAGGTTACATAGATTTATTTCTGCTGCTTTACATCCTTTCTGGCATGTGGCAGAGTATAAATGGGGAGTAAATAAAAATAGATTCATCAGCAGTTTCTGAGTTTCTGGAACATTTGGGATGGCAGTGGATGTTCCTCTCTGCACCCTTTAGGTCAGAATCAAGGTGTGTGTGTGACGATAAAGACTAAGGCTGTCACCCTGAACCCCTCCCCGTGAGCAGAGGCTCCTGCCAGACACCTCCATGAGGGAGACACAGGAGTAGCCACCTTCCCCAGGGTGGCTTGGGCCATTCTCTGAGCTGAGTGCATTACATGCATCAACTCCTCCAGGCGGGCACCGGGTGAGCAAAGCAAACCCTACCAAGACTAAACTATGTTCTAAGGACTCATGGTGAACAGGAGATTAGGACTTATGCCTGTCCCGGGAGCCCCACTCAAACCCCAGGCAGCAGAAGCAGCTGCTTGGTCTCTTGCAGGAGGGTGGCCTCTGAGTGTCCGCTGCTAGTTGGCAGAAAGCCAGCCGGTATACATGGCTTTGTTTCATTCATTCAGAGGTTGCTGGAGGCAATATGGCTGTGCTGGGAAGACTGGAACCCTTGGAAGGCAGGACCTAAGGTGCACCAAATTGTTCTGCCAAGACAACAGTCCTATACAGCCTTGTATGCATGGTGCCTTCAGCTTCAGAGTCAAGTGCGGCCATTGTTGGCAGAAAGTCAGCCCAGCTTCAATATAAAACAGTTTCCATTGCTCATCATGTCCAACAGAGCAGCCAAAGAGAAGATTTCCTTCTGGGCAGGAGACGGTCCCCACTACCTGTTCTTCAGAGGGTGGTGATTTGGAGTAAACTTTTGGCTGGGGGCTCACTTTATTCCAGTGGCCCCCATGAAGGCTTGAGTACTCTGCCTCTCTGCTCCTCTATTCTAGAAGAACCCTAGTGTATGCAGTTCTTTTCTGTGTTTACCCGTCTTATGTGGGCAGGCTCAGCCCTGGTCTAATAGACCCTCGAGGACCCATCTAGGCACAGACTGTGGTGGTGAAGATTGGTTGTCAACTTGGCCGGATGGATGGACACCTAGGAAATTGGTAAGTAAAGTGTACTTCTGAGGATGTCTGCAAACCTGTTTCCACAGAAGACTGGCGTGTGGCTCAGTGAAGTGTGTGGGAAGACCAGCCCTCAGTGTTGGTAGCCCATCGACAAACAGGCGACCCAACGGACGGTAAAGGGTAAAAGGGAAACTGAGTGGGTCACTTCTCACCGTTGTTGCCAGTGGACCTGAGACTTTGGATTCTTGAGCCTTTGAGTGTGTACTTGAAAGCAGCAAATTCTTGGGGTTTCAAGCTTGCAGCCTGATGGGAGCTGCCTGTAAATCTCTCTCCGTCTGATGTTTTTACCTTCTTAGACTGAGCAGCAACTGGTTTCCCTGGCTCTCCATTCTGCAGAAGAGCCACTAGGGGACTGTTCAGCCTGCCAATCAAACACAGTCTCCCTTCATTGGTTCTGTCCCTCTGGGGAACCCTAACTACTACCTGGGGCTACACCTGTTCCATTCTTCCCTGCTCTTGGCTAACTATGTCACCAGTGCTCCAATTCTGCTCACCCAGCAACCCCAGAATTTCCAATAACCCCCTGCTTCTTCACTACCACCCTCTCTGCCTAGTCACTACTGTCCTGCTCAGTAACCCCCCAAACAGTGTACTCCACAGGTACAGACATGACGTCATCAGGACACCTCACTGTGCTGGTGTCGGAACAGTGGGTAGAAAATATGGATGCTATGCCCAGCTGGAGATGAAGGCATGAACCCTGGCTCATGCTGTTTCTTGAAATAGATCTTGAAGTGTGATCACCGGATTCCATCTCCCTCACACTGGCTAGTGAAACTGCAACCAAAGCGGATCTCTTCCATCCTTGATAGACAGAAAATGAGCAACGAGTGGACCCTCTTTGCTCCTATTTAAACACCTGGAACCCTTTCTATGAAACCAGAAAATTGACTAGCCCTCAGACCTCCTGTTTTCACCCTCATTGTGTACTGTTCTTCTCTGAGGGCCAAGCATCCTTCACAAGTAATATAACCAGTTTTCTCGTCCTTGGCGTCCTTGGCGTCCTTGGCGTTCTTGCTGGGTAACTGACATGGAGGCAGACCTGAGTCTAGGATGTTAACAGCAATACTAGCTCCTGCTTACTAGATGTGAACAGAGCCATCCTCCCCTCCCCTAATAAAGGCAGTTAAAATTGTCTCCAGCCATTGCCAAATGTTCCCCCGAGGAGCAAATCCCCCCTTGACCCCCGCTCCCCTCCCTGCTGTGTGTATGTTTAACCACTACCGTGACATCAAGAGAACAAGGATCCGGAGGTTATCTGTTTAAACCCACGTTCTCCAGTGTTCTTCCTGAATTTCTCTCTTTAACTCCTAGCAACTTGGCTCCATGTCATTGTTCTACGTGGCTCTGCAGTTAACACGCTATGTGGATGTGGGCTAACTGAGCTTCATGATCAGAAGACATCCTCGGAGCAAAGCAGCTTTGGATAAAGTAGCAAACAAAGTGAACATGAATGTATACATGTATACGATGTGTATAATCCGTGCTGGGCTAAAGGTGCCCCAGGGTGTATTGCCTCCATACTCAGTCCTCTTCCTAGTGGTTGGGAAAGGCGTGCACATGATCAAAACGCAGTGTGGTCATTGTGGAACATGCTCAGGAGACATCTGACAGTAGCGTGAGTCCAGGCACCAACTCAGACCATCTCATTTCCTACACGAGCACACTAAGCATCCTCCATGGGTGAAGAGAGAGGTTAGATGAAGCTACTATGCTCATCTTTAACTTTGTAGTTTGAAATTTTAGACTTACAGAAGTTGTGAAAGTAGTGTAGGGTTCCTTTGTATCCATCATTAGATTTCTCTAAGGTAACATCTTAAACAGCCAACAGTACAAGCGTAGAAACCAGGAAATTGACACTGACTCATGATGAACCTGTTTGAGTTTCACATTACCTCACTAATGCGTCTTTCTGCTTTAGGATCCAATCTGGGACCCCACTTTGCATGTTCTTGTCACATCTCCTTTGTCTTGAGAAATCAGGGACAATTCTTCAGTTTGTTATTCATGACTTTGACACTTTTCAGAGAACTGGCCAATTATCCTGTAAAAATATCCCCTCGTTTGGATTTGTCCAATGTTTTAACATAATTAGATTGTTGTTCTGCATTTTTGTCAAGATCCACATAGAACTGGCTTCTTGGGGAGTCTGGTTAAAGGGTATTTTGTCAGTATGTCTTCTTACCCTTCATGCTTTGATCGTTTGGTTAAGACAATGACTACCAGGCTGGTTATTCTTTTTCTATTTGTAACTAATAACCATCTTGTGGGAAGGTATTTCGAGACTACTTACGTATCCTGCTTCCCATTACACTTCTGCCTGGTCAGTTCGGCCTCCTTCCCTGTCACGATTGCTCTTTTGTAATCCAGTTAATGATGTTTTTTTCTACTTCTATGCCTTCTTTCACTTTTATTAGTTGGAATTCAACTATAAGAAATCGATGGTCCTGTTCTCCCTTTCATTTATTTCTTACTTATTCCAGCATGTTCTCATGTGAATTGTGATGAGCCATGGGTCACCTGATCCCACTGCTATAGTTCTTAGTTCTCAGCCTCATCAGTTGTCTGGATTACAATCACAACCTCCTTGCTGGGATCCTAGATGCCACAGATTGTACATGTCCTGGTGAGGGTGCTCCATGCCAGTCTGTCACCTCCCTCAGTTTTCCCTTGTACCCATAGCTCCTTATGAATGACATATAATGGCAGCTAACACCTGTAAAATATTTATAAAGTGTTTTTCATGTACAGTCTCACTGAATCCTCACAATAGCTGGATCAATTTTATCCTAATCAGCAGCAGCAGCAGGAGGAGGAGGAGGAGGAGGAGGAGCAGCTGGAGGAGCAGCAGCAGCAGGAGGAGCAGCAGCAGCAAGAGGAGGAGCAGCAGCAGCAGGAGGAGGAGGAGGAGCAGGAGGAGCAGGAGGAGGAGGGGGAGGAGCAGCAGGAGGAGCAGCAGGAGGAGGAGGAGCAGCAGCAGCAGGAGGAGGAGCAGCAGCAGCAGGAGGAGGAGCAGCAGCAGCAGGAGCAGGAGGAGGAGCAGCAGGAGGAGGAGGAGCAGCAGCAGGAGGAGGAGGAACAGCAGCAGGAGGAGCAGGAGCAGCAGGAGGAGGAGGAGCAGCAGCAGGAGGAGGAGGAGGAGCAGCAGCAGGAGGAGCAGGAGCAGCAGGAGGAGGAGGAGGAGCAGCAGCAGGAGGAGGAGGAGCAGCAGGAGGAGGAGGAGCAGCAGCAGGAGGAGGAGGAGCAGCAGCAGGAGGAGGAGGAGCAGCAGGAGGAGGAGCAGCAGCAGGAGGAGGAGGAGCAGCAGCAGGAGGAGGAGGAGGAGCAGCAGCAGGAGGAGCAGGAGCAGCAGGAGGAGGAGGAGGAGCAGCAGCAGGAGGAGGAGGAGCAGCAGGAGGAGGAGGAGCAGCAGGAGGAGGAGGAGCAGCAGGAGGAGGAGGAGCAGCAGCAGCAGGAGGAGGAGGAGCAGCAGCAGGAGGAGGAGGAGCAGCAGCAGGAGGAGCAGCAGGAGGAGGAGGAGCAGAAGCAGCAGGAGGAGGAGCAGGAGCAGCAGGAGCAGGAGCAGCAGCAGGAGCAGGAGCAGCAGCAGGAGGAGGAGCAGGAGCAGCAGGAGGAGCAGCAGGAGGAGGAGGAGCAGCAGGAGGAGGAGGAGCAGCAGCAGCAGGAGGAGGAGCAGCAGCAGCAGCAGGAGGAGGAGGAGGAGCAGGAGCAGCAGGAGGAGCAGCAGCAGAAGGAGCAGCAGCAGGAGCAGCAGCAGGAGGAGGAGGAGCAGCAGCAGCAGGAGGAGGAGGAGCAGCAGCAGCAGGAGGAGGAGGAGCAGCAGCAGCAGGAGGAGGAGCAGCAGGAGGAGCAGCAGCAGGAGGAGGAGCAGGAGCAGCAGGAGCAGCAGCAGGAGGAGGAGGAGCAGGAGCAGCAGGAGGAGCAGGAGCAGCAGGAGGAGGAACAGCAGCAGGAGGAGCAGCAGCAGGAGGAGGAGGAGCAGCAGCAGCAGGAGGAGCAGCAGCAGGAGGAGGAGGAGCAGCAGCAGCAGGAGGAGCAGCAGCAGGAGGAGGAGCAGGAGCAGCAGGAGGAGCAGCAGGAGGAGCAGCAGCAGGAGGAGGAAGAGCTGCAGGAGTAGGAGCAGCAGCAACAACAGCAACAGCAGGAGCAGCAGGAACAGGAAGAGCAGCAGCAGCAGCAGTAGCAGAGGCAGCAGCAGCAGTAGCCGAGGCAGCAGCAGAGGCAGCAGCAGCAGCAGAGGCAGCAGCAGCAGCAGCAGGAGCAGCAGTAGCAGCAGCAGCAGAGGCAGCAGCAGGAGCAGCAGCAGCAACAGCAGCAGAAGCAGCAGCAGCAGCAGAGGCATCATCATCATCAGCAGAGGCAGCAGCAGCAGCAGAGGCAGCAGCAGCAGTCCCATAACACAGATGAAGCACTGAGGAACAGAAGCATTAGGCAACTTCTCCAGTATTGCTGAACTCCTAACTGCTGAGCCCATACTCTTGGCCACTAGATATCCACTTGCTAATTGGACACTAATGATCCGACCTTGGCTACTTCTCCAGTCACATTGCCCACCAGTCTCAATGTTTACTGCACTTTCTATAAACAGTAGTTGTAACAGAAGAAGGAATTCTTTCTCAGCGTTGCTCAGGGTCCAGATGACATTTTGGCTGCCGTGGTGTTAGGGACATCAGTCGTAGCAGAAGGAGTAGTTTTCTAAGTATTATAATTGTATAAACAGTGGTCAGCTTTCCCATGATAGTACATAAACCTAGTAGTTAAGTGTATACCACTAGGCTGCAATTGTTCTCTCCTCTACCTGTGTACTCCATGTGCATGTCTCTGTGTGTGCGTGTGTGTATGTGTGTGTGTACTCATATGGAAGCCTGAGGACAACCTGAAGTACCAGTCCTCAGGTGCCATCCTCCTTTATTTTGAGACAGGACTCCTGACAGCCTGAAGCTCACCTAGTGACTGGGCTGCTTTGCTGGTGAGCTCCAGGGCTGCACCTGTCTCTGCCTCCCTAGCACTGAGGCTACAAGGACACGCCACCGTACTCTGCTTTAGTTCCTGTGGCTTCTGAGGGTCTGCAGTGGTGCCTCTTTATTAGATGCCCCACTGGGTCATAACATGGCTCTGCTTTAGTCTAAAGCTGTGAGAACTTGTACACCAACTCAACTATTTCAATTTGCTATCTCCCTTCAATACTCAAAAATGTTACGTCCTGTGTATAATATGTGCTCATTCACCAACTTATACCCACACATAAGACATGGGGAGGAACCTATTATTCTAGTACAAGTCAATATGGGTCTTAAATATATCATCTAAAGAACTTTATCCCACATGTGTTGGAGAAAACAATTTTTTTCTCCAGATTTTAAAGGGATAGAATTGTGCATAGTCCATATAATTTGTAATGAACACAACTGGGTCTCAGAGAAGTATGCCATAATCTCAGATACTTGTACTGTTGTAGTAATATACCAGACTATTCTAAGTGGAGCAAGTATACATTTTTAATAGTTTCATGCTAAGTTTTATTAGTAAATCTTCCAAGTTATTTTCACTTTCAGTCCTGTTTTAGGATTGCAGATAGAGGATTATTTGTACACCAAAATTAGGGTATTAGTAATACTGCATCCAGATGTGGTGGTGCACATCTGTAATCCTAGCACTTGGGAGGGGGAAATAGAAGCATTGCAAGTTCCAGGCCAGCCTGGATTACACAATGAGACTGTATTTTAAAAGTTTAAAAACTACGTTAAGTATAAAGATGACACAAAGAGACACTCACCATCTGTCCTTGAGGGAAGGTGAAAGGGGTTTCTGGGGATGAGAATGCTGTGGTCTCGGGGACTTGTGGGCAGGAGAGTTCTGTGACTGTTCTCCTGGTCATGGATTGAGAAGAAGGGGCCTATGACAGTTGTCCAGGAGAAAGGTACTGAGGGCTTGATTCTGGGTGGTGATGGGCTGGAAGCAGAAGTCCTGATGTGAGATAGTACTGAGAAAAAAGCTACTGGCTATGGTAGGGAAGGGGACCAGCCCTGCGAGTCAGGCACTTGCAGGCCTTGGGCTCCATGGGTGAGGGGGATGTTGATGTCCTTAGCAGAGGCAGAGGAAAGGGGAAGAGGGCTGGAGAGAGGAAGGATGCATTTAAATCTGTGGGATTTACCTGTGGCCATCAGACTGAAAATAAACTCAAGGAATGAAAATGAACAGAAGTCTCAAATTGCTTCTAAAATGATGCAAATATATGATATTGGTCAAGGACCTTTCTGTCATAATCTATTCTTCCTTTAAAAAAGATTTATTTATTTTTATTTTTTGTGCGTTTGAGTGTTTGGCTTGCATGTATGCATGTGGACTCTGTGTGTGTGTGTGTGTGTGTGTGTGTGTGTGTGTGTGTTGCTCACAGAGGTCAGCTAGCCCCCATCCATTGGTTTTCAAATGTCCTCATCACAGGCCTGCAATCCCCCTGCCACACAAGACCAACACAATTCCTCAAACAGAGCATGCCCAGGTGTCCAGAGTGATCTGTCCCCATGCCGGGAGAAAGCCGTCATGTATTCTGATGGTTTGCATGGTCAAATGACAGATGATCACTATTTCTTTATAAAAAATAACAATAGTCCTTGTCACCAAGTGGATGTTTGGAACCCAAACTTCATTTATAAATGCAGATTTCAGGTGTCAATTGTGAACTTTGGGAAATAGAGAGGTGAAATGGATTTCATGTTGAGTAAGTTATAACATGCATCGTTAGCTTGAGTAGAATGGAGAGATGGGAACAGTTGCAGAAGATAAGCCTGAAGTTCCCTCCTCTTGCCATCACTGAACAGCTGGTACCTGCCAGCCCCTGGTCAGAATGGGTGTCCCCATGCTATAGGGTCACTGGTCTTTCCTCTGTTGGGGCAGAGGGAAAGGTGCTAAGGAAGGCCTTCCCCGAGATCACCCTCTCATTCTGTATGGAGGCTCCTGGCCTGTGTCCAGGAAGCTCAGCAGAATCATCCTGTGACTTAACCCAGAAGGGCTTCCTTATGATGAGAACCAGCCCAGAGTGTCCATGGGATTGATGGATGCTGTTTCCCGTTTCTCTACTTTATACCTCTCTCATCGTTTGCTGACAATATTTGGAACTCTGGAGGCTCTCAGGACTGTGATGCAGGGGAAGAGAAATTGAGATGGGCTGATATATTACGTAGACAAGGAAGATAAAATAAGAAAAAGTTGACTCAGATCTGGTTTCAGTTCTTAAGGATTGCTTTTGATAGAGACAAATAATGGTTGGGGAATGATGATCTTGTTTAGAAATGGGAGAACTGCGTGGGGGTCAACAGTGGCAACCAGGCATGGTCCTGTATTCTCACGCACTCCAAGGGGTTTGGTTCTATAAAAGTTCCATTCTTAGCTCACCCAACAAGAGATGGGTGTTCTAGAGACCCAAGAGAAGGCAGTTATCTGCTGTCCTAGGAGACTGAGCCAGAACCCAGAGGCCCTGAAGCTGACCCTAGTATGAGAAAGGACTTGTATCAATACATCCTGATTCTCTACCAGAAGTTGGCTGTATCCTAAGCCCTATCTATAACTTACAAGCAGTTGTTAAATATCTGTAATAATGTACCAGGGAACCCACATCTCTTGCGGGCCACAAGAATATATTATAGAGATTCAGCTGTGTATTAAAGCTATACTTTGACTGGCCAAGGGTCTGTCAAAAGGCAAGCCATTTATTAAGAATATTTGCTGTTATCCAGCTTTTAGTATTTCAGCTGTCCTCTACTATGAAATTCTTGCATGCCCAAATATTCCCAGACCATTTGGCAAACAGTTCAGCTCCTCAGACCTGCTGAACTTCTAGGTAACTAACTCCCCCCCTCCCCCTGCCCCTGAGCCTAGGAAACAAGCTGGCTGGAGATGCATAGCTTTCTTTTTTGTGCAAATGAAGCTCAGACCATCCCCTTCCTCCATGCCTATGAGCATGCCAGAGAGATTGACTGAGAACAATAGGACTTTTTAACAGAACCAGGTGCAGTAAGGACTGGAGCAGAATTCCAGAGGCAGACACAGAGAGAGAAGAGGAAAACAGAGGTTCAGTAGAGGGTAAAGCAGATCTCTTGTAGAGTTTATCAGGGCCGGGGGTAAAGACCCAGGAAGGATATAGATGGACGACGAAAGGACAGAGGAGGAAGATCAGGTCAAAAGCATAAGAGTTTACTAAAACTATGAGGACAGGAAAACTGGGCACAGAGAGGAGCTAAATATGAGGACGGGGCTGAAATTGCATAGATAGGATTGGCTTAGAAGAATAAAGTGAATGGACTAAAGAACTCAGTGTATCTAGCTTCATTCCCGTGCCCCTGGTAGTGTCCCTTCTGGGCCCCCTGGGATAGTATTAAGGCTGGTCCTTAATATTATACAAAACACATCCATTAATGTCTTTTCAACGTTTTTAGGTTTTAGCTTGTGTAGTCTCTCAAAGGCCATACAAGAAGATTGGAGACCAGCATCAGGTCCTGTAGCCATGTCAGGATTTAACTGGCCCCTCCTGTGGGTCTGCCTTGCGTCATAGTGTTAATACACACTAACAAAGGGTGTTATGCTGATGGGGTTTAGATCTGATTGGAAAAATCTAATGGACTGATGCAACAGTGATGGTTGTAGGTTTGTTGATTGTGGGGGCCATCCCACCCCCACTTTTCCCCCAGAGTACTCTTGAGTAGGAGCAGCAGGAAATACTAGATAGAAGAATAGAGGGGAGAGAAACAGATGGAAATACAGGATAGCCTCAGGAGGGCCTGCCTGGATCCTAATCCTTTGGGCCCTGACTGTCTCTGCCAAAGGGTTTTTAAAGGAATGCCAAGGGGTGGAGCAAAAGACCTCCCCCCAGCACAGCCAAGTGCAGACCATCTCAGACACCTGGTACTCAGGCCCGTGGTCCAATCACCCTCTTTATGCAGACCTGCTGGGTAAAGCCACTAGGAAACCTAACTAGGCTCCAACAGTTGATGAGGTATTTTCTAGAACATGATGGAGTTAAATAGAGTAGCTACAATCTCCCTTATCTTGCTTGTCCATCCAAAACCCTCAACTGGCCTCAGAATCTATTCTGGACCCCAAGTTGGCAAGAATGGAGTTGGCTGAGGCATCCTCCCCAGAATCCCAGCTCTTTCCCAGGGGTACCCTAGAAGAAAGCCTGTAGCAGAGAATTTTCTTGCCCTCCTTATCAAACTGAGGGTTCTGTTTGCTTGTTTATATATGGGTGCTGCCTAGTAGTTAAATCTGCTATAGGACTAGGTGGTAGGAAAGTGTTTGAGGGCATTATTGCTGATAAATATCACATGGAAATGCACTTTGGCTGGCATAAGCCAACTCCTGAAAAATGAGCCCCTTATTGTCCTTCCAATGAGACCAGCTACACAACAGCTAGCCTGGGGAGCAAAATACTGGCGAGAAATTGAAGGCATAGATCTGCCTCAGAGCACAGCCTCCAGATGTTATTGTGGGGTGTAGGCTTGAAGACTCTACAGCTCTATGCAGGGTAGACTGCAGTTTGGGGGCAGGGTAGGCCAGGAGGGACTAGCAGGGGTGCTGCTAGAGCCTGGCATGTACTGGGATGGCCTCAGGACAGGAGACAATCCCCAGGGCTGGCGATGGCATCATTTTGAGTCCAGTCAAGAAAACAGGAGCCAGGGAGATCTTTTCCTTGTTGGAGGCTGTATGAGGGATTGGCTCCAGAGGTAAACAAGGCCACAGGAGCAACAGAGAGAAAGTGCATAATCCTGACGGAGCAGAAGGCCAAAGAGACCTCAGTTAAGGAAGTTTGACTCTCCCTGGATTCAGCTTGTGCATGAGCCTGAGCCTGGCCTGACCCTGTAGGTTTATCTAGGAGGCTAGAGCTGTGGCAAGTGCCAGAGTGGCTGGTGATGTCTGAGCAAAGAGCAGGGTGCTTTTCTGCAGTCCACTGCAGACTCTAAGCAAAGCTGCCAAGGCATCTGAGAAGCACAGTTTGCAGTCTCCTGCCCGAGGGACGGGGGAGCCTAGAAGGCTTCCGTGGGACTGGAGGGAGTGGAGGCAGAAGCAGTGCAGAGTTCTGGTGATAAAGAAGCAGAAAGAGGAGCTGGGAGAGAACTGGTTACTTGGTTCAATGAGAAAAACATATTCAAGACTTAACTCCATCACGCCCTTAGATGTTCTTTTGTTTTTCCACAGTTCTCTAGAGACAAGAGGTTAACATGGGAGGCAATCCACACTCCATTACAGGAGTGTCCTCTTCCAAGTATGGGGAAGAAACCTCTGCGACCTTTGCGTGAACATGGCTGGTGACCACAAGCTCGCTACCTCGATGGTACAGCCAGTTCATCTCATTCGGTAGGCAGCTGTTCACTGGTAAGTGCTTTATTGAACTAACACTTGTCAGGGGATCTTTGCCTGCCTATTCCTGTTCTGTGCATCACAGGCTGTCTCCTTTGCAGCCTCTTCTTGACTGTGGCTTCTGTATTAGTCAGGAGCAGTTTGTTCATGAACGACACCCCCAACTCAAAACAAAACAAAATAAAGCAAAATGATAACAAACAAACCAACCAACCCCATGACTTGAATAAAGTGTAGAGTTTATGAGCTGCAGCAGAGGGATAGTAGGAGACCGACACAAATTGCCCAGGGCCTAGTCTCTCTCCACATGTCTACATTTCCATCTTGACATCCTCATGCCCCAAGAGAGGCTCCAGCTGTTACATCCGAGGAGCAGCAGGATGGGTAGGATCAGTGTGAGCAGGATCTCTTTTAAGGAAAAAAGAACTAAAAGTTATCCTTTGAAACTTTTATTGATAAGTGAATACTTGGTCTCATGACCAGAATCTAGCTGCAAAGGAGTCTGGGAAGTATATCCTTGAATTGGACAGCTAAATACCCAGGCAAAGCTTGCTTCCATGGCTGAGGTAAAAAGACAACAGATTCTGAGGTACAGCCAATCACTTTAGCAAAAACACAGGCCAAACAATGTGCTAGGTCAGGCTCACATTTAATGTGAAGTGAATAGGGGAGGTTTTGAATGCAGCCACGGGAGCCTGGGGCTTTGAATTTCCACCAAGCTCCCAGTTGATTCCAATACTACAGATACATGGGCCAAATAAAACATATGGGTTTAGGCACTAGAAACTCAATGTTGAATAGGATGAGCTAAGTCTCACCTTGAGCCCTACCAGTAGGGTTCAACCTTGGCTTTCATTGTAAACCCTTCTTGGAGAGGGCTGTGAAATTCAAAGCCTGATTACCAAATGCTCTCCACAGATGTATGCTTCCTTCCCTTGGTGAGGTTCCTGTCCTTCCCTAGAAAGGACACTAGTCAGAAACTCAACACATCATCCTCAGACTCCAGAAAATGAGCAATGTGGGTCTGTGGAGAGCTAGGTAGAGTTTGTGGAGATCGGAGACAGAGGGGGTCCATGGGACATTGAGAACAGCAGAAACGAAGCTTCTGGCTGGCACAGGGCAGCGCAGCCGGCACTTCCTTCTGTGCCAGGCAGGACAGGGCCCCGAAAGAAACAGGGCTGCCACCACGGGTCTGCCCAGCTCCCATCTGCTGGGGAGAGAAAGGACATGGAACAGAGGCAGGAATTCAGGCAATTAATCCTTTATTTAAAGAATAATAAACAGCCAGATTTTACATACTGAAAGAGGGAACAAGGTAAAAGGGGTTAAAAACTAAAAAGCAAGGACGGCAGACACCAATTAACACAATGCTAATTGACAATTTCCCCAAGCTTCCATGGAACATGCCAGGCCGATTTCCCCAATTGCTAATTAAATCAAACCACACACACAATACTAATTTCCCTAACTTAGGGAACTCAATAGACAAATAAAATGAGAAACTAACTTAAACATTTTGTCAAAGTATGGCGAGAAGGGTGAATACAATCTCCACATGAATAAACTTTGGTTCCGTCTCCATCTGTGAAAGTTCTGGCATGTTTAATAAAATGTTGAAATTTCCCAGTGTCTCCATTCTATCACAATTGCATAAATGTACTTCCCTAATCACAAAATAACACACAGCAGTCCTCTCCCACTTACGCTCTCTCCCTCTGGTGAAGGGTACCCAGCACATCCTGCAAGTGACATGTAAATTGCACCATTTAAAAATTATAAAATATCTACTTAATTACAATTAAAAACAAAGGAATAACTTTTCTTTAAAATAGTCCCCAAGGTTCCCCGAGCTGGCTTGGGGAAAAAGAGAAGCCAATCACTTAATCACACCACAGAGTGTGTAGAGGTAACTGGCCCGGCAGCTCCCCTCCCCCAGTTCCCTGCATGCACACTGGCTGGGCGCTGATCTGTCTCAAGGGCCCCATCACTCCCCCTCCAGCCCTGGCTGAAGCTTTGAAATGTCCCCTTTCACCTCCGTGCCCCACCCAGGGCCCATTAGATGCATCCCTGTTGGACTGTGCCGTCAGATGGGGGTGGGCTTTTCAGGTCATCTGTCGATTCACTCATTTTACACGGGAAACTCACACCAGGAGTTGTGGGTGTGGCTCAGATATGACAGCTGGCCTGAGCCCCCAGGTTTTTTTTTTTAATTATACAAGAAACATGTGATTATTTTAATAATTGGGGCTACTAGCACAGTGTTTACTATGCCAGCCATACCTCTAAGAGCATGCTCCCTAATCAACTTGGTTGATCCTCACAGTGATCCTGAGAGCCTCAGACCATTTTTTCCTCCATTTTATAGATAAGGGAACCTAGGCACTGACATGTTCAATGACAATGTCAAAAGGCAGAACAAGATCTGGCTTTTTAACTGCTCCTTTGTAGACCCATGAGGAGACACAGATAGATGTAACTCTCAGTAGGGAATGAGAAGTAAGCAATGCCTACACCACTCAGGTGCAGCTCGAATTAGAGTCTGGAATATTTCTAACACGATTCATTCTTCCCATATTAAAAAAAAAGTAGAATTAAACATGTCCATGTGCCCCCTCTCCATGGTTCACCCGACTTTATTTTTCCCCTAATGGCGTATAATGACTAGCTTCTGGTGCTCACATGCACGTACATCGGGGTCTTCAGTGGTTGAGATGCTCTTTGCTGAATGGATGTGGCACAATTTATTTAACCTATGACATTTGAGTCATTTTCTTCTTTCTCTTTCATAGGATGTTTTGACTAACTTCTCTACAGAACCGTCTTTACCCATCTGTTAGCTTTTCTTAGGGCAACACCTTTACTACAAAACATGGGAAGGTGAAGCGGGGGTGGGGAGTGGGGGGTGGGGGTGGGGGATGGGATGGGGTGGGGTGGGGGGGTGAGTGGAGCACTCAACACACACAGCTGGGAAGCCTGAACCCTCACTAGCCATGGAGGAAACCGCTAATGAAATTCTTCACCTCATGCCCATTCTTGTGCAATCCCGCTTTTGGGGGGTAGTTTGCAGGGTGAAGGGGCTGTCACTAAAACTAGGGCAGAGCCTCCTAAAACAATGAAACAGAAGAGTTACTGTCTATGTCTGAGAAAGCTACTCAGGGAGTGGGGTAGTGGTTAGCGTGAGACAAGGTGTGTGTGCCTTAAAACGCTAATTTAGGGCCTAGAAAAATGGTGCAGAAGTTAAGAGCATTGGCTGCTCTTCCAGAGGACCCGGGTTCAATTCCCAGAACCTACATATTGGCTCACAATCATCTATGACTCCGGTTCCAGGGGATCCACCATCCCCTGCTGGTCTCTGCAGGAACCAGGCATGCAAGCGGTGCACAGACGCACATTTAAGACACTCCAAATCAGGGCTAGTCTTATTCTAGGGTAAGGACTGTCGGTGTATACAATGCTTGTTTACCTGGTTCTTTACATCCTACCCTCCAGCCACAGAAGTAAGGAAGCACTCCTTCATTCTGGGGTGGAGGTATGGGGGACAGAGTTGGGCTCTGAAGCTTTTCTGGCCTTTTTATCTGACTGGCATCCTCAATACATCTGTCAAGAGGGAGGTAGATTATCTGTCCTTGTCCCTTCCTGGGACAAAAGCAGACCTGTCACCATCAGATCAGGGGACCTTTAGAACTGCCTGGAAGGACAGCCGAAAGTCCTCCTCATTCATTGTGGCTTATCATAATCACTGACCCCTCCCCCAGGATGAAATAGGAATGAAATAGCAATGTGATAGGTTAATGTCGATAATTAAAGAGAGTTTAAGAGCAGTGTGAGACTGAACTGTGTGTGTGGGTGGTTGAAATGGTTGTTTGATGTGAAAGTCAATGATTGAATTATTCAGAGAGAGTGATTTCCAAATGATAATTTTACACTTTACATAACTGATTCTGATTTATTATAGTGGCACCCAGTGGAGCTGGCTTAGTTCTAAGGGGCTGTCAGCTTTTCTGTCCCAGCCCCTGGGCTAAGTCCCCACCCCTCCAAGAAAAGAACTGCTTCTGTCCAAAATTCAGTGTTGTTCTTGTCTCTCTTGCATGAATTTCAGCCCCTTATCCCTGTGGGAATGTATGGCTTTTTGGCTCTGTAATGTATAACTTGGCAGAGGTGTGTGTGTGTGTGTGTGTGTGTGTGTGTGTGTGTGTACACGTACACTGTGCATGCACGTGTGTATACATGTATACTGGCCTGCATCTATGTGGACAGATACCCTAGATTGCTTGAAAGCTTTGATCTCCTGTCTTTTAACAAGATATAGGGCCGCAGTGGGACTAGGACCTTTCGGGTCATTGGGATGAAGATGACGTAGTAGTGTCAGTGACCTTTTCATAGCTGAAAGAGTTAAAGTGTGGAGTCCAAGTTAGGATCAGCCCTCCAGTATGAATGTGAAATTTCATGCGTCTGCCAGGCCAGCACATCTGAAAACTTAGTCTGCAATGGTGGCTACTGCTTTTGTAGGTGTTTTTCTCACTGGCAGAGGTGTAAAGCAAGACACAAATGGCCTACCACTCTTCTGGAACAATCTAAAGGCAAGTGTCCTGTTCTGGGACAGCTGGCTACTTATACTGACATGTCTACTTGTCAACTAGATATTCAGCCCCTCTCCGCCTGCCTCTGGATCAGCTGGGATACAGGATTATTGATTCTTCTGGACAGAAGAGGTGACTGGGAGCGCTGACCACCCTGACTGAGCTTTGCCGGACGGTATGGACAGCACTGACGGTGCTCACCCAATGGCAAGCCCTGTTTTCAGGACCTACGTGAATTCCTTTCATTCTCTCCATAGCCCTAGAAGTAGCTTATTTTTGTCTTCGCTTTACACTGCAGGGACCGGAGGGTGAGTAGGTCGCCCTGGCTGGCACTCCGTGCAGCCTCTGCCTTGGCACTGGTCTAGCACGCGTTAGCTTTCGGCTTCGTGCTCACCGGCCAGCTGCAGCTCTCTGATCTGTGGCATCTGTGTCGGCAGAACAGCAATGGCTACTCCAGGGATACGATGGAAACGTGGGTCTGCTCTGGGGGATCAGGGGTTGAGAGGCAGTTCTGAGGTATGTGGAAGAGAGAACAAGGAGTCGGGATATTTTGTGGGAAAAGGGCAGGACGGTGTGAAGACGTTCTGGAGACCCACACGTCACACCCGTCCGGCCCAGACTCTGACCAGATTCCCATAGTGACATGCCCTGAAACCTCACCTGGGCACAGTGCCAGCTGCACCGCCCTCTGCCTCCCTGCCCCATCCAGTTCTAACAGCAATGTCAACAATGCCTTCCCTCTGCAAAGATCAAACTGGGGTTCAGGTACTGCTGGGGAAATCTGGTGCTGCCCATAAGTCTGGTGGGTAATTGTGATCTGGGGAAGTCACATAACTTAATTGTTAGCAATCAAAATGTTACTTTATAGAAAAATTAGCACAAAAAGTTATGGAGTAGGAAACAAAATTTGCATAAATTTTTAACATGAAGCATGAGGTTTCTAGGAACCTGTCCCCCTGCCACTAGAATTCTGGACAAGGACCCCAGACTCTGGGATTTGCTCACTCTTCTTTGCCTTTTGGGGTACATGGGAAGACAGGCAAAGGCTACCCGTGTCCTCAGACCTCACTACAACACAGCCCCTTTCCTTCTTGATACGGAGAACTCCTGGTATGCTGAAATTCTGTGGTGGACATTACTGTGATACGCTTGGGGTAGGATGCCTTGCAGAGTAGATGAGCACAGAACCAAATAAAGGCAAAAAACTGTAGTCAAAAGACAATTTAAGCAAGGCTTAGCCATCTGCGAAACGTATTTGCATAATATATGAAGGGTTAATATTCTAGGTAAATAAAGAGGCTTTACAAAGTAGAAAACAAATGGACAAAAAATCTGATCAAGAATATATTACAGAATATTAATCAAGAGTACAGAATATTAAATATTAAAGGCATGTGCCTGGTGGTGGTGGTGGTGGTGCATGCCTTTAATCCCAGCATTCAGGAGGCAGAGTCAGGCGATCTCTGTGAGTTCGAGGCCAGCCTGGTCTACAGAGTGACTTCCAGGACAGGTTCCAAAGCTACACAGAGAAAACTTGTCTTGAAACCCCCCCCCAAAAAAAAAAAAAAACAAAAACCAAACCAACCAACAAAACAAAACAGAATATTCTGTAATCAAGGATATTACAGAATATATACAAGTGACGAATGAGTACTTGAAGAGATGCTCAAGCAAGGGCTGCGGCGGTGTCCCGGTGGGTAAAGTGTCTGCTGTGCGAGCAGAGGACCTGAGCTCTTTGGAGATCCAATACTGGAGAGTGGAGGCAGGTGGATCCTTGGGGCTTCCTGCCCAACCAGCCTATCGGAAATGGAGAACTCTGGGTTCAGCGAGAGACTTTGCCTCAAAAAATAAGATGGAGAATGGGAAATGACACCTGGCATCAATCTCAGGCCTCTACACATGCGTGCATGGGCCCATACATCTGCATGAGTGCATGTGAGCACACACACACACACACACACACACACACACACACACACACACACACGGGGGTGTATTAAAGAAATGTAGGCACTTTCCTCATCTCGTATTGACCAAATGAAACAACTTGATACCTGTAATTACGCAGGGAAATGGGGGGTTAATAAGGCTGTGGATGGGAGTGAAGACAGGTACAGCCTTTCGGGTGAGCAGTTTGGTGAGATCCCTTAAACTGTAAAATGCTCTTTACAGTACCTGAGAATAAAGCAATAGCCGGACTATCATGTTTGGTTAGGAGACATAAAGAAGGTTATTCTCTGTCATTGCTTTGTCAAAGGGGGGCTTGGGGATGTAGTTCAGTTGGGAGAATGCTAGACTGGAGTGCACAAGGTCCTGAGTTCAATACTCAGTACCCCAAAACTGGGTGTGGCGGTGCATGTCTTAATCCCAACACTTGGAAGATGTGGACAGAAGGATCAGGAGTCCAAAGGCGGTTGTAGCTAGTGAGATTAGAGCTGAGTTTTCCTTTAAGTGTTCTCTTGGTGTGTAATGCTTCCTGCATGCTAATCTGGCCTTCCCCATTGGGTGCCCCGTGAGCTGTCGCCTCTGCTTGAGAACAGTCTCGGAAGTCACCCAGGGCGTTCCTCAGCTGCTTAGGAGCCTGCGTCAAAGGCGCTCAGTGACCAGGGCCTACCCCCACCCCCACCCCCGTGACACTGGCAATGGCCAAAGCTCCTGGTAAGTGCTGGTTTGTTTCTTGGTGACCAGGAATGAGCAAATGGCTTTTGGATTTTCACCCCTGAGCCGGGCAGGAAGGAGAGGCGAAGACCATGGGTGAGAATAACAGGAGCAGCGGCCCCTTCTACTCCAGAGGGCAGTGGTCCGGTAGGAACTCGAGGGTCAGACACTCACTCATTAGCTCAGCAGTTAGCGGAGTTCAGGAAGATGTGCGGGTGGCTTCGCCTCTCCTGTTCCTTCCCTTGCAGTTTTCAGAGCAGCATTTTGAAGTCTTCTGTAGAAACACATTATTTCAGGACAGCAGAGGACTCTTTGAAAGGCCTGTATGCTGAATGTGATCAGACACATTGAATTAAAGGCTCCATGGACCTGCTCTTATGTGTACCAGACACAGCAATTCTTTCCAACACTTAGTGAGCATTTATTATGTGACAGGCACAGTGTTCCTGCTTTGTAGAAGGGACTGGTTTAACTCTTAAGAGGCTTGTGAGCTTCATGCTGTTATTGTCTCAACCAGTCAAATGCTGAAAACCTTAAATCTGCCCCCAAGTGTTCCAGAATACGAAGACAGACCTCTTTATACCAGTGGCCATGTTCTGCTCTGTGCCCTAGTAACTTTCTGTGCCCCGGGCATCGTCTTAGAGATGAGAGTCTTGGCTGGGAGGTGGTGACCATAGATTCCCAAGCCATAACTAAGTCATTGCTGTCTAGTTTTGATTGACACTTTGTTCTTGCCCCATCCCCATTCTTTCTTTAAGAGGAAGAATGTCTCAAATACCTGCTGGTTGCCATATCTTTCAGCTTATGTGGTCAACATTTAATTACATTAGCATTTGTTTTCACTAAAAAAGTAATCACATTACCGCCTTTCATGTCACATTAGTGAAAATGGATACCAATATGACGCATATTAATAGACTATGATGGGAAGTTGCTAACACAATTAGACTTTCACATTTTATTAGTTCTGGAGTGACACTATCCACCCAGTAACAGCTCACTTTAGTAGTGAGGAGGGGTACGGTGGAGAGTGGTGGGTACCGTTTGATCCTACATGGACACAGCCAGCTCCCAGGGGGACCTTGGAAAATCCTTGGGGTCTCCTGCGCAGCGTTTTGAGCCCTACTCCCCATTCCCTTTTGTAGCATGAACACCGCTAGGGCCTGGGCTGGGAAAGGTGCCTGTCCTTCACAGCCAGGCTGTGTACTTGAATTGTGGTTGTTAAAGGATCCTGTGACACCACCCTGCCCATGTGGCCTCACATCAGATAGAATAAATATTTCATGATCTTTTCTGTGGTGGGTGCTGGCAGAGAGAGGGACACAGACACGGAAAACGTCCCCAGGGCCCTCCCGACACTCCCAGTGAGCTCTCGAAGAGGCCTTGCTTTTGGCTGGGTGCCCGTGAGTAACATTTGGTTGCTTTGTTTTCCCAGAGGTCGGTCACCACCCATCTTTCTTTTCCTGCCCTCTGTCCTTCTTTTCACTTTCCTGAGTCATGGTGGGGACCTCTTGTCTGCTTCTCTGGTGAGGTGGTGTGGTGTGATGGTCGGGGAACCCTCCTGAGAAAGCATTTCCTGCCATGTTGGATCTTACACCAGTGCTTTGTCTTGTCAGTCTTCTGTTGGAAACACACTGTACAAATCACTTTGTTTTTTCAGGCCCTTTTTTAATCTTCTTGTCTCCCATGTGTACCCCAAGGTGGTGTTTTCCCAAATATAACACTTGGTGCATATCTACTTATGTGTTCTCATATGAACACCCCAACAAGTTCAGGGACCTTGTTTACAAGAGAAATTGATTCCAAACCGTGACAAAGAAGCAGACAAGGCTTAACAAAATGATGTTAATGCTGGACACTGAGGGAGCAGGCAAGGCACCTTGGCCTGAGTACTGCCATCTTGACTTCAGACTCCAATTTACCTACAGGGTGAAAAAAAAGCTCAGGTTCTCAAGCCCCAGGGGAGTTGAGAACTTTCCAATGGCTGAGCGACCTCGTCCCTAAGCCATAGAAATAGTCGTTATGCATCTTCAGTTCTTCAGAAACATCGTGGCTGTTCCTACCCACTGAACGGAGGTGCGAGGGAAATTGTCCCTCACTTGAAGCTCCGTTCCCTAGAATGGCTCAGGGGCTCCCCAGAGGCAGAAGGTGCTGCCTGGACAATAGAGGGCTGGCGGTGATCCTGGGTGGGGGTGGGGTGGGGTGGGGGTGGGGGTGGGAGGGGGGCGGGGGGGGGGGCCTGCGGGAAGAAGATTGTGAGAGGCCAACCCAGGGGTGGGTAGGTTTGCTAATCAATCTTTGTCAGAGTGAAGAGAAGCTGAGTGTGCCAAGGACCTTTTTAAGAATTTATATCCGGGCTGCCTCTTGGAGGCACCATCCAGGATGGTGTGTTGGTGTGGAGGCACCGTCCTGGTGTGTTGGTGTCTTCAAGTCACGCTGACCGAAATACCTGACAGCGAACTTAAAGAGAAAAGGTTTCTTCTGAGTCACCGTTTCAGGGGGATTTCCACCTGTCCCAGTGAGAAGGGCACCGTGGAGTTCACTCTGTGGAAGCATGTGGCTGGGCTCCCATCACAGCAGACTAGGAATCTTGACTGGAATAGACTTGAGCTATAACCTTTGAAGGCCCACCCTAATGACCTCCCATCACCCAGGCTCCACCGGTAAATGTTCCAGTTTTTAAAACTGTGTGGTAAACTAAGGATCAAGTGTTAAAAACCAGAGTCTCTGGGGGACATTTCAGATTGAAACTATAACTGGGCTTTCCTGATCCTTCCCTTCCCTAATCTTTGAAGAATACCCCCCAACACACATAAGCCCCCACACACATACACAAACACAAATCCACACTATACACTACACACACACACAAACACACACACCATACTATACACCACACACACAAACATACCACACTATACACCACACAAACACACACACATACACACACACACACACCACATTATACACTATGCACACACAGACACATACACACCACACACACACATCATACCACACACTACACACAGACATCACCACACACACACACATAAACACACATACACACATCACACCATACCACACACACATACCACTCCCCCAACACACACACTACATACACACAGACACACACCACATACACGCAGACACACATATACACAGGCACACACACAGCACATACATATAGACACACACACAGATCCACAGACACACACGTGGATGAGCATGCATGTGTGAAGGTCTTGGAGGTGACTCTGGAAGCTTGCCTGACTTAGACAGTTCTGCAAGATTCTACCCCAAGTGGAAGTGCAACTGAAGCAGAATTCACTTGCTTGGTGACCCAAGTGAGTCCTGACTCAGTGTGTCCCAGACCGGGAAGGTTTGGCTGCAAGTGTCTCCTGAAGGGTGAGAGTGGGTGGCAGCAGCTCCTCACATGTGGTTGTTACTATTGCCATATCAAAGATGACCCAGAACTCAAACTGGACGACAGAAGTGCGGGCGTTACAGACTGAAATCACCATCTCTCTGTCCATCATAACAAAAATACTGTTTATAAAGGAGGAATATGACTGCTAATCACAGTAGTCTCTAAACTTCTCTGATTGACACCCAGCATATTTAAACAAGGAGGATCATGAAATACCTTCACAGCATGGTCTGTGTCTTCTTCTTCGGAGGTACAAAAACTCACCTCAGAAGGTACCAGGCATCAGGGTGCCTTTGAGTGGCTGTGCTGAGATGGGAATCAGTTCCTTTGGGGGAGGTGGACGAGGCAGGGGTGAGTGAAGACGCCCTGGTTTTTAAATCAGACAGTTCAGTTTAGAGAAAGATGCACCTTTTGTGGAAACAAATTCAAGGGAGTACAGTGTATGGTCAGCTGGCTGTCTTCAATTAGCAATGCAGACAGTCCACCTCTAGTCTGCTAGGAGGGGGAGGGGTGCCTGACCACAGACTAGTCCTGGAATACAAGCTCTTAACAGGAGTTGTCTGGGGCACACATGAAGCTGGCTCTGCCTCCAAGGCCTCTCTGAATCCTGCCTGGCAGCCTGCCTGCCAAGGGCAGAGTGCATTAACATCCTTTGCCTCTAGATCACATCACTCTGCGTCCATTATTTTGCCAAGCAGGGGCACCTGGACAGGAGGCTCTGTTTTTCTTTCCATGGCCCCCGGCTTATAAAACAAAGCCAGCCAAGAGCACGTGACCCCCGAGTGTTCTTCCGGTGTGCCTAATGGGGTTTTTCTGAGCGTGCCAGGTACTGCAAGTAGACTGGGTTAAAGGAAAAAAAAAAAGGCAGGCAGCATTTTTTAATCATCTTCTTTGTTTACAAAGTGGTGACATTCAGTCTTGAATCAAAGAGAACAGTTTCCAGGTAGAAAAGTCTTGTGTTTGTTTTTTTGTTAGCTCCCAGCTACCAACATGCCTCTCCTCCAAATTTTGTAAAATCAACTTACCTTGATTTAAGGAACAAAGAAAAGAACTTGGGGGTTGGAAGGGTAGGAGAGGCGGGGGAGGCTTTTAAAAGATTATCCTTTTGGAGTTTTGATAGATTAAGGGGGTGATCAAACTAGGCAGCGTGTTAATAATAGAGCCCTGTGAATTTTGGCTGGGCTAATGGAAGCTCTTATGTCAGTTTCCTGTAACCTGCGCTTGACAGGACTCAGGAAGCAGCAGGACGGGCCATCTTTGATACCTAGAAGGGGCTTAATGAGATTTAAGGGCTCAGCACCATGACTGGAGTTTCCCACTGTAGGTGTGAGTTTCACAAAGTCTGTCTGTGCACTGCTCAGCCCTTCACCCTCCCTGGCTGGCTCTGTAGCCCACGTGGGAACCCTGTCTATGTTTGTTTGTTTGTTTGTTTGTTTGTTTTTCCTGCAGAAGTAACAGCTGAGGGCTGGGCAGCTGAGTTTTTTAACTGAAATTCTTTTCTGTTTTTCTAAAAAGGTATTTTGTTGTTTCATTCAGGAGTGTGTCTCTGAAATATTATCTATCATGAAAACATGACGTGCATTTACTATGGCAGTCAGATGCAATTTTTAAATACACTCATTGGATTAGTAAAAATGTCTTCACTTCCCAGGGAGACAGGACTGAGGAGGAGCGAACACATCAGACTGTTAGTTCTTTGGGGTGGGCAGAGGATGGTGGGTAAGGCCATGTCAGGACATGTGAGCCCAGATGGGGCCCACACCATTTTGATGGAATATTTGAGCTGGAAATACTCAACGTGAAAGATTCTGCCTCAGGAGCAAGCTGTCAGAGGAACAGGCTGTGAGTCATGGTGAATGCATGGGTACCCGTTCAGGGGGGCGAGAGTGCAGGATGCAGACAGCCTTGTTACCTTCTAGGACAGTGGCTCTTCAGGGGACCTTGTGGGGACAAAACGCTTTCTTTGGGGTTTATCCCGATGAAGCTACATAGGGACCGAACAGAGCCCAGAGGCTGAGAGACACCGTTACATCCCTGCCTGTGTGACTCTGGCTGGACCTTGCAGGTGTCTGGTCTCGTTGCCTGGGCACAGGAGCTTCTGATGCCCAAAGGCTGGAATTCTGCCTCCAGCAGCTGCTGAGCATCACCACCTCCTTGTCGAGGCCACAGACAAAGAACTTGCACGCTCCACCAGAACTCCTCACGGTTATGACAGAAGGACTCTTGAGGCTGGGGATGAGACTGCACACTGCTGCCGGCCGGCTCATGCTAAGGAAAAACTGGAGCTGCACCTCAGCAGAAATGGACTCTTCACTTTGTGTGGCAATGGTGCCCTGCGCGTCCGCCTAAGAATCAGACCAAAAAGGCTTCCAACCTTCAAGCCCTACTTTAGGTTGTTCAATGTCCTCCCTAGAATCAAGTCCTGAGCTTCTTGGGAGACATGCTGGAGAGTCTACAGGTTGATACTCTCAGGGGCAAAGCTCCCAGGAACATTTAAAGCTGGTTTTCAGATGTGCAGCATCCATATTTTAGTATGGCCTTGTCTGTCAACGCACTTAAGACTCAGGGAGAATAACTAAGAAGGTAGGTCTCGTTCAAGCCAAGCTTTTCAGTTTTCCCTTATCTGCCTTATCCAAGCAGCCTCTCCTTCCCCTGCCTCACGCTCATGATTTATAAATGCTAGCCTCCCCTTTGGCATCTCGGTCTAGCATCCACTCACCTTTCTCTGTGGGTTTCCCTTCTCTGGTGCTTAGGGCATCACTGGGAGGAATCGAATGTAAATCGATCTATTCCACAGATAGGCTGAGAAATTTATGTGAGTCCTAAAAGTGTGAGCTGTTAAAAACATTCACAAATTCAGAAGTTGTCAAAGTGCTTACCCATGGCTCCTGAAACTAGGGAGGACCAGGTCAGGGTGGGCCCCAGGAGGAGTCTGTGGGTCAGGGGCTGCCAGTGTGCCTGCTCTGAGGAAGACCAGCAAGCTTGAGGTCACACCAACCTTGGCCCAAATGCCAGTGCCACTGCCAGGCATCTGTGTGGCTTTGAAAGTGTACAGCATCTGGACCCTTCAGAATAGTGCCTTTCCTTGTGCAGCTGAGATAACAGAGATGTCACTTGCTTTAGAAGATTACCTCTCCACTTTGTGGACTACGAACTACACTGTATTAAGAGCACTTTATGTATACTTGACTGGAATATACAAATGCATATGTATAAAATGGAAATTCACTGACCGAAGGCCAGTGGGGAAGGAGAGGACACTGACTATTCTGGTGGCTCAGCAAATGGTTAACTGAATCTTCAGTTCGGAGATCTTTTGTCTTACTCAGGTATGTACCCCAAATGTGAATGTGTCCTGGGATAGAACACTCAGAACTCCGTGACAGCTATGAAACTCTCGGGTTTGGTGAACTGGCTTTTCTGGGTTTGAGAATGAAGACTTACACTGTTGTTATCAATTGCAGTAGAGACACACCTAGATTTTAGTAACATATCATCTGCATGCTGTCTTATTATTAAGCAATCCTTAGTTACTACTAGCACTGAAGAGAAAATCTGGAATTTCCAGAGGAGCAAATGCTCATTGACAATGTAGGGTAGAGGGAACTGGTTTAAGCCGGAGCTTAAAGGATGTCTTCTCAAGGCAGACCTTTCTAGTGACAGTCTTTAAGCTCACCCAGAGGTGACTGGCACTGTTTTAGCACACCTTCTTTGGAAATCTTAAAACATACCTGATCAGGAACTGCATCAAGCCAGAGTTGTTGACCCATGCATGGCCTTCTGAGAGTTCCTCCCTAGGTCAAGAGTGTCTATGATTTTTCATTGATAAATGTAGAAAGTGTTTTGTAAGAAGTCACAGTAAACACTAGTGTGAAAGTTGTATGGACCTGTATGTAGGCAGTTTGGATATAAGTAGCCCGAATCCCAGAGGCAGCGGAGTGCCTTCTGGAGAGCCTGGTGTGTCAAACGAGGTGTTGTAGTTCGGCCTGGCTCGATCTGCATGTGTGGCTTCTGTGAACTCTTTCTTTGGGAGTTCTTTTTTCCAGCTCACATCCACTGGTCTTTTATGCTCTAGGGTTGAGTGGGTGCCCCGCTTCCCTGTCCCTCCATCCAGCTCAGGCTGTGCAAACAAGGAGTTCCTTCACATTCACAGCAAACTGTGTCCTGGACAGCAGTCGGCAGGGAGAGCAGCCTCTCAGGACCTCACCCAAGTCAGTGTTTAAAGGGTGTGCCTGGGCCCTGGGGTCCATCTGGGCATGCACCAGGGCAAGGAGGCATTTTTTGTGTGTCATATATAAACTGATCATTTCATTAACCAGGAACCAGGTCTTTTCTGTCCCGTTACAGCCTCTCCCTCGCTATGGTTGCATGCCATGCTTGACATGTCAAGGGAACAAGGAGGCTGTGCTGTCCTGTTCACTGCAGGACCTGCCTCCTCCTCCAGAGCACTGCTAATCCCTCTGTGCCCTGAGACCTTGTTCCCCCTGCCACACATCCGCAACATAAAGACCATTTCCTCTCCATAAACAGAGAAGGTGTTTTGTTTTTGATAATTATAGGCATTTTGTTTTTTAATGACTCAGAAGAAATTGTAGTGAGTCTTCTAAAGGCCAACAAACTCTGTAGGACCATGATGTACAGTTAGGATGTCATCTTCTAGAGCTGGGACATAGTTTCAAATGCAATCTAAAGCATTGTCCTAACCCCGGGATGTGGGTCCCAATTCTGGGACCATCTTGCCTTCCTGGTTTTCAACGGACAAGCCAGGCTTCATTTGTGTTTTAATTACAAAGATTTGAAAGCCTTCTCTCCTTCCTCTGTGCTACGGGTTGAGGAGAATCCAGGCCCATGCCCTGCAATTGGTGCTTCTGACAAGGAGACAGTTTCGAAAAGTCCCAAGCACTGAGCATGGGTGTGTAACGAGCCCTGCTTTGCATCTTTAATGATAGCGTTTTCCACCACCAATGCTGTGATCACATGCTCTCTCCGGAGCCAGAGTGATGTGCAGTTCCAAGTCCATTAACGACCTGGAAAATCAATTGCAGGTTTTGTCAAAACCAGCCCTGTCCTGTGGGCCCTCTGCATGGAGCACTGGCTCAGGTCTGTAGGGGAGCCTTTCTCCCCAAGGGCATGCAAAGGTCTGCTTGGCAAATGACAGGTTCAAGTGTACATGACTTCTCATGTGAAGTCTGTCTGTCTGTCTGTTGCCTCTTCTACAGTTCTCATTTTGTGTGGTGTGGGGTTCCCTGAAACAATGGACGGCTTTTGAAGTTTAGTAAGTGAAGGATGGAAAAACAGAGGGTCAGCCCTGGGGCAGGGACAGGGACTCATCCCATCCTGGGAATGTGCTTAGAAGGTTTCCTGACCTAAAAATATCCTGTTCATTCAGATTTCAGAGTTTGAAGTTGCCACACCTGGAGTAGGCTTTGGGTTAAGCCGTGCCCCTAGGAGGGAGTAGGCTGCGGGGTGGGGGTTCTCATTTCAAAAGCAAATCCTTGCCAGATGCAGAACACAGCTCACTCAGTTGTAAGCACATGCTTGTATTAAATTGCTTTCTCCGTGATGGGTGGGGAGGCTAGAAGAGTGAGGTCTCTGGGTGTGAGCTTGGAGAGACTGCAGATCTCAGAACGGGGAAGGCAGTGTGCCACCTCCTGTGACAGGCTGCAGCCTGCTCTGGTGAGTGGAGACCAAAGGCGACAAGTTGCTCAGGACAGAGGAGGTGGTAAAATCAGACCTGCAGTGTTCGGAGTGCACATGTCACCACCAGTGAGTGACTGACTGCTACCATGGGTTCTAGGCTTCCTCTAGGAAACACCTGAAGTTCCTCCAACACACTAATTATTGCTCTTAGCACACCATTAAGCATAATATAAATAACATACTACTAATTTTTGTTTATCGTGTTCCTCTTACTGGAATGGTAGTCTCCCAGATAGAGAGTGTTTTGCTCATTGGTACAGTTAGGTGCCCAGAGAAGTGTTTGACATAGTCTGTGTTCAATAAATATTTACTGGATAATTAGCATGTTTATTCTGTTCCTTCATGTATGACCATGCACTCCGGGTCAGTCCTACAGACTACTAACTCCAGCCCTAGAAAATTTCAGACTTTTCTGTTTGGAACTTTTTTTTTTCCTTTAGGGCTCTCTCAGAATTTGGACCATTGCAAATCCCTGATTTCCACTGCTTTCCTGAAGTGAGAGGCGGTAAACAGGGTTAAGGCGCTCTCTCTGTACTACGCCAGTGGCCATTTATTGCAAAGGGTGAGGCCTAGGACTGAATGTAAACAAACACAGCTCTGAGTTTAAAATAGACCATTGAGCAACTTGCAAAATAGGCTCCTTGTTTTTAAAGCACAGTGGACGCTCTCGAGAAATAATAAGCAATAATAAGTCTGGAAGTGGGATAGAAATCTCTGGCTTCCTGGCTGCACTCGTCCTTCAAACTTATTTGTGTTTGGCACGCCTTCGACAGAGCCGGCTGCCAGCTGCGGCCAGCGTCCATAGGCAGCGGAAGGTTGATCTGGGCTGCTGGAGGGAGGAGACGGACAGACCTGTGAAAAAGCTGCAACTCGCTGGTGCTGATTTCTGATGCCCTTCGCTGAGGGCGCCCGTGTTTGTCCCAAGCTGAGCACAAGATGCAACCAGTGACAAAGGCCTGGTGCTCGTGTGACCGAGGGAGACGCTCTAAACACACCCAGGCCTATGATTTCTCATCTGCACAGTTTGAATATCTACTATCTAGAGTGGATGCAGGGCGAAGAGTGTGCCTGGTGTCTGGCGACAAACACAAAGACCTTCTTCTGCAAGTTGCAGAGGACCAGGATTTTGCCAGCAATTTGAATAAATATAATTTACCTTTTTTTTCTGTCTGCACTATAATTATTTTTAAAAAGTAAATACATACCCAGAAACAATCTGTTAATATATTCTCATTTTATTGAGAATAAAATAGAATAATCATTTATTATCTCTACTTATTATTTATAACAGTTGAACCAACTAAGAAACATACCCCCACTTCCCCCCAAAGTTATCCCTGTGGAGGTGTACCATTCTAGAACACCCCCTACTTCGGAAGTTTCGTGTCTGTCTGTCTGTCTATCCTTCCATCATCTACCTGGCAAACAGGTATTTAGAGACATATTATTGTGGATGTTTCTTTGAAAATATTTTTCGATGAGGTAATGTTCCTCATTACCTCAAAGTGTGGACTTTGAGAGACATTCTCCATCATGTATGGGGCTCATTTAGACAGCCAAAGTCCTTCACAGAACTAAAGAACTTTCCGGAAGAATAAACAAACCTAGTAGTGCTGGCTAGTTTTTTTTTTTTTTTTTTTTTAAAGATTTATTTATTTATTATGTATACAGCATGTATGACCAGAAGAGAGCACCAGACCTTATTACAGATGGTTGTGAGCCACCATGTGGTTGCTGGGAATTGAACTCAGGACCTCTGGAAGAGCAGTCAGTGCTCTTAACCTCTGAGCCACCTCTCCAGCCCGTGCTGGCTAGTTTTACGTTAACTTGACACAAGTTAGAGTCACCAGAGAGGAGGGAGCCTCAACTGAGAAAATGTCTCCCCCATAAGGGCAGGCTGCAGCCAACACTGTAGGGCATTTTCTTAAGTACTGAGGGGCGGGCCCAGCCCATGGTGGGCGAGGCCATCCTGGGCTGGTGGTCCTGGGTTCTATAAGAAAGCATGCTGAGCAAGTCATGGGGAGCAAGCCAGTAAGCAGCTCCCCTCCATGGGCTCTGCAGGCTCTGCATCGGCTCCTGCCTCCAGGTTCCCCCTGTTTGAGTTCCTGTTCTGACTCCAGTGATGGACAGCGATGTGGAGAACAAATAAACCCTGTCCTCCCCAGTTTGTTTTCGGTCATGGTGTTTATCACAGGAATAGTGACTTTGACGAAGACATTAGTCAGGCAACCTTGGCGTCAGGGAAAAACAAAAATGGATACTGTGTGCGCACACCCATACCGGTGCTGTTTTATCTGTGTGTGCACACCTACACTGGTGTTGTGTTATCTATGTGCACACCTACCTCAGTGCTGTACTGTCTGTGTGTGCACACCCACCCAGGTGCTGTGTTATCTGTGTGTGCACATCCACCCCGGTGCTGTTCTGTCTGTGTGTGCACACCCACCCTGGTGCTGTGCTGTCTGTGTGCACACACCCACCCCGGTGCTGTACTGTCTGTGTGTGCACACCCACACCGGTGCTGTGTTATCTGTGTGCACACTCACACCGGTGCTGTGCTGTCTGTGTGTGCACACCCACACCGGTGCTGTGTTATCTGTGTGCACACACACACCGGTGCTGTACTGTCTGTGTGTGCACACCCACACCGGTGCTGTGTTATCTGTGTGCACACTCACACCGGTGCTGTGCTGTCTGTGTGTGCACACCCACACCGGTGCTGTGTTATCTGTGTGCACACACACACCGGTGCTGTACTGTCTGTGTGTGCACACCCACACCGGTGCTGTGTTATCTGTGTGCACACCCACACCGGTGCTGTACTGTCTATGTGTGCACACCCACACCGGTGCTGTACTGTGTGTGTGTGCACACCCACCCTGGCGCTGTGCTGTGTGTGTGTGCACACCCACCCTGGTGCTGTGCTGTCTGTGTGTGCACACTCACACCGGTGCTGTGTTATCTGTGTGCACACACCCACACTGGTGCTGTGTTATCTGTGTGTGCACACCCACACGGGTGCTGTACTGTCTGTGTGCACACCCACACGGGTGCTGTACTGTCTGTGTGCACACCCACACCGGTGCTGTACTGTCTGTGTGGGCACACCCACACCGGTGCTGTACTGTCTGTGTGTGCACACCCACACCGGTGCTGTGCTGTCTGTGTGTGCACACCCACACCGGTGCTGTGCTGTCTGTGTGTGCACACCCACACCGGTGCTGTACTGTCTGTGTGCACACCCACACCGGTGCTGTACTGTCTGTGTGTGCACACCCACACCGGTGCTGTACTGTCTGTGTGGGCACACCCACACCGGTGCTGTACTGTCTGTGTGTGCACACCCACACCGGTGCTGTGTTATCTGTGTGTGCACATCCACACTGGTGCTGTGTTATCTGTGTGTGCACATCCACACTGGTGCTGTGTTATCTGTGTGCGTACACCCACACCGGTGCTGTGCTGTCTGTGTGCACACCCACACCGGTGCTGTGTTATCTGTGTGCACACCCACACCGGTGCTGTGTTATCTGTGTGTGCACACCCACACCGGTGCTGTGCTGTCTGTGTGCACACCCACACTGGTGCTGTGTTATCTGTGTGCACACCCACACCGGTGCTGTGCTGTCTGTGTGCACACCCACACCGGTGCTGTGTTATCTGTGTGCACACCCACACTGGTGCTGTGTTATCTGTGTGCACACCCACACCGGTGCTGTGCTGTCTGTGTGCACACCCACACCGGTGTTGTGTTATCTGTGTGCACACCCACACCGGTGCTGTGCTGTCTGTGTGCACACCCACACCGGTGTTGTGTTATCTGTGTGCGTACACCCACACCGGTGCTGTGCTGTGTGCACACCCACACTGGTGTTGTGCTATCTGTGGGTTTACAGCACTCCCGTTTCTAGTCCACTTTAAGAAGGAAAGGTATTAGGTTCTAGCTTAGATTTCAAAGTATTACTTTTTAAATGTTAAAGTATTTAAAGTGGGACACAAAACTTTCATTTACTGGATCTACTGCATCGTTCTATAACTAGCTCATTCTCCCAAACATTCTCTATTATCACTCTGCATGTTTCATGTAAAACATTTCAGCTGATATTTAGTTTGTTTTTATTTTTCTGTCGTAAATCATACTCTAGTCAACACACCTGAAAACTGGGTAAATAGTCTCCATTGCCTGAAAGGCAGAACCCCGTCTTCTTCTAGGGCCTTGTTCACTTCTGTGCCTCCAGGAGCCAGCTCTATGATGGGCTCAGTGGGGAACCCAGAGAGGATGCAGAACACCCTCTCCCCGCTGGAGGCTGTGATCTTGGGAAGAAAGTCAGACCCCAAGAACAAGGGGCTTCTCTCCATAGCCACAGGACGTCATGGGGTGAGAAATAGGCCTGACAAGTAATTTGGGGAGTCACAGTGGCTTAAGGCTGTGTGGATGAGAAAAGAATGTTCCCTGATGAGTTCCACTCCTTCCCTGAGGAGTCCTTGGGATCCGGGAATGTGTAGCAGAGGCACCCTCCACGGTGATGTTCAAGTCTTTTGTTTCCGTGTCTCCTTACAGCATTTTATTATTATTATTATTATTATTATTATTTATTATTATTATTATTATTATTAAAGATAAAGACCTGGCGGAAGTCCCAGAGCAAACCTCTGAGAAGTCTGAGTGAACCCTTCCCATTTTTGCATTGTACTCTCACTATACATGCCTGCTTTCACAAATAATGTAAACTCTTGTTTCATGTGTTTAAAAATTTGCAGACCTTTTCAGCAAGATATAAACAGGCAAGGCCTGAGATTTGGTGTTCCTCCGTAAACCTGTCAGCTTTATGCAGCAGTTACTGTGGTATGTGCCCTTGACCAGGGCCGGCCTTCCTTCTCCTCATGCAGTTCTCTCTTGTCTATTCGTGACCTTCCTCTTTAGATACCCCAGCCAAAGGCCTGACACTAATTTCTGAAGGCTTCTAGAACACACTGGACCGAGACTTGAACTCATAAAAACCAATGCTCTAGTTTCTAAGGAGCCTTTGTATTGTGGGAAAATACCTGGGGTGAGAGGTGAACATTGAAAGTTGGTTGTGAGCTTGGCATGGTGGCACATACCTGTAATCCCAGCACTTGGGAGGAGAGACGGGAACCCTGGAATCCTCCTGAGAGGCTCCAGAAATGAGGCCACAGAAGGGTCGCATTGCTATTGAGCTCTCTGGCTAAGGTGAGAAACCAGATGTGCTAGGGAGATGTTGTCAGGTTCAAATGATCTGGAAAATCCTGTCCTCCGTCCTCTCATGATCAAAAGAGGGACACTTGTAGTTCAGTTGCTTGGAGAGTGATTGCGTAGAATGCTCCAAGCTCTAGTTTGGATTCCCAGCATCATTTAAAACAAGTGGTGCACGCTTGCAACTCCAGTGCTTTCGAGGTAGAGGTGGGACGATCAGACATTCCGTGTCATCCTCAGCCACATATTGACTCTGAGGCCAGGCTGGGCTATATGAGACTCGGTTTTGAAAAAGCAAAACAAAAACTTACAATTGTCCTGTCTTCCTCAGGAAAAATTTGTCTCCAGTCGTAAAGAAGAGCATAAAATCCTCCAGCCCGTGACACGAAAGGGGACAGGACCATAGACTATTTTGCTCCAAGGAAGAAGGTGTTGATGTCTTGAAGGGTGAGGATATCATATCACCTGGCTGAAGGAGCTGGCTGGGTTGTCCATTCCGCTTTTCTCCTCTTCAGCGTGAAGCTTCGTGTTCCACATACTTGTGTTGTAGGATTTTATTGTATTTCATCTTTTAAGCCAAAGACCCCTTGGGGGTGGCAAATGAAAGCCGTCAGAAGAGGTTTTTAAAAAGTCCCTCTTTGACTAAGAACAAGTCACTGTAAAACACCACACACCAAATGTTTCCCCTTTTGTCCCTTTCTTCTTCCTCTGACACCTTTGCATGATGATCTTAAAGCAATAAAGTCGCATTCATTCAGTGTTTTTTCCTAATTATTCAACAACTTTCAAGTGAAGAAAAATGTGAGTCGTTTCATTTTATTTATTTATTTATTTATTTTTTTGGTTTTAAAAAATGTTATGTCTCCTTTCTGTTTGCTAAACAGTAATTGCGGATCTTCCTGGCCACCTTTAATACACCCAGCTAATTATCCTGAAATAAATCTCTTTCAAGCCTGCATGCCAGCAGTTCTGGGATCCGAGCGGCTCTTTCAGCTCCTGGCCGCCTGTCACTCAAATGGGCCTCAGCTGCAACTCGGAATGATGAGTATTAATCTCCCGCTGGGAAGATTCGCCCAATCTCCCACTTCCAACGACAGCTCCCAGGACCTACCTGTTAGTCTAAGCCGGGATTTTCTTTGGCGAACGCTGTGATTTTGCAAAGTGGGAGAGGATTCCTGGGAGAAAGACACACGGTTAACCTTCTCCTAATTGCCGTTCATGATGGAAGAGGGAGAGGAGGAGGAGGATGGCTGCCCTGGGAGGGGCAGGGCTGAGGAGTGGTCTGCAGTCTAAACAGGAAGTGCTGGGGCCTATTGGAGAGCGACTTCCGGAGCCAGGGTCTGTGTCCACACACTTCGCCCAGGAGATGTAGACAGGCCTTTATTTCCACCAAAGGTCTTCTCATCTTTCTGCGCCTTTGTGTCCCTCCAGGTGTCCTTCCTCTGTCCAAGCACTGGTCTTCCCGTCTGGGTTTTTCTCTTGCTTAGCAAGGATTCAGTTTCTTACTGATCTCCAGGATTTGGGTCAGGTCCCATTGCTTCTACCACTTGAAGCAGGATATCTCCACCTCACCCCAAGTTCCCAAATCCGTTTTCTCTCCGCTTCTGCGTCCTTCCTTTTCCTGAGCTGAAAAACGATGACCAGAGCGGGCCTTGCAGCATCCTGGCTAACAGCACAGGTTCGTAGCAATGCTGGCCAAGGCACTACCAAGAGCTACAAGCTCGTTAGGGGAGAGAATGTAAGTAAATAGTGAATCTTGTTGCCAGACATTGTGCCCCGTTTCTAGACGGATTTCTCTGAAGCCTTCTCTTGCTATTCTGGGTAGACTGAGCCATTGTGTTTCCCCCATGAGTCCCACTCCTTGTAGGGGGATTATGCTCTTGGCCACTGGCTGGCAGAGCTACGTACGTAACTTGCTGAGGTCCGTGCACGAATGTTAGCCATTGGCTTTGGTCAATGAGTACCGTGTCTAAGTTGGAGCTGTGAGAACTTAGTGTTCTCTTTTCTTTCTGTTGTCTGCTGGCAGAGTTCCAGAGGGTGGCTGCCGCTCCTGCCTGGGCCTTGGAGTGAGAAGCCAGGTCTGCCACGGACATATGGTGTGAACAAGAAATAAACCTTTGTTTATTTTGTAGCACTGAGGTCTAGGTATTTAAAGGTACTGTGGTGCAACTTAACCTCTCCTAACAGATACACAGATATATTTCTCTATGTCCATGTGAGGTTTCATTTCCCCAATCTTTAAATGCATGTTTCTCTCCCCTCTCACTGTATATCACTCATCTGTATATGTATAAGCACGGATGTGTAATTTGTTTCTTTTGTTTTTCTACCTTCTTTTAATTTAGCTCTTTTTAAATTTTAATGTTGTAAACCAGATATTAGAAATCCAAATCTTGGCTAAAGAGGAAAAGAAATGTCCTTGTTTAGATGCTTCTGCTGGAGAGATGAATCTTAGGAACAGCAAATACTTCCTCTGTGTGTTGCCGCAATGTATCTGAGCAAGACTGCCAAATACATTTACGAGGGTGTGCACTAGGCAACCGGGGGACGGGCGTGTTCCGGGACTTTAACACACTGGTTGTGTAGATCCTTTTTGGAAGAGTCTGCTCTCAGGGCTGGAGAGTCTGCTCAGTGGTTAAGAGTATACTGCTCTTACATAGGGCCCAAGTTCAGTTCCCAACTCCACACTGGCCCGGGCAACTTACAATCACGTGTAATTCCAGCTCCAGGGGCATCCCAGCCCCTGTTCACCATGGGCACCTGCACACACACATACACATAACTAAAAACAAACAGAATCAATAGATTTTTAAAAAGAAAAATTGGAGTGCTAACGAGTGATGCATTCTACTAACACAAAGCCAACCAGTTTATTCTAAAGGGTGCTTGAACACTGCTGAACCCCCGTAGGAGATTATGAGAATCCTTAATTATACTGTGACTTTGAAGCAACACAGACAAAATGTGAGCATCAGGCTTCCACGGTCCATCTTCTCATGGACCTCAGCTCAAGGGAAGCCTCCTGGACTTGCGCCAGGTTTTGTTCTGAGGCCTGTGTTTTCCAATGCTCTCTTCCTGTAGCTTGTGCCTACTGGGCCTGTCCAACACAGGAGCACTGCAGATTTTGCCTCTGGACATTTTCCTCCCAGATGCTGCCCTAGATTATTTTTGTCTGTCAAGCCCTTGGTCTTGACTGGTCAGGGGTTTGCCCTAAGACATAGTGTTGTTTGTTTTAATTCCAATGATTATTTGTTAAGCAGTGAAATATGAAATCACATGTCAGCCTTGGGTTCCCTTTCCCAGCTTCAAACTGCAGCATGTGGTGCTGTTAACTGCCAGAGGACTCCTGCTGCTGGACATGGCCTGAGTCTGTAAATCATCTAACTGCCTGCCCCGGTGGTTATGCAAGTGACCTTTGGGTTTCTCAATTTGTGAAAAAAAACAAAAAAAACAAAAAAGGCTGTGAGAATCCACTTCACCCGTGGAAATGACCCACAGTGAGCTTGCGACATCAGTGAAGACAACCACGTGGAAGCTCAGAGCTGTGCTAGGAAGCATCCAGCCCGAGTTCTGCTGCGACCTGCCTGTGTGACCTCACAGGGGTCCCTTAACCTCTGGGACGCTCCCTCTTCCTGTCTATGAAATGTGACTGATGTGACTGGATACTTTCTGGTTTTAGCATTTTACAGTTTGGGGCATCATGTGGCTTGATATGAAATCATAGTCTTTAAAAATATGCTTCAAGACACGATTATTTTAAAAGAAATTTGGGGGATTATTTTTTGCACCTTTTTATTGAAACATTTCATACAATGTATTTTGATATTTGATCATGCTTTTCGTCCGTCCCCCATTCCTCCAAGATCCTCCCCACCTCCCTACACAACTTTGTTCTTTTTCTCTTTCTTAAAAAAAAGAAACAAAAATAAACAACAAATTAATACCCCTCCAATAAACCCCAAAATCACAATAATCAAGCAAAAGGCCAATAAAGCAAAAATGCTAAAACAAAGCAAAATGAAACCAAAGTCTACAAAAGTATCATTGAGTTCCTACTCCTGGGCATGGGGCCTGCCCTGAACTGTGGTTCATATTCCCAGTGAGACTCCATTGGAGAAAAACTGATTTTTCTCTTTGCCAATGGTCATCAATTGCAGATAGTTTCTCCATTAGGGGTGGGAGCCTGTGTCCACTTCCTCCTCTTAATGCTAGGACCCCATCTGGCTTGGACTTGTGCAGATCTTGTGTGTTTGGCCACAGTCCCTGGGAGTTCATATGTGCATCAGTTCTATTGCGTCCAGAAGACACTGTTTTCTTGGGGTCATCCATCAGCTCTGGCTCTTACAATCTTTCTGTCTCTTCTTCCACATTGATCCCTGAGCTTTGAGGGGAGGGCTTTGATGAAGACATCCTATTTGGGGCTGAGTGCCGCAAAGGTTCTCACTCTGTACGTGGTCCAGTTGTGGGTCTCTTCGTGAGTTCCTCTCTGCTGCATGAAGAAGCTCTGATGAGGGCTGAGTGAAACACTGACCTGTGAGATGCAGTACGTCATCAGGAGGCAGCTTATTGTGATGCTTCTGTAGCAGAATAATCGTAGTAGGCTCACCCCTAGGTCCAGGACCCATCTAGTCTCAGGTTCTTGGCCACTTTAGCAGTGCCCGATACGAGTTCAAGTTTGTTTCAGCCGGTTTGTTAAATAGACAAGTATAGTCATCTATATTTTATGACACAGATATGTTGAGATTTTATAAGTTATCTACAATTGTAATCCAATTAGTGGTGGAAGTGAGTTGAGAATCCAGAAATTCCAGCCTCCACTCCTCCTATTAGATGGAAAAGGCTGGCCCTCCTGCGGGCTTACTGAGGCATCCTCAACCACAGTAACCTAGCCCGATCAACACTAACTGAGTGCATTTTACATGTTTAAGGGTGAGTAAACTGTGCTCTCTAATTTCAAAGAAGGTGTGATCTTGTGAGAGTCCAATATAAACAGCTGTGGGACTTTGAGGGAAGGGCTTTGATGAAAACATCCTATTTGGGCTGAGTGCTCCAAAGGTTCTCACTCTGTATGTTATATATAGTGGGAAAGACTATTCTAAAAGTATTTTTAGGACTTCCTCTTCTAACTAGGATGGAGTAGCAGGCACAAGGCTTACTTTCCCACTTCCAAATAACAATAAAACTGGACAATCCATGTGAAATAATAATGCCTTTCAAGTAGGCAGAAAGGAAAACAGGGAAAGCTCAAGGTGAGTTCTGTGCTCACCCAGCTTATTATTTAGTGTTTCCAGGTCACAGTAGAGGGAAAGAAGACTGAGGCTCTTAGCAGTTCTCAGTGTTTTCAGGATGCCACTGAGGGTGGAGAGTCAAGGTGGCCAGAGTTTACTGATGGAAAAACTCAGGGGAGAGACCTTACAGAGAGAAGCTCTTTGGAGATCGGCTGCTGCCCCCTCTCGAAGCCTCAGTGACCAGGACCAGTCAGCATTGGCCTGTGAGCAAGCTACTCCAGGCTAGAGATTAGAGGAAAATGCCTCTGAAGACTCTAGGACCAGGAATGGACACAGAGTCCGTCATGCAGAATGGAAAATCTCATCATTTAAAAAACCGAATGAGAAACATTTTGCCTGGGTGCTGGAAAAACTAGCCCAGGCTTAGATGTTGATAGCATCTCACAAAGCTTAAGGAAAAATCAGAAAAGATCAGCTGTTTCCAAGCAACTTAATTGTGCCACAGAAGAGAGCTCAAAATATTTATAGGATGGTACAAATATCCAACAAAGTAAAATCCACAATGTCTAGAAACCTAATAAAAATTATAAAGCCTGTAAAGAAGTGGGAAAATTTGTCTCAGAAAGAGAAAATTCTAGCTGGGTGGTAGTGCTGCATGCCTTTAATCTCAGCACTCTGGGGGCAGAGGCAGGCGGATCTCTGGTCTAGAGAGTGAGTTCCATGAAAGCCAGGGCTACACAGAGAAACCCTATCTCTAAAAACCAAAACCGAGAGAGACAGAGACAGAGACAGAGACAGAGAGACAGAGAGAGATCTAGCAATAGAAACCAACTTAGAATCCTCACAAATACAGAACTTATAGAAAACGGCACTAAAATGGTTATAATTGATTTAAATTTAAGAAGATAGTGGGAAGATGGGGCTTGTTAAGCAGAGACAGGGAAGACACAGGAACTCCAAGTCTGCAACAGAAATCTTGACTGTACTAACATCAGACTAGACACCAACATATGGAGTGTAAGAAGAGACTTACTGTGGAAATTGGCTCACATGATTATGGAGGCCAGGAAGTTCCATGTGACATTGTCCACAGGAAAGTTCAGTGTGACCAAGCCTGAGTCCAAAGGGTTAAGGAGAAGTGAGCGATGGCACACAGGTATGGGCTGCTGGTATACCTCCAATAGCTGAAGGCAGAGCACAGATGTTTCCGCTCAGAAAGAAAGAATTTGCCCTTCCTCCTCCCATCGTCCTTTTCTGCTTAGACTCTCAGTGGACTGGGAAGTGCCCATTCATAACAGCAAGGGTTGATTCTCTTCCCTTGGCTTACTAACTCAAATGATAACTTTTTCCAAAAGCATCCTCACAGACACACTGGGAACAAAGTTATTAGTTATGTGGGTATCTCATAGGCTGGTCAAACTGACATATACAAATTAACCATTGCATTCTGTGTATCATTTAAAGGTAGACTCTAAGAACTTAAAGATGAATTAAGATAAACCTTAAAGATACCACTCAAATTAAACAAAGCCATAGTTACATAAAAATTAAAACAACAGTTATATATTGTATTAGTTACTTTTCTATTGTTTTGATAAAATGCCATGACCAAGGCAACTTATAGAAGGAAGGGTTGATTTGAGTTTACAGTTCCAGATGGGTAAGTGTCCATCAACATCATGGCAGGGGGGTGTGGCAGCCAGTATCAGACATGACGTCAGGAATAGTTGAAAATCCACCTTTCCAGATGCAAGCAGGAAACAGAGAGCGAGCTGAGGATGGTGTGAGGCTTTTGAAACTTCAAAGCCAACCCCAGTGGATGCTCCAGCAAGGCCACACCCTCTAAGCCTCCCCAAACAGTGTCACCAACTGGGGACTAAGTATTCAAATGCTAGAGAATATGTGAGTCATGTTATTCAAACCCCGTATGTATAACCAGTCAACAAAACAAAATGGAATTAAAATTAAAAGACTATTCAAGTAATCCAGAAGAGTTTGGGAGAGCTATAAAAGGGAGCCTAGTATAGACAGGAAATTAGGAGACCAGGGACAGTGTGGTCGATTAAAATCCAAAGACTTAATCAAACACCGTGACTGTTAATGCATACAGATCCAGAAATTGTCAGAATATGTATGTATGTTATGTATGTATGTATGTATCTATCATCTATCTATCTACTTATCTATCATCTATCTATCTATCTATCTATCTATCTATCTATCTATCTATCATCTATCTATCTATTTATCTACCTGCTTATCTATCTAGATCAGAGAATCCACTTGGAATGAAAGATAGTAAAAATAAAAGGATGGGAAAGGCTTACCATGCTACCCCTAAGCAAAGGAAGCAGTAGTGGATATTTTAATAGTAAAGTAGATTTCTGAACAACAAATGTTAAACAAAAATAAAGGATATTATTTAATAGTGATGAAAGTGTTAAGCCTCCATTTGAAATACATGAATGCATAGTCTGGGGGAGCTACAAATAGATAAATACACAATTATAGTCAGAAATGTCAATACCTCTCCTTTGGTACTTAATGTAACAAGTGGACAGAAAATCAGTAGGAATATAGGTGACTTGGACAACCCTATAAACCAGCCTACACTAATTGACATTTATAAATCACATTACCCAATAGCAGTGGAATATACATTATTTTCAAGTTTCCAGTGTATTCACCTTTTTACTAAGATAACTATATCAGGATCATAGGGTGAACCTCAGTAAATTTAATAGGCCTCAAATTAAAGTCTATTCTCTTACCATGGAGTAACCCTATTAGAACTTAATAACAGAAAGATCTTTAAAAGATCCCAAACACATGAAAATTAAATAGCACAGTTTAAATACCCATGGATCAAAAAGATAATGAAAGAAAAATTAAAAAAAATATTTAGTGTTGAGAAAAATGAAAACATAATCAATTAAGACCTGTTGGGAGCAGCTAAGAGAGTCTTCAAAGGGAGTTTTATAGTGCTAACTATACAGCATGAAGGCTGCCATGAGGAAGACCAGCGACCTCAATTCCTACCTTGAAAAGTTAAAAGGGCAAAAGAAGCTCAAAGGCCCCACAAGAAGAGTTCTAAATCTTGCAATGAAATTTGTTTTAGAAAGTAAGAAAAATATTAAAGGAATATTAATGAAAGCAAAAGCTGGTGGTTTCAAAGATCAATAAAACCGATAAATTTCTAGCCAGACTGATCAGAAGAAGAAAAGGCAGAAGTTCCAAAATGAAGAATAAGTAGTTCTCAGGTTGCCTCAGAATTCCTTCTGTGGCCCAGACTGAGCTTGAACTCATGATTCTCTTGCCTCTGCTTCTGGACTGCTGGGGTTACAGGCTGGTTCTCGACGAGACTTTTGAAAGTATCAGCTGGGTATAGAATTTTTAGTGTGCTAATGATCTTGGCTTTTTAAGAGTCAGATGTGAGCTCTATTGTTTTCATGATTTAGTTGATATTTTCAGTTGAAAGAAGTCCTCCTGCCCCACGCCACCCAAGCAGTCGTTGGCCTTTTCTGATTTACTGACTGATGTTTATATAATTTTAACTGAATGCTTCTTGAATGGCTCCTCCTCCTCCTCCTCCTCCTCCTCCTCCTCCTCCTCCTCCTCCTCCTCTTTCTCCTCCTCCTCCTCCTCCTCCTCCTCCTCCTCCTCCTCCTCCTTTTTCTTCCACCTCCTCCTCTTCTTCTTCATATGTGCATGTGTACATGTGTGTATGTGTCATTCACCAATTTGGGAAACACTTTTAGATACTCATATATTAGTTTTCCTCCATCGCTCCTCCTTGTCTCTGGCATCAGTCACTTTCAACATTTCGTCCTGTGTAATAAGTCTTGATTTATCTTGCATGTTCCTCTTCCTCTGTTTTATCCTTTATTGCTTTGTTTGGCATGTTCTTCCTCTGGGTGATTTTCTGGGCCATCATTTTACATTTTGATGTACTGAATCTACTCTCAAAATCAGCCATTGATTTTATTTATTTATTTATTTTGGTATTTATTTCCTTCTCTTAATCTCTGAATCTGTATGTGTTTTTTGTGCTTTTTCTTTGCTTATTTTTTCTGTTTGTTTTGTCTTATTTTGGTTTGTTTTATTATATCTTCTTCTTATTATTATTAATTTTTTAGATGACTGTCTTACAAGAGAAAGAACAAGGAAAGGTGCATATCTGAGTGAGTAGGGAGGGTCTTGGAGGAGCAGGGGAGGGGAAACAATAATCAGAATATAATATAAAAAATCTATTTTCAGTTATTTTATTGAAATAAAATAAATAAATAAAACAAAAAACTGAAAAAATAAATTAAATCCAACTCTCAAAAATATTCAAATTGATTGTTAGAATTTCCCATCATGGTTTTCAGTTCCTTGAATGTATTATAAACATCTTTTTTCAAGTCTGCCTACTGGCTTTACTTTCCATGTCCTCTGTACGGTGGTTATTTTTTGATTGAGAAGTAGCTATTATATATGAACAAATGTCAGAGATCATTTAAAGCTAGTATAAACTTAACTTACTGTAGACAGAATTTAGTTTACATCTTCGAAATGCAGTATCCCTTTTAATCAGGAGTGAATAGTGAAGGCTTTTAATCCTTATGAGGACAACATTGCTTGTGATTGAGCCTTACTTGTAGGATAAAGTTCTGCCCCTCCCATAGCCTAACCAAAGCTGACACCTTATGAGCTTCAAGAAGTCTTTCAGAGGTCTTTGAATTTTAGCAACCCCTCCCCTGGAGTTGGCTGAGCTTCTGGAGTTACACTGACTTCTCCTGGGTTTCCTTTTCTCCCTTTGGTTCTGCATCTGTAACTCTTTCCTGTCCTGAAGCATCACTGATGCAGCCGGATGATTTTAACACATCAGTGGCTTTTCTGATGCTTTGTGCATGATGGTTTCTGTCTTCTAGTATGCCAATACTAGCAGGCACTGCAATCACGTTGCTGTGCAACCTTAGAACAATCATTTTCCATCTCTGTGCTTCAGTCTCTTACTTATACAATACAGGGATGAGACGGGGACCTCCCCAAGACATCTTTCACTCTTAGCCTATTCTTGGTGACTGAACTACCAATTCTCATAGAGTGGGTTTAAATCTTCCCACGAAACACTGAGCTCTCTCTCACCTGGCTAAGGTAAATGGTACCATGTTGAATGATGAGAGTGGGCACTTGTATTTCTGTGGAACATGTTCTATAAGGCTTGAGGACAACCACCTTGTATAAATACCCTAGCAGCCATCTTGGCGTGAAATGTGGGCAGGGATGTTTCATTTTTCTCTCAGTCCATTAATAAGAATTCCTGAGGGCTATTTGTCACAGTCAGAAGGGAGATAAATAAAAAGAGAACAGGAATATTGTTAATTCACTCAAATTCCAAACTCAAAGTCTCTTTGATAGAGTAGGGGCACCAGAGGAGGTCTGACGTCAGATTTCTGGGATGCCATCTAGAAAGTCTGTCACTCAACTCACTGTCCATGAGGCTAACACACACACACACACACACACACACACACACACACACACACCTCACACCCCACACACCCCATACACACCCCACACCCCAAACATATGTGACTAATGATGACCACATTATGGATGGACATCTGGTAGAGTTTCCAAAAGAAATTTCAAAGCCCTGCCACTTTTATTATAAAGGGCTAATTTATTTACATTTTTGTCTTGGGTTCTCTGTAGTGGAGAGTGCTTACAGCCTTAGGAGTGTGTGTGTGTGTGTGTGTGTGTGTGTGTGTGTGTGTGTGTGTGTCTGTATGTGACTCTTCTCATTTTTTGAGATAGAGTCTCTAGCTGAACCTGGAGCTTGTCAATTTGGCTAGACTGGCTGGCCAGCAGGACCAGGTATCCTTCTGTCTCTACTTCTCTGGGGTTGGGTTTACAGGCACATGCTACTATCCTTGACCTTTCAAAGGCTGCTGGGGATCTGAACTCAGGACCTCATGCATGCATAGTAAACACTTTACCAAATGAGACTTCTTGCCAGCCCCATTATCACTGGGTGTTGACAGACTTTTGTGGACTTGCAGATTGAGACAAAACGTTCCTGGCAGTTTTGTAATGGCTCTCCTTGGGTCTGGATCCCTATCCTGTGCTTCCATTGGCTGGTAGTTAAATGTTGGGCAAACTGGTAAGTTTCCCAGTGTGCCTCAGTTCCTTTGTTTATAGAATGAGGGTAATGAATGTTAGCTGCCTCTTCAGGCTGTGGTGTTAAATGAGCTAATATAGTAAAGCAGGTTGAAGAGTGAGCTGTTGACTGGTCTGGTAACTCACTCTGTTTCTGCAAGTTTTGTGTGTAAACTATGGAGGCACTGACACCAGGGGTAAAGTCAAGTGGGTATGGCACTGTCATCAGGGAATCTTAGTTACTTTCCTGTTGCTGTGAAGAGACACCATGACCAAACCAACTTACAGAGAAAAGAGTTTATTTGGGGCTTATAGTTTCAGAGAGTGAGAGTCCATGATCCTCATGGCAGGGGGAATGGCTGTAGTCCTGCCGGCATAATGCTGGAGCAGTAGCTGAGAGCTCACATCTCAACCCATAAACACTGTGCAATGAGAACACTGACTGGGAACAGTGGGGGGCTTTTGAGACCCCAGAGCTCACGGCCAGTAACATCCCTTCTAAGACCACACCTACCGATCCTTCCAAAACAGTTCAACCCACAGGGAACTAAGCATTTGAACATATGAGCTTTTGGGGGCCATTCTCATTCAAACTGCCGCACACACTCTTTCAGGAGAGCAGCTATTGCACTGGAATTCTCCAAAGCATCACCCTCAGTTTAGTTCCCTAAGGTTTGTTAGAGCATCCACAGTCACATTTACCTTACAGCGAGGCTTTCAAATCCACTGATGGATGTGAACATGCTCTGCAAACACGGTAATCATTTTACAAATGTGAGAGGTTGTTGTGGGCGAGGGGAGACCTGTGTCTCTTGTAGGTGAAATGGAGGCTGCAGGAGAAGGGGTGAGTCAGGGACTGAAGCTTTCTGCCTCAGTCCCCAACTTTGTTGAGTTTCTTCATGACTCCACTCTGGTACATGCCAACGTGTCACAGAACTGATGCATTGTCCAGGGTAAGAACTAGCTTGTGCCTTCAGGGTGGCCCCTTGAGGTCAGTTCTATTTCATTTTTCTGTACCCAGGTCTTGTCCCCAAAATTCTAAACTTGGGATTGGTCAGTGTTTACATCGGGCCTATCGAGGAAACCCAGACTCTTTCCCAGGAGACAGTGGGAGGCTTAAACATGATGGTAGCATATTGTGGCGTTAGGTGGACAAGGGTATAGGCTGGAAGTGGTTAGAGTCTCCACTGCGGACATGAGGTGAAAGTCAGAGAAAGTACTGCTTTGTTTCTCGTGGCTGGTGAAACAAATCACTAACATCAGACTTAAATATCTCACAGTACCGGAGGCCAGGGTTTGGATATTAGCATGCCTGGCCCCAAATCAAGATGCCATCAGAGACATCCCACTCTCAAGGGGTCTAGGGAAGAGTCCATTCCTTGCTTTCCACAGCTTAGGTAGCTGTGGGCACTCCTTGGCTAGGGGTCACATCATCTTACATCTGCTTACATAAGTATACTCTCATTTTCTTTCTTGTCTTTCTTCTAGAGGTGCTTGCTGTGGCATTAGTAGTTTACACAGATCATCTCCAGATCCTTAACGACATCAGCAATGACCCTTTCTCCAAATAAGATCACATTTACATATCATAGGGATTGGAGTGTGATTATGTTGGAGGCTACTTTTAACCCACCCAAAGGGCAGACTAGGAAATAGGCAGAGCATGAGATAGGCCCACACGGGAAGATGTCTAGAACAAAGGCAATGGAGGCCAGGAGACCTGTCCTAAGGGAGCAGAAGACATGAGAAAAAGTCTGGGGAAACATGCATGGGAATTGAATAACCAAGAAACCTTCACAACTGGCTGCACACAGTAGACCAGAATGGAATAGAGATAACTATTGGACACCTACTGTCCCCAAAGACCTATGTGTTGAAGGCTTTGGCCCTGGCTGGTGCTGCAGATCATGATTGCTCTAACCTCGTCCGTGGACCTATGCACTGATAACTTTGTAAGTGGATGGCATCACCAGAGGCAGAAAGTAAGAGATGGAGCCTGCTTAAAGGAGTAAGCCCCTGGGGGCATGCGCTGGAAGTACAAGTCTTTCTTGTCCTCCCACCCTCCCTTCCACCTTCCCTCATTAATTGACTATGGATTTTCCTCCATCACCTTATCATGATATGATGTTTTTATTTTGCAATAGCTCTAAGAACAGTGGACCTGCCAACAGCGAGCTGAACCCACAGAAACTGTGAGTTGAAATAAGCCTTTCCTCTATTTTCTCAGGTATTTTTATAATGGCAGCAGCAGCAGGAGCAGGAGCAGCAGCAGCAGCAGGAGCAGCAGCAGCAGGAGCAGCAGCAGGAGCAGCAGCAGCAGGAGCAGCAGCAGCAACAGCAGCAGGAGCAGGAGCAGCAGCAGGAGCAGGAGCAGCAGCAGGAGCAGCAGCAGCAACAGGAGCAGCAGCAGCAGCAACAGGAGCAGCAGCAGCAGGAGCAGCAGTAGGAGCAGGAGCAGCAGCAGCAGCACACACACTGGCTCCTAGCATAACAAGGAGGAAGCTGATTTCTGGGGCGGGAGAGGAAGCGATGTGGGTTTTCCATTCATTGAAGAGTGTGCAAGTGGATTGTTGCAGATATCTTTGCTCAGCAGGGAAGGTCTTTGTTTCTGGATGGAACAAGTGTCCAGGCTAGCAGGAAGGGCTAAGGGCTACAGCTGAAAATCAGAGAGCAGGCAGGTGAAGGAAGGCTTCCTCCAGCACTTCGGAGGGAGGGCTCTTATTTAATGGGGTTAGTTTCTGCATTGGCTGTACTCTGATTTTACGGGGGAGCTTTGAACAAGTGCCTGGGCCCTAGTTCCAGAGACTGATTCATGTGGTGAGGGTGGGCTGAATAAGTTCCTAGGTGAACGTAGCTTGTAGTCAGCGATGGGAGCTAGGCTTGGACTCTCTGAGGTAATTGCCTCATGGTTTGAGGTGTGGCTACAGGGTGGGCTGTGCCAGTCACTTCAACTCATGATACCTCGGGTTTGTTATATATCTTCTCTTAGTTTCCATGTCTTTATCTAGAAAACTTGGGAAATAATCTAATCTTACCTGATTCCAGGATTAGAGCACACTGGAAGATGCTGACCAAGTTGTCTTACACATATGGAACACTAAGTCTGCATCCTTACAAGCCCTCTTAGAGGGAGGCATTATTGTGTCCACTTTGTGGATTTGGGAATTGAGGCTTTAGATACACTCCTTGTTAGAAAATGATTGCTAGATTTAGTCCAGACCCTTTCCCATGGCTTGGTTATACTAGATGCTTCCAATAGTGAGTATTAAGGCTCATCCTTCCCACTCTCTTCCTTTGGACTTCGGTGGCTGGGAAGGAACTGACCCTCCTCATCTAAGACCTGACTTCTCATTCAATACATAGACATTTGGAATTAAGGGAAAAAAATCACCTTACCTCTCCCTTTCCAGCCCCATTTCTTACTCTGAAACAAAGCAGATGTAAGATGTCTGTGGGGCTACAATTGCTGAGTAAGACTCTCTTGAAGATACTCACATCCCAGTTCCTGGAACCTGTGGCTGTCATATCGTGTGTCAGAGTTTACAGGTGTGATGAAGTAGAGGCTCTTGAGATGGGACGACTGACGACTATGCAGGTAGGCTCTACCGGCCATCACGGGTCCTTAGAAGAGAGAGCCGTGAGCTACCAACACAGAGGAAAAGGCCACCCTCGTGACTATGGACGTTGCCACCGAGAAGTCAGAGTGCTGACAACCACCAGAGAGGGAAGAGGCAAGAGACGGATTCTCTGCTGGACCCTGTTCAGTTCATCAGAACTCTGATGGTCTCGAGTTCAGTTGTGTTACCAGGTTTGGACTTCCAGCTCCAGAACCACGAGCGAATACCTTTCTGTCCTCTTAAGCCATCTGTTTTGTGGAAATCTGTTACAGTGGCCACAATAAGCTATTGTTAGAGATTCTCCTTGGACTTACTCTTGGAGGTATGCCATCAGATAAACTCCATGTGGGTATACTTCCTTGTCCTCTGGGCTGCCTGACACACAAGACTGGGCGGGCCCTAGACAGAGCATGTACCTGTGGCCTTAAGGCAGCTGGCCGAGTACACCTCCCCATTACAACTGTCCTTCCCACTACCAGAGCTGTAGCAGAGTACTGAGTCCTCTGAAGATCCTGCTGCTGGGAGGTGACAGCATGTCCAGCATGGGAAGGGCAGAACCAAGAGGCTGACAGTCCAGGTCACCCTTGTATGTCTTGTGGTTGATACTGAGGCTCCCTGAACAAGTTTACTTCCTTCTCCCAGCCCCATTGCTCAAGGGCAAAGCTTTCTGGAAGAATTTTACTCCATGTCCAGGGAACAAAGGAGAAACCAAATGCTTTGCTTGGGAGCAGCCCATATGGAGGAGGCCAGGCGATGCCCAGTGACAGGATAATCGCTTAACTATCTGCTGTGAGTATAAAGGCAGACTCTCTACCTCCAGCTGGAGTTCAGGTTCCCACAGGTCATGAAAACAAAGGGGGCGGGGGAATGGGAGAATTCAAGAGGAATAAAAATGGAAATGATTAGGAAAGATTGCCACTGCAGGCAGGAGGGAGGCGAGAGTTAACCCTTTTGAGACAGGGTGGATGCTTAGCCTGCTTCTCAGGCTGATGTTTAGGAGATGCTGCAGGCTATGGCCCACTCCTGAGGCGTTCTGCTCCAGGTCACTTCTCCAGGGCTTGAACTGGGCTTCAGGTGCTGGGAGATGGTACTCATGTCTGCACTGGGAATGAGTCTGGGTCCAAAAGAGGCAGGGCCTTTGTGTCTAATCCATACTTCCGTCTGTCCTGCTGCTGGAATCTAGACCTCTGCCTGATGTGCCTCCTTATACTTCAGTTTCTGCTCACCTGGCACTCTCATGTTCCCTGGTTCTCACCCATGTTCCCCATGTGTTCACCCCCACAGCATCTGTTCCTTTGCAAACCTTTGCCTACTGGCCAGTATGACCTAACATCTCAATCCTAAGAAACACAAGGTTTTCGGGTGTTCCTCGAATTTGGGCCTGCCTTGCCCTTGGTGGACGTGTTCAGTGCGTGTATTAGGGCTCTCCAGAGGGAAAGATGCAGTAGGAGACAGGAGGGAGAATGTTTTGAGGCGATAGCTTACACAATTATAGGGGCTAGCAAGTTAAAAAAACCTGCTAGGTACAGGCAGGAGAGTCAGGTGGTTTTGAGGGCAGCCGGAATTGTTTCCTTCTCAGTAAAACTCAATCGATACTTTAAAGACTTTTACCTAAATTATGGAAGTGAATCAGCTTTGCTTAGTTGACTCACTTAAATATTAAAAGTCCATCTAAAAAATCACCCTCATAGAAACATCTAGACTAGTGTTTGGTCAAACAACTCAGTCCCATCGCTTTGCTGTTGACTCAGGATTCCTTCTGCGACTTTCCTTCGGCAGCTCCAGTCCTTCCCTGAATTCTCACTTTCACGCAAGCGTGTACCATCTTGGTGGCTGTCTTCACCACGGGGCTGCTCAGCCTTTTGTTTCGTGTCTGTTTTGCAGCGGGAAGTGAGCCGAATGCGGGCAGGATCAGGTATCGGCGGTGTGGAACACGTGCACGTAGTTGACATTCGATATTTGTTGACTGCCTGACCAGCTGTTTGACTGAGCAATGAATCACTTGGATTCAGGTATTCCTTCAACTTTGAATTTCCTCCCTTTGGGGTGCTAGAGGCCTTTCCCCCATTTCTTTCTCCTGGGTACACACTGTGCAGTCGTTTTCTTCTCCTCACCCCGGCTTCCTGGCTCCTCCCTCACTATGCCTTTGATTTGGCTAATGTTCTGTGCCTAATCACATTAGCCAGTACTGGCAGTCTAGAGCCGTTTACAATCCAACCCAGGGCTGATTAGGAGCTTCAGCAGCCCCAGGCTACTTTAAGAATGTGTTGATTGGTGGGGGGTGGGGAGTCCCCAGAGGGGGTAGTGTCATTGGCTGGTGGAACCTCCCACGTGTGTCTGGGCTCTGGCAGGACAGTTGGTTTTTGGTTTTCTCCCAGATCAGGCTCCTGGTGGGGTATTTATCCTGGCTGGGTGTCTGAGCCCTTCCTGATTGTATTAAACGTCTTGAAAGTGAGCCCCCAGACAATCTGGCCGGTGTGGTCAGAACAACAGCAAAGTGGCCCTGAATTCTTGTCCTTGTCTGCTGGAGCACATTTCAACTTTCTCCCAATTTGGGGAGTATAAAAAGACTACCATGTGTTTCTCTGGTTTGCAAACATTACCTCATTTCCCCTGTATTAATTCAGTGATATTCGTAAGTGACCTCAGGATCTGGGTTCAAAGTCTGCAGTTCAAGTTCCACGAAGGATGGCATGGTTTTAGGGAAATTAACTACTCCTCTGCCTCCATTCGGTTTGTTTTCAGAGTGCACGGCTTTTTAGTCAATGTTCCCTTAATTATTTCCTATCACTCACTGACAAGTTTCTCTCCTACAGACTGCAAAGTTCTCTACTCAGGCAGGATGTAGAGTGCCATCTCCACCCCTGTATTCCCAAGGACAGACAGCAAGCTGCTGCTGAGGACATTGGATGTGTTCAGATATTGCATTCTACTTTGGATGTTTGCATATTCAGATAAGCCCCATATTAAAAATTGAATTCTTGGGGTCAAACCAAGAGTCACTGAATCTAGCTCAGAGAACTTAAGGTGACCTGTCTTGGTCCCTTGAGAGGATCTCACTCCCACTGAGTGCTTTGGATGGAGCTGTGAAGACATATTACGAGGATGCTGTAGTACACCAAGCCTCACTGAAGCCCCAGGCCCTATGACAGACTTCCTGGGCTCAGAGTCTGGAGTTCCAGTATCTACATGTCCCATGGGGATACTGAGTGGCTTTCACACGAGATGTCAGCTTTGTGCCCTGGTGTAGTTATCTGTGGAAGGGAATCCTAATAATCCTTTTCTTGTAGACTTGGGGATTCAATCAGATAATTTATGTAAAGTTCCAAGATCAATGCCAAGCTCAGAGATAACTCAATAAATACCAGCTATCATTATTGTTCTGTTTTTCCCATTAATATACAATAGTAAAATTGTTTTCTCATAGTTAACTGAGAGAGATCGACACAGAGAGAGAACCTATATGAGTAGAAACAGAACTGGGTTGATGTGAGTGATATGAGACCAACAGCTCAAGACACAGGACCATAGGAAGGAAGAGGTGGAGGAGGCATATGGAGGAGACAGCTGGTTATACTGTCTATGGCGTGTTAGCTGGGCATCAAGATGACGGATTTCTCTTTTCTGTTGGAAGATGAAGTCAGCCACTGACTAAGAGCATCAATGGAGTTGACTCATTTTGGCATCTGGTTACTTCTATCTATGTTTGCCTGGCATCTGCACAACTGGTCATTTGAATCCAAAAGTTCAATCCAACCATCGTGGATGGCTGGTGGCTTGCCTATGTGAGGCCGGAACTCCAAATCATCATTTGGCCTGGCTAGCTACTGGGACTGGGCGACTCTGGCAGCGGCGTCTGCCAATCCTCCTGTGACAGTTACTGGGGTCAGAAATTGCATTGGCCTGAAATTATGAGCATTGCCCAAAGCATATCTGATTTTATAGTATGCTTGTAAGGAGACAGAACTGACTAGAGAGTCCACTGCTGTGCCACTCAGACAGCACGAAGGCCTTGGGGGAGCCACAGTGATAGTGGCATCTTAGCCTTCCTCTTGCTTCCTTCTTACGGTGGAGCTGAAATGTGGAAGTCAGGCTGGCACATTCTCTTCCAACTTTATTTTCAACTTTGTCCCTTGATAGGGCTTCTGACCAACCTGGGACGAGTCTTGCTTTTCCTTTTAATTCCTCTAAAATAAAGGCTGTTTCCATTGACTGAGGTATGATATTATTCTATTTAAAAACAATATGCTACAGATACTACTATGGTGTGTTTCTTCATTCCTAAGAACTTATCATGGCCACTGAGTTATTTGATCTTTTCAACAGTCCTGTGAGGTAATTGAGAGGGTGAGAATATTATTAATTTCATTTTTCACATGGAGATTCAAGGACAGAAGGTGATTACTCATCCAAAGACACACAATGGCGAACTGGCAACAATAATAGCTGCTATGTGCAGTTACCATGTACCAGGTACTATTATAAGTATTCATTTAATCTTCACAGTGACCCAATGAAGACATGCTATTATCCCCATTATGTAGGTGAAAAAGCCCAGACAGAAAGATGGAATAAATTGCTCAAGATTACAGTAGTGGAGCTGAGATGAGAACCCAAGAGTCTTAGCTCTGGAGCCACGGTAGGTAAGTGTGGTGAAGCTGGACCACACTGCACTGTGGGGGACTATCAGCAAAGCTTGCTCAGTTCTAGCATCGTTCTAGCATTGCGTGCTTTCATGGACCCCTTTCTTCTTAATGACCTTCCAGTCTTAAGTGGGCAAAGGATTTTGTGAAAAGTGACAAGATTTCAGCTTTTAAAAAGTGTTCACAGGCCTGTTTTCAAGCTACATCAGTTGCTGCTGAGAAAAACAGGGAAGTGTAAAGCTTCGGAGGAGAGCGATGTGGTGGACAGGGAGAAACCTCAGTGTTGCTCTTCCTGGGGTTGGAGAGCATGCCAATTGCATTTTCTTTCTTCATGAACCTTGGAGGAGTATTGGCAGCAGGTAGATTTGTTATTTGATAGGTGAATGGGGCAATTTTCTGGTGAGGCCCTGGTTTGTGGAATAATAACATCATGGGAAAACTGCTCAGAGATTCTTAAAGACAGTTGAAAACATTCTTGCAGTTAGAGTTTCAAAAGGCACTTTATTGTGGTTATTTTGAGACAATGAAAATGTGTTGAGGAGGTAGCTGACTTTGGGGTTAGTGGTCCACAACATTTTTTTTTTGTTGTTGTTGGTTAAAATAGTTCAGTGTATCTGATATGGAGAGAGTGTCATTTCCTCAGTAGCAGAATTGGAAGAGACTGCTCTGCTCTCCTGTGGGAGTAAGATAGGAAAGTGAGGGAGATCTTTTCTGGGCGCTGAAATGCCAAACCTTGTGCTTCTTTGCTGACTTCACATGTAGGCAGAATACTAACTCACATAATTCTATGAGAGGCTTTACCTGCATTTCCGGCGTGGCACAGAATTGGCTTCCTGCCTTGAGTTATTATATAATCCTATTACACTGTTGAAGTTGGACAGTAGGAAAGAACAAGGCCCTGAGAGAGTCCTGGATTCCCTGTGCACTTCCACCTAATACAGCTTCCACGACCTTTGGTGTAAGTGTTGACAGGATAATGTCATGACACCAAGTACGTGTGTGGGGGTGGGCAAGTCAGCCGGGGACAGTAAACTTCAATTACAGTACACAATGCTCAAGAAACAACAGAATAATGAAGCATTTGCCAAACTAATTGGTTTGACACCTTTGAAATGTAAATTTTATGACTGAAGACAATTTTGCTTATGAAAAATGGGAATAGATAATCATAAGGATTTGGTGTGTGTGAGGTGGATAAAATTTGTGTCTATAAATATAAGGGAGGGGTTTGTGCTATATACTGACCCTTTCAGAGGTAATTCTCAACACTTTCTTCCACATAATATAATATTTATCTAATCTTTATCATAAAAATAACAGCAACAATGTTTATTAAATCTGCAGAAGAAGACCCTCTAGCAGCCCCACCATTCTGATATCACAAATTCTTCCCCCCCCCACAACATCGCCTTTTCTTTCCTTTTTTGACAGGGTCTCACATAGACCAGGCTGGCTTTGAACTTACTGCATAACCATGAATGACTCTAAACTCTGACCCTCTTTCTTCATCTCCCAAATGTTGAGTTAGAGGCTGTCTGCCACACCCACTTTATGTAGGGCTGAGAATTGTACCCAGGGCCTCATGCATCCTCAACAAGCTCTCCACCAACTAAGACACATTCTTAGTTTGCTTGTGATTGAGTTTCCCCCTTTGCTGTTGGCTGGTATATTTTTATCTGCTTAGAATCCTGGCTATACAGATGTTCAGTCCATTCAATTACACTTAAAAACTGGGGGTAGCTTCAGGAGCAGATACGTGGATGGGGGAGCAAAGGGACATTTGTAAGTGTCTGCCACGGTCTCCCTGTTCTGTAAGAGAGGTGGAGAACTTGCCTGGGGACAGAGCTGAGAATAACAGAGCCAAGGCTTTTCAGCTCAGCACCACAGTGCCAAGTCTACCCTTCTTTCTGAACTTAGTCCAGAGGCCTGCCACCCCCCCACACTCCACCTGAGCTTTAGTGTTCATACCTACCCATGTCAGTGTGTACAGATAGTTGCCTGTATTTATAAGCATGTATTCCTACCTAATCAATCAAGAATCTTAACTGTAACATATTCCAATTTTGTAAGCAATTGTAAAAACCAAAAAGAGTAAAAACATTGCCTTAGAAGTGTGGGACTTGACATTTTTTCATGTTCCATTTTCTTTTCCACATCTCCTAAAAAGCTTGATGTAGGGTTCTCCTCTGTGCACTGTTAGGCTATTTGTGATGCAATGTCACTGGCCAGCTCTGTGGAAGCCTCAGTGGTACAGGGCAAGTGGAGCTCAAAGGAGAGAAGGAGAATAAACAGCCTTCCAGGAGTAAGCTTGTAAAGGGGTGACGTCTCACAAGCAAAACTGAACTTTATGAAACTCCAGTTAAGTGGGGAGCTGCAGGGCTTACTTACCCATCTGCCCTGAGCGAGTGACAAAGATTGATTTTCCACAGGGAAGAGGAAGTCCCTCCTTTTCCTCTTTCCATCTCCCTGATCTTTACCATTGGCCTTTGCAGATGTCAGTCACGCTCACCATCCTGGGATGGCTAATGCTGTGGATTAAATCCTTCCCTCTTTAAGGTGCTGCTGGCTGTGAGTGTGCCAGTGAGTAACTACACACAGCTAAGGGGAGTGCAGTCTCCAAGCAGGCACACTTGGGAGCCAGACTGGACTCGTTCAGCAAGGGATTTCCCCACTGGGCTACACATAGATTAAGGAAGATTAAAGTACTGTTTCCAATTTAAAATCAATAATTAGAAAATTCCACCGTTTTTCTTCGTTTATTTTGTGTTTGTGTGTGGAGGGGGTGTTGCACGTGCAATGGTAAGTGTGTGAAAGTCAGAGGCCAGCTTTGGGAGTCAGTTCTCTGCTTCCACCATCTTCACTTGTCAGGCTTGGGGGCCGTTGCCTTTACCAAACACCGGTTTAATACAGGAAATCTGTGTTTGAGCTTCAGTTTGGTGTCTTCTTTCTGTGTAACTGCTGGGAAATTGTTCAGCCTCTCTGAGGGTCAGTTGCCTCACCTGAAACATGAGGGTAGTATTTCTTATCTTGCGGGGCTGTGGTGATGAGTGGACCAGCGGCTGGGCGGTTGTGAAATATGTTGCACAGTGGCAGGGACTCCACAGAAGTTTTGATTAAAATCACAGGTTTGTTTTTTTCCTCCACATTTTGAGGACGGGCCCAGGAATGCTAGACAAATGTTAGGAAGTGGAGCTGATGTTATTTCTAGATAAACAAGTTGGAGATAAGCACTCCGGACTAGTTCAGGAGGCCTCAAGCTGTGCCAGGGGGCCCTGTCTTTCTGCCACTTGTGGGGAATGAGTCTCCGCATTGAGCTGCCTGCCTTGTTCGCCAGCCAGCACAGCTCCACTCGGGGCAGAAGACAGTCTGCTCTGGCTTGCCCTCCTTGCTTAATGGGATGCTATCGGTTACCAGCTCCCTCTGTGCAGGTCCCCCGCTTCAAAGGCAATGCTGGGCCCTTTGTAGGCCTGACTTCACTCTGAGCTTCTCTTTGCTCCACTTTCAAGATGAACAGCAAACAGAGGCCGCTTGGACCTAAGTCAGCCGACCTGCTGAAAAGAAGGCAAAACATTGATTCAACAGCTGCTCAGGAAGTAGTTCCCGACCAGGGATCCACCACTTGCTTTGACTGGCGAAAGGAAATAGAGGAAATTCAAAGGGAGTTACGAGCAGAGATACCATCTTAGTTTTGTTAAGGCCCACAAATAAAACCTGATCTATAAAAATGTGAATCTGTTTGTAAAGAGACCTAAGTGTCTGGTCAGAATTTGAAAGGGGCCAAATTTTGCCACTCAACTTCTAAGCTAGTTAAAAGTCCCATTCTTAAGATGCGTTTCCAGCCTGCGGGCCAGCCCCCTCCCCAGCTCTAACCCCTCTCCACTTTCTCTCTCTTTTAGGCCAATGAACAGCAGCAAAAAGGGGAAGGCAGAGGATGAGCTTGGAGCAGCTTGACCTAAAGCTAACACAACACAATCTTGGCTCACACAGTCTTTGCTCATCACCGCTGCCACTGTGTTCCTCTCTCCTGCTCCGTGCCCCGTTTGTTTGGTAATAAACAGGGGGGAGAAAAACTTCCCAACCCGGAACTTCATGGGCAGAGACGTGAAGCCTGCCCCAGGCTCACAGTTCTGTCACGCGTGGCGGTAGAGAAGGCCTCCGCTGCCCGCACTGGCTCTCTGTTGGCCCCAGGAAGTCTGCCAACGTCCCATCAGACTTGTTTCTTAAGCAAAGTTGTATAAGTTAACAGATTTTATTGTTGGGGGGTAATCCGGGCTGTTCTTACAGGAGGAAGGGACGAGGCCCCCAGAGTGTTTGCCCGCAGCAGCTCTTGGCGTTACTCACTCCCTCTCCTCATTAATTTGTGTGAGCTCAGCTCGGGTAACAAACGATGGGGCAGGGGATCCTATTCAGCCAGGCCTGGCCCCGGTAAGGCCTGTGAGCTAATTGCTCTAATTGAGTGGGAGGGACTGCTTTCCTCTGGATTCCTGTCCCTTCCCGGCCTTGTTTGGAAAGGAATGAATGGAGGCCCACTTCAGCTCCTGCTGGCAAGCCCCGGCAGCTGGGATCCACTACGGGGATCCACAGCATGGCCCACACTCTGGTGCTACTCAGGTCCTTTGTGTGAGCAGCGAGGTGCTCACCCAGGGCTTGGCGAGCTTGCTTTTCGCTGCCTTTTTGGTTGAGAAATGCTCTGCTATAATTTATATCAGGGAGACGGCATTAGAAATGTGTTAGCGTGCCTCTCCAGATGGACAGATCATTTACAACTAGCACAATATATTATCAATGTACTGCTCTTTAGGACCTGCTACATAATAGACATGTAATGAAGCATATGAAACATGGATTTCATTTCCAAGCCCCGAAAGGGAAACATGATTTGGGGGTGGGGGGAGCCACTCCAGGTGGGGGCCACGGGGCGGGGGCTTGGGGGAGGACAGGGAAAGGGTCTGTCTCTTTAAGGCGGACTAGGAGGAAAAGCAAAAGTCATCAACTCTGAAAGTTACAAATGAGAGCCCAGAGCTGTGCAGCTAATGTGCAGACTTGTTTCTGTCCTCTATGGCGCCATCATTTATTCAGGAGGTAGAAGCAGAAGACGGGGACTTGCATTTGCTTGATACTCAATTATACATTAGTGTACATCACTTGGCAATCTGTTCATATCAATTTAATTGGATTTTAATATTGCCTCTGATCTTGTTGTCCAATTAACAGTACTGGCTGGCAATAAAGCAGAACCACACACTATGTAACACCTTTGATCCCTGCCATATGGAGCTCTTCCATTGATTACCACATTTTCAAAAAATTTCACTCTCTCAATATGGGCTGTGATAAATGGGAGAAAAAGCACATCCCTGATGTGATAAAAATTTCACTTCAACTCGCAACTTCATTTATTTTGTTGACATTCGGCTCTGATTAAGAACAATAAAAAAATCATGCCCTGAATATCATATGCAAATACAACCCTGGGCATGAATCTAATCATGCCATGGGAGCATTACCATGACTAGCCTGGCATCGGCTCAATTTTTTTTAAAGTGACAGCATACACTTCTGGGCTGGCTCTGCAAAGTGGTCGCCACCACTATGTCATTTAATAAACATCTGATGTTTCTGTTTCCACCAGGTCAGGGGAGGACATTGGAAGTCCTGTAATTAGGCCCCCGTGCTCTAGTTGGTGTCTGGTGTGGACCATTCCCTATTCCCACCCCCAGGCCCTGCTTCCAGAGTCAGGCAGCTGGGATAGAGGTGAGGTCCCTGTGTGAACTGCAGGCTTCCTCCACCTCCGGAGGCTGCCCCTCAGAATGGGCAGGGGTGGGGGTTTGAGTTTGGGGCTGCAACGCCAAGGCAAAGGGCTGGGCCTGCCTGCTCTAGGAAGGTTATGAATGTGTGTGTGTGTGCCAGCTTCCTGTTTGCCTCTCGGAGTTATGCAAGCAATTATGGCTTAATGCCCTGGAGACACTCCCAAATGACAGGGTTAACCCCCAAGGGAAACAGGCTTCTGTTGTGAAGGATTATATCAATGTTCTAAAGGGCCCTTCCACAGCTCTGAGGGTGAGTTGATCCTTTTCGTGCCTCAACAGGAACATTGCTAGTGGCCGGAGCTGGGAAACACCGGAGAGGTCCCTTCCTGGGATCACACCGGAGAAAGAGCTCTCCAGTTCTTTCTGCTTCCGGGCACGGACACTCCTCACCCCTTTAGGTCCACCCAGCCTGTTCTGGAGAGTTGGACAGGGAAGCCCAGAGGAGCAAGCACCCTAGCACCCCCACTGCAGACGGGAGGCAGGGCTACTCACAGCATGGCCATGCCTCCGGGCAGTGGGGTCTGTGCACACGGCAGCCAGGGCTCACCTGGAATCTGGGCAGCTTTGGAATGTCGGAGGAGGAGCAGAGCAAAGGCTGCGGGATACACATGGCATAAATTATTTCTTGACCATTAGCAGTGTTTCTGCCTCATAACCGTTCTTCAGGCACATTAAATCAGCGAGAGGGAAGAGCATGCGAGGACATCTGGGGCTGCCAGATAATTCAGTTAATTTCTATTCCCTTGAACCTGGAGGTGTTAATTTGGAAGCACAACAGAAGAGGCTGAAGAATGCTAATACGTCATTTGAATGATTAATGCAATCAGGGGGATTGGGGGACCTCTGTTTACTCTCTAATTTTGACATGGCACAGCAAGAAGGAGCGAGGCGGCTAATTTTCCAAAGTTAAGGGCAAGTTGGTTTCATTTCAGTCACGTGGCCTCTCCGGGTGTTTGGGGAGCCAGGGTAACTCTGAAGGGCTGTATTGGGCGATGAGGGCCCGCTCTGCTCCTACGATGGCAACAGCCAGGAAAACAAATGATATGGTCTGTGATCTGAGGAGCCCAGTCCTCTTGGGTGAGGAGGCTCCCAGAAGCTGCTGGGACAGCCAACAGGAGAAAAAAGAAAGAAGGAAAGAAAGAAAGAAAAGAGAGAGCTTGGAAAAAGACGTTGCTGAAAATAGGTGATAGCCTTCTAACGGCTGTGTATTTTTATCTGACATTTACGATTTGAGTGGCTTTTTTTTTTTAAAGAAGGAAAATATTTCCAAATTTATTTAAATGGAACCTTATTAGGGAAAACTTAGGACTGAGCAACTATTTTAAAATATATTTTGAAGAGCGACGCAAAGAAAGACATTTAAATTCTTTGCAGACTGTGGGCATTTTAAAGAAGTCTCTGGTTTGTTCCTCGCACTGCTTCTGATTAGAGGCAGTTTATGACTCTGCTAACAGGGAATTCAAAGGGCATTCCCACCCGACAGCCACTGTGGTATCTCCGCTTTAAAACAAAGCGGGTATTGTGAGAGTGAAAGGGATTGGGCCCCAAGCACTAAACAAATCCTAGAGAGCAGAAAAAACCCTGTAATTATGTTAATAGTAAATTAATGTTTTTGCAATTTACCCATATCACCTCAGAATAGGTGTTGTGCAGGGTACCTACTGGAAATGCTCGGTAGACTGGAGAAAGGTGAAGTCAAAATCTTTAGTTGCCAGGGAAGCTAGGAGTTAGTCTACACAGGGAGCATTCTACATTTTCTTGAGGTGCCATCCAGACAGGGCTCAGAAAGCTGGGATGTTTCTTGAATTGCATGTGCTTTGGGGTCTCCTTGACTGTGAAAGCAAGGCTTGGGGGTTCACCCCATCTCTTAATTTCTTCGCTCTATGATTAGCCCTGACTTCTTGGGTCTCTAATCCATCCATCCACTTTGTTCTGAAATGGGATCTTAATTCAGGCAAGGTCCTGAGTTGAACAGCCCTAAAGTTTGGTTTGAACAGAAAGATCTCTCAGGCTAGGGGAAGTTCTTCTCCCAAACCACATAGTTGAAATGAGTGTCTACTGAGGAGTTGGGTTCTGTGGGCTTTCCTTGTCTGCAGGTTCCATATCTGAAATGCAACCAACGGTAGACAGGAAGTACTTGGAAACAGCCTCACTACACTGAACCTGGGTGACTGTTTTCTTGTCACTTATGAATGGTACAGCATAACAACATTTCGTAGTGTTCACACCATATTAAGAATAGTCAGTAATCTAGCTATGACTTAAAGTATAGTAGAGGGTGCGAGGAGGCTCTATGTGAACACTAAACTCGGGACTGGGTATCCAGGTCTCTGGGAAGAGTTCCGAGAACCCATTTCCAGATTATTCTAAGGGGAAATGCTATAGCAGGAATTGTGCTAGGCCCTTGCTAGAACATGAGATTTATCTTAAAACAGTCCCAAGGGGTGAGACGACCATCACATTTTACTGAGGAAGAAATTATGTTAAGGGACAAACTGTGCAGCCTCAGTTGAGACGGCCTTATTTTCTGAGGAGGCTTCTGTGCCTTTTTAAACCACATCAGAGCTGTTCTAGGTACAGCTTTGAAGCGGCTAGCCTCCCTTGGAGGCTTCCTTTCTTGTCCATTTCCCCTTCCTCAGCGCTGTGCCCTCTGCCCCTCTTTTCTTCAGGTACTCAGTGAGACATGTTTTTCATGCTCTACACCTTCATCAAAACCCATTCTCAAGAGAAGATTTTCTATCAGTCACATATTCTTTAGTTTGAATTTAAACCCAACCGAGAAATTGTGCCAGGCTCTTTTATTTTTCTTTTGCTTTTGACATATGACTTCTCTTGATTAATTCTCAAGAGATATCAATATTTAAAATTTTATAGCTAATAATGGAATAAAATATTTGACCTGCCTTTTAAAGTGGCAGAGGCATTAATGAGGAGGAGCAATTAGGGCAAATTTGCCTTAATCTTTCAAGTAAAGTAAATGTTGGCTTTTCTGCCATAGGCCATCTGAAAGGCCTGCATCCACCATCATTGCTGATGAGCCTTGTGATGAGTAATGGAAACTATTGGAAATCACCAAGGTCCTAGTGGGGAAGCTTGAACTTCACTCCCCTTCACTAAAATGAAGGCTTGCTGTCCCATGCATAATGGATGTATTTACTGGGGCCTGTGTCTGATTGGTCGGGATGCTGACTCAGACCCTGCCTTTATGGGCTCTCTATGCAGCCACTGCTTGTCATTTGCAATGGTGAGCAATAGGAAAATCTACTGACCTCCCCCCCCCCCCCCCCCCCCCGCCCAAGGGCTAGATGGTAGGCAAAAGTTTTTCCAGTTAAAGGTTCTGTGAGACTCTAAATCTAGGAACATAATACCCAGACCTGTCTGTGCATAGATGTCCAAGCTTCATAAATATATGTCTCAATCAGTTTCTCCAGGAGTAAAGCTGGGAATCTGCCTTGTATTAGAGTTCCTCCAGTGACTTGATGTAGCTAATTTAGAAACTAGTGTTTAGGTATTGCTTCTTCAGGTTATGTGATTCACGATTTTAGTTATTTGATACCTTAGGAGCAGAACCCATTGCCTTTTCTACTGAGTGTACATAAACTAGTTTTCAATTGGCTGGTTGTAGTTTGGAAGGTGTGCAGAGATAAGTTTATATTCTTAATTTTTGACACTTTGTTATTAAACTCTTGAAGAGGATTGAGGAGTATTTTGCAGCCCTGGGATTGTGGAAGTCTGTTCTCATTGGGTTTAAACGTGAGCCACTGGAGCTTCTTGGGTAGGTGGCTCTGAGCAAGTCATTTAATAGCTAATTTTCTGTAAAACCAAGGTGAGAACACTCCAAGATTCTGGTATTTCTACTTGATGTTATGCATAATAATTATTGAACATTTACTGTGGATTAGGTCATATAAAATCAAATGGAGAAGTAGCAGAAATAAAACCATTCCGTCCATCCCACACGATCCTTGTTCACAGGCCACTATGGGTCTTATCTCCCCAGATTATGGTCATCTTCTTTGATCTGACACCTCTCAATCTGACCCTTCGTGCGCACTTTCAGGACAAATGTCTTTGAATTCACTCTAACTTGTATTTATCGAGGATGCCTATTATCAAAACAATCAGCTAAAATTCTTAACCTGTTTATCTAGATGCTGAATGCCTTTCCCCAAGTCCTCTTTGCTGGTCCTTGGCTCTCCAGAGCCTATTGACCCTACTTTTTGGTCTAGACCGTGAAATCTCCGTTCCACTGATGTTCAACTGTTCTGTGGTTGAGGTCTGCTGAGCTAATTGCCATTGAGAGGTTCCTGGCTGACAAAGACAGAGGACCTCTTGTGTTTCAGGAGTAGTCTTCAAAAGCTAAGACAAGGGAATGTTTAAAGACAAAGAAATAAACATGATCATGATAGAACTTGTAACTAAAGGCTCTTACTCTTGGGAGCCAAGGCTAAGACTGTGTGTTGGGGTCTGATTGGCCTCGAGTGGCACCCTCCCTGCCTTCACTGAAGAGGCTCAAATGTTAATGACATTTTTTATGAGAATTTGCTGCCACATGGTACATGAGTGGACAGTTCACACACATGCTCTAAAGGAAGAGATATGATCTGGATGGGGTCTTTGGATGATTGGGACTGCGTTAGAAATAGCCATATAATTCACGTTTGGAGTAACAATAGTACACCTGCGTCACTTCTATAAGGAAAGCACCATGTTCAAAACTCAGATTTGTGCCACACAAGAACACCAGGATTGGGTTTCTTCATATTGATTAAATTGATTATCAGTTCAATCGTTATATTCCAATTATGTTATGATCTAAAGATAATTTATGCTTTGTTTTTGTTTGTGTTTTGACATAGAACCTCACTGTTTAACCCAGGCTAATTTAAACTCATTGCTTTCTTCCCTCAACCTGGGTGGGTGCTGGGATGACACACACGCTGGACTTGTGAAACCACGCCCAGTGAATGCCCAGACTTCAAAAAAAAAACAATCAAACGCCACTGCTGATTTAAAGAGAGTGTTCATAAGCCCCAAGGAGAGGTGGGATACCCTCTTCCTAGGAGTGGGGTGTAACAGGCCACAGGATAATGTTTTTAACCATGCAATGGTGTCACAATAAGGGTAAATGGGAGGGGAAAAAGACAGAGACACAAATATAATCATTCACACGGGTGTAGAGAGTACAGAAATAGTGAGGAGCAATGCACGCAGAGACATGGAACCTGGGGTTCACTGGAGTGCACAACACATGTGTGCACATGAAAACCTTTCCATGCTGTAGTAAGGAGAAAGCCAGTAGTAACGAAAGGAAGTCTAGTTGAAGGGTCATCCAGTTGTGCAACTTTGGGCAAGTTAATTGGCCTTTCCCTTACAAAATAAAAGGGTTTGGCCAGAAGGCTTCTCTCTGAGGCTTTTCTACAGCTCAAAACTGCTATTATTCTAGGAATTTATACAAGTTACACATCAGTGAAACATCATAATGGTTTCTAAGCAGTGCCTTCTAAATTCATATATTTATCCATTCAACAAATATTGAATGCGGGCCTACAAGCATTTTAACTTTTCAACAAAGTGATGAAAGGTCCTCAGCTGTGCTCAGTTCCATTTGGCTTCTACACTTTCCTGAGCTCAGTCAAAACCCAGGCCACAGCAGGCTGAGGGCAGATGCTGTGGGAAAGGAGGAGGGGTTGTCTTCATAGGATTTAATGTCAAGCTGACCCCAGGCCACAGACATCCCACTTCCTTCTTCAGAGCCACACTGTCCAGAGAAAGCTTCCTGAGCTCCTGGGGATACTGTGGGCTGGTGGATGTGGGGAAGAGCGGAGGAAGACAGAGACAGGTCGACCTTTTCGTGGTCAACAGGCCGTGACATTGGTCCATCCTGCTTTTTACCAATACTAGAGTGAAGTCCTTATGCTACACCCGACTTACACATACAGATCACTGAATTAGACATAAAGCAAGAGCAATCCAGGGGCAATATTCCAACTGCAAGACAGACAGTAATACAGCTCTGGACGGAGGAAATGCTGATGAAACAATGAGGAAATGTGGCATTTTTTCAAGTTTTTACTTCTTTGTTCTGCCCCAGGATGCCAGCATTCACGTAGCTGTCATGTCTCCCTAGGCTCCTCTTGGCTGCAATAGTTCCTCAGATGTTTCTTGTGTCGTATGACTCTGACAGTTTTAAGAACACTGGCCAGGTACGTTGCAGACTGCTCCTTAAGTAGGGTTTGTTTGATATTTATCCCATAGTAAGAGTGGGCTATGGGTTTCTTGAAGCATACAGTGCAGACAAACTGCCATTCAGCATTATCATGTGAAGGGTACCTATCACCACAATGATGTTTCACTGCTGGAGTTGACCTTATCAGCTGGTTGACCTAGGGTTTGCCTTCCCAGATGGAAAACAACTCCCACACCCCATCCTCACTGTCCTCGTTGGAAGGCTGTCACTCTATGAGCTCTGAATATAAGGGATGGGGAACCAGGCTCTACCCCCTTGAAGGAGGAATGGTTATATAGTCATTACTTGGGAATCTTCTGCATGGGATATTTACATGCTATTTCCAAGGTGTCCATGCATATATAGTATATAACTACAGACTCCTAAACATTTATTTTCTAGTTAGGTTGTAATCCAATGGAGTTTTATACATTTTGTCTTGTTTAAATTCTCTAGTTTTAGTCATCAGGAACTCTTTTGGCTAGTTCTTGAGTTCCTTTGCCATAGGGCCAGTATAGTTTCATTTCTTTTTTTTTTTCCTTTCCTTTCCTTTCCTTTCCTTTCCTTTCCTTTCCTTTCCTTTCCTTTCCTTTCCTTTCCTTTCCTTTCCTTTCCTTTCCTTTCCTCTCCTTTCCTCTCCTTCCCTCTCCTCTCCTTTCCTCTTCTTTCTTTCTTTCTTTCTTTCTTTCTTTCTTTCTTTCTTTCTTTCTTTCTTTCTTTCTTTCTATAAACAAGATTTTCCTTACATTTTACACTACAAGATGGTTTAAGATCATCTTGTATGTTTCCTATTCCATTTCTAGAATCAATTTTTTCTTCCAAGGATGTGTTTCCTTTCACTGGGGAATGGTTTCAGAAACCACAATCTCAGTGACTAGTGCTCATTGCTTTTGTGACATATTGATTTTGACGCATTATAAACAAAGCAAAGAAATATATGTGTGCATAGTAATTTATATATGTGTGTGCACGCGCACACACACACATATACACAACTATCTATATCTACATTGAGTCCAAGACAAACTCATCATACATGGATTTATTTTGCTTACCTTTAAACTCTGACTTTAACAGTGGGAAACATGGATTCAACCATTCACTATCCACTTACTTAATGGTTCAGTGCGTGTATAGCAAGAACGGCCATCTATATTCCTGTGAAACACAACTTTACCAACCAGAACACAATGCTCACATATGTACTACTGTTCAATTTGTTGTTAGTGTTATATTTCCTGGGTTGGAAATTTTTCGTCAGAGATTTATAGTACAGTTTGACTCATGGGTTGGGAAGTATAATAAACCTGAATGTTATATTTTACTTTTACTAATTTTTTAACTGTGAAAATATATATACTATGACAAATGTTTGCCATATATTTGCCATTATTGCCGTATATGGTGTGTAGTACAGACTCATGGCCATAAATGTCTCTGTAGAGCTGGACTTGGTTGTGTGGTACAGTAATTCCAGGCTCTCAGGAGGCTGAGGCAGGAGGATCACAAATTCAAGACCTGCCCGGGCAACTTAATGAGACCCTGTCTCAAAATAAACAAAACTAAAAAGTAAAAAGGTCTGGGGGTTAAAGATCAGTGGGTGGTGGCTTGTCTACTGTGCATGAGGTCTTGAGTTCAACCTTCAGTACCACCAAAAAAAAAAAAAAATCCCCAAAACATGCCCCCAGACAACCACAAAACTTGTGTGTTTATTTATTCCTTGAACCCCTAACACCCAACCATCTTTTTTCTGTCTCTATAAACCTGCAGTTTTGGGAATTAGAATCATAAATGGCATTTTCACATATCTTTTACTTAGAATATTCATTTTATGGCTCAAAAGCTCATTTCTTTTTGTTGCTGAATAATATTTCATCATATAGACACACTCCAGTCTAGCTATCACCTACTAAGGACAGGACAGTTTGGTTACTTCTGTCTTTTTAGGATAGGGACAGTAGTTGAACGAAACTACAACAGACAAGTTTTAATATGGTCTTAAGTTTTCAAATTAGTTGCAGAAATATCTAGGAGCATGATTGCTGGGTTGTACGGTGATAGGTTTAGCTTTGTTAGAGAAGGCTCTTGTCTTCCAAAATGACTGTACAATTTGCATTCCCATCTGCAGGCACTGGGCATTCCTGCTTCTGTATACTGTTGGCAGGATTTTTTTTTTGCCATTCTAATAAGTGGATAATCATATTTTACTGCAGCTTGCACATAACCTTAATGACATGATGTTGACAATCTTTTCATACTTTTTGTGATTTTATATTTTCTTTTGTTAGGTGATTGCTCAGATCTTTTGTTCTCATTTAAATTGGGCTATTTGTTTTCTTGATTTTATTTTTTATTTTTTGTGAGACAGAATCTCACGGTAGTATGGGCTGGCCTTGGGTTCGAAATCTCTATGTAACTAAGGATGAGTGTGGTGGTTTGCGTGAGAATGACCCTCATAAACTCACATGTTAGAATACTTTGCTCCCTGTTGATGGATGTTTGGGGAGGAGGTGTGGCCTTGTTGGAGGAGGTGTGGCCTTGTTGGAAGAGGTATGCCACTGCGGGGTGGGCTTTGAGGTTCCAAAAGACTCTTGCCATTCATTCCCAGTTGTCTCTCTCTGCCTCCTGCTTGTAGATAAAGATGCAAACTCTCATCATGGACTGACTAACCCTCTAAAAGCATAAGCCTATGTTGTGGAACAATCCTTTTCTATACTATGAATATGTATTACTCTCATTTGCTAATAAAAAGCTTTTTGGCTGATAGCTGGGCAGGAAGAGATTGAGCTCCAGAGCCAGACTAGGAGAATTGTGGGAAGAGGAAGGTCAGAGTCAGAGAGTTGCAGGCAAACACAGAGAAGCAAGATGAGAATGCTGTACTGAGAAAAGGTTCCAAGACACATGGCTAAACATAGATAAGAGTTATGGGTTAATTTAAGTATAAGAACTAGTTAGTAATAAGCCTGAGCTACCAGCCAAGCATTTATAACTAATATAAGCCTCTGTGTGGTAATTTGGGAAGTGGCTGCTGGGTATTTGGGAACAGGCAGGTGGGAGAGAACCATCCAATTACAGCCTTAATTAAACACATTCTTTTATAAATTGCCTTGGCTGTAGTGTTCTGTAACACAACTAGAAAAGTAACTAGGACAATGACATTTAGCCCTTAATCTTCCTGTTGCCACCTCCTGAGTGCTGGGATTGCAGGTATGAATGATCACATCCAATTTTATTTGTTTAACTAATAAAATGTAAGAATCTGTGGTATACCTGACTGTGTGTTCTCCTTCCTCTTCTCCTATAAATTGATAGGATATTGAGCTGGGTATCCAGCTGCAATGAGGGACCGTGTACATGCCAGGCCAGAGAGCTGCACACCCAACCTTGTATTGATTTTTCTTAATAGTGTCTTTCACTAAGAAGTTTAAAATTTTAGTGAGTCCATCATGAGCTTGTTGCTTTCTTGAATAAACTTTCTGTGTTTTATATAGAAACTCACTGTCAGACTAGACATCTTCTAGATCTTTTCTTAGGAAGTTGTTATCTAGAACTTATAGAATGATGATGTGAAATTCACAATTCTACTTCAAAGCAGACAAGAGATAGTTTATTCAGGAGCCAGATATGAATGGCCATGGCTTAGGAATACAGATTTGGGCTACCCAATTTCCACGTTCTGATGTGCTAACAACTTTTTATGAAGTTTTTATAGTAACAGAAGAAAGAAATAAGCCAAGACATATTTCAAATATGTTCATGAAAGCATGAGGTGGGTGGGTACAGCAAGGCAGAGAAGCCTCTCTATAGGCCTCAGATGCTGTTTGATGACATTCTTTTGGCTGGGTAGGAACTGGTGGTCTGGTAATACTCCCGAAAGTTTCACATATTAATATTTATTAATATTAATAAACGTTAGGTCAGACAGAGGTGGGCAGTGAATGGCCACCTCTAAGCTAGCCTAAGCTAACTTGGAATTAGGTCCAGAGCTGCGACATTCCAACATTTCTGCATCACTGAGGTTTTAACCAGTCAATGAGCCTTTGTTGAATGTTTACCATACGGCACAGCTTCTATTCCAGAACTTTGGTTCACAGTAGTCTGGGGTTTTGTATATAAGACTATGATTAATTTTGAACTAAGTTTGCAAAAAGTCGCAGCTCTGAATCCAGTCTTGTTATTTGTCTGGTTCTGTAAGATGGAAGTGTGAATTCCTGGCTTTCAACCTCCTTTCTTTCCTCCTGCGGTCAGGGCTGTAAGCAGGCCCGTGCGTTGCCTTCACCGTGCTTCGTGAACTCTGATGAGTTTATCTGCACATTCCTTTAGTTCCAAATAGAAGGTTTCCTGAGACTTACTGTTTCAAAGTGAGTTATTGAAACTGTTGATATCTGTGGTGGATTTACACTATCTTTGTGTTTTGAATTATAGTAATTTTATTGTAGTCTGAGAACATTGTATTATTTCTATTATTTTAAATTTCTGACTGTGTGTTTTATGGCTAGTATTAACCTATTTTAGCTACTGTTCTGCCCAAGCCTGAGTAGAATGTGTGTCTTCCTATGCTATAGACATAATATTAGTATTTGTACACTACCCTACCTCACCTGAGAAAGCCTAGCTCCCAAAGTGGTGATATCAGGAGACAGAGTGGTAGGGAGGTAGTGCAATCTTAAGGGACCTTAAATCTTAGGGTGCTCTCATGAGTTGGATTAGTCCCTTTGTAAAACACTTTAGTGGGCTCCTTCACCCCTTTCCACTGTCTGGTGCCACAGAACAAATGTGGACTTCTTGAGCTAGGAAGTGGGCCCACAACAGCTAATGACTCTGACAGCCTTTCGGTCTTCGATTTCTCAGACAATGTCAGAGTGGGCCTCAGTTGTCCCCGTGGTACACCTGGAAGGGGGAACTTCAACTGGGGAACTGTCTCCATTGGATTGGTCTGTGGGGTATTCTCTTTGTCACAGTATTTACTAATTATTATTATTATTCATTGGCTTAAATTTTGTTTTTGTTTTTCAAGACAGGGTTTCTCTGTGTAGCCTGGCTGTCCTAGAACTCACTCTGTAGACCAGGCTGGCCTCGAACTAAGAGATCATTGTGCCTCTGCCTCCCGAGTGCTGGGATTAAAGGCGTGGGTTGCCATGCCTGACTTAAATGTTTTATATAATAGATTTTGATTTTATTCTTTCTCCCCCAACCCCATATCATCCCAGATCCTCCCCCATTCAGCCCTAAATGGGATGTCTTTTGTCAGATTCCTCCCCTTAAAGCTCAGGGATCTATTTGGAAGAGGAGGCAGAAAGATTGTTAGAGTCAGAGTTGATGGAGGACTCCAAGGGTATTTTCTTAATTGCTAATTGATGCCGGAGAGCCCAGTCCACTGTGGGCAGGGCTATCCCTGCATACATGGTCCTGGCTGTAGAAGGTAGCTGAGGGAGCCAGAGGGAGTCCACCAAACAGCAGCATTCCTCTGCGGTCTCTGCTTCAGTTTCTGCCCCCAGGTTACTGCTTGAGTTCCTGTCCTGACTTCTCTCAACGATTGACTGTGATGTAGGAGTGTGATACAAATAAACCCTTTCCTCCCTCAAGTTGGCTGGGCCAGGGTTTTGTCACAGCGACAGAAAGCAGCGGAGGGCGACTATGAGAACAACCACTGTTGTTTCTAAACTCCCGGCCTGATGTCGTGATAGCTGTTTGAACAGACTAAGTAAGATATGCTGTTGTAGGGTCAAGTGCTCCGTAAACGTTAACTCGGTCAAATAGATTACAGCGCTCTTCAGGCTGACCATATTCTTACTTATTTTCTGGTTGCTTGAGCTCTCAATTATTGAAGGAGAATAAATTTCTCCAATGAAAATAGTCGGATTTATTTATCTTTCCTGGAAGTTCTGTAAGCTTTTGTCTCACATATTTTGATGCTGTATTGTTTGTCAGGTCCAGAGATGTTAAGCTTAGGATGTTATTTCCTCTGGAAAAAGGGACTCGCTGTGGACTCTCACAATTTCCCTTGTTCTAAGGTGTGCACTGCCTGAAATCAACACAGCTACTTCTTTTCACCAGTGTTCTCCTGGCATGGAGTTTTCTGCTTCCAACTTAACTGAGTTTTACATTTACAGCAAATTTCTTATAGACAGCATTGCTTCTGTGTTTTTTATATGTGCTTTTAAAATTGGTGTATTTGGATCAATATTCGTGTTAATGGATTACTGATAGAACTAGGTTAATATCTGTGACGTCACGTCTACTTAATTCATCGTTTTTCTTCCCTCCTGTCATTCCTGATTTTCACTGACTTTTTGGATGATGTATGTGGGATTTTAGTGTTTATTTTACTCAGCATCTTAGCATATTGATCATATATTTTAAACAATGTTATTGAGTCTGGAAAGCCTGTTTACAACTCACCTATTTCAATCTCAAATAAAACCTTATCACTCACTTCATACAAAGTACAGGTGCTTTACACTAAAATATTTCCAGTCAGTTATTTCCTCCTGTCCCTGATGACGTCATTGTTATTTGTTTCACTTATGCATAAACAAAATCACACATTCATTATTAGAATTATTAAACAGTTATTATTTAGATAAATTAAAATAAATACAATAAAAAGCTTTTTCTCTTTACTTCTCTCCTGCCTTTCATTTTGTAGGTCCATGTTTCTGAGCTGTATAGCTCTCTTTTTTATTTTTATCTTTTATTAAAAATTTTAATTTTGTAAAGAACAGTATTTCAATACATTTTTAAGGATTTCATACATGAAACTGTCTTTCCATTATTTCCATCCCTCCATCTGCCTCCCCGCTCCTCCAGTGTCCTCTCCTCTCCCTCTCAAGCTCATTGATATCTTCTTTATTCTTGCATGCATGTGTATGTACGCATGCATAAGCACAAGCTGCTGCTGCGTCCATTGAGTGTGCTCACATGGAGATGTGTTCAGCGCTGACCACTTGAGACTGTTTAGCCTGTTGGAGGTTTGTCTTTTTTACACAGGGCAGGGCTGATAATGAACTGTGTTCTTGTTCATCCGAGTCTTTATTTCTCTCTCATTTTTTAAGGGAAAATCTGCGGATAGAGCTTTCTTTCTTTCCACACAAGCACCTCACTTTCCTCTTCTGGCTGCCATGACTTCTCACATAATTCTTATCCTTTTTCCTCCAGGTGAGTTGGGTCTGCTGTTTGCACATTTTGCTTGTTCCTTATGAGTTCCCCCTTTGAATTTGCTTCTAGTTTGGGCAGGAACTGCCAGGTGTAGACATTCTGGGATTCATCCTGTCGCGCGATGAGCTTCTTGGATGGGTTAGCCACTAAATTCTGTTGACTTTTTGGTCATCGTTACTTCAGATTTCTCTTTGCTCGCCTTCTTCCTGTCCTTCTGAGATGTTTTGAAATCATCTCACAGCTTTTTGATATATTGTTCCGTTTTTATCATTTTCCCTTGTATTTCAGTCTGGAAACTTTCTGCTGAAATGATGTCTTTCACTGACTATCATCATTCCTCTGACAAGCCCGTCAGAGGCGTTCTCCATCTCTGATGCAGGACTCCTTATTTTTTTACTTACCTCTGATTTTTTTTCAGTGCGTTCCCACTTTGCTCACTTCGCCTATCTGCACTTCAGTATGCCCACACTTTGCACTGGAACCTTTAACAAATCAATTAAAATTATTTTAATTTCTCTGTGAAGTAATTCCCCAATGTGTATCATGTCTGTAAAAAAGATTTTTTTAAATTTACTCCGTACTGAGTTTACTGGTGAGCCATAAGTTTTGCTTCTTCTGGATTTTTTTTTCTGTGTTAGCTTCTCTTCTGGCTTAGGAACATTCTGTTTCTTTCCAATGAAGATAATTTCAATGTGACAGAAAGAGTTTATTAGCCCAGCCAAAAGTTTGTCAGGATGGGTAGCACAGCTTAGACACTTTGCTTAACTTGATATGATCAATAACCAGAAGACCTACATGTAAATCCTTCATTTCTGCAAGATGCTACGCATTTTCTGAGCACATGGCACAGTTTTCTTCCTTCCTTCCTTCTTTCCTTCCCTCCTTTCTTTTTTCTTTTGATTTTTTGAGACAGAGTTTCTTTGACGATGTGGAGAGAATTCTTAGAGTGAACATGAAAATTTTGATGTGCACGATTTTTTAGGGGTTTTTGGTTCAAGTAAATAGCAAGCCATTTCCACAGATCACCATAGGCTGATCACAGGAAGAGCAGCCCAGGCCATGACCTAGTCTGCTTCCAAGTCTTACTTTGTTTCTTCTCCATATTTTCTGTTTTTCTTTCTTCTTTAGTTATTAATTTCTTTTCTTGTTCTTTAAGCATGTCTCTCTCCTAATTTTCTGTTGAAAGCTAAAGTCAGTGTTGTGTAGAGCCCTGGAGCAGAGGCCCTTCCCTGAGATTGGAGGTGGCTCCCGCTTGCACTTGTCTCCTGTCTTCTGTAGCTTCCAGTGTCAAGACAGTTTAGTTTTTGTAGTTTCCTTTAGCTGTTTTTGTTTTTTTTTTTAAATTTTATAATTTTAGCTTCCCTAAGGAATTCTCCTTTAGGAAGTTCTCACCCCACATGGTCTGCTGTGTTCTACTACTGCGGAGCCGCTGTGGAGGATGGAAAACGCTGTGTGATGTTACGACAAGAGGAGTCTTAGTCTTTTATGGGGCGGGCTGTGATCCATACAACTGTCTGTTAGTTCTGGGTAAGAAAAGTTAGGGCCGCTGCTGGGTAAGCACCCTTCCCTCCACGGGAGACGGCTTTAGCAAGGTGCTTTTTCCTGGAGAACAGTCCTTCCTTGGTTTAGAGAACACTTTTTCATTTTTTTTTTCCAAATCAAATTTAAAGTTACTGTCCAAAATTATTCTAAAAAAATGTTGTTTCATGCACACACCATTGCCTTGCTTGTATCTCCCACCCTTCACCTTCCTTCCTCCTCTGCTTCATGGGTCCCTTCCAGCCCCAGGAGAGAATGCTTTGCCATATTTCAAAATGATGGCTTTCTCCCACCGCCGGCAGAGCCGCGAGGAGTTCTTTCTTGGCTCTTCCCCGTGAGAATCTGGTGGTGTTCCTGGAAGTAAAACCCATAAAAGTGTGGTGACCCCACTAAAACTGAGTCTCCCAGGAGTTACTCACTCTCCAGAGAGCTCACATCCAACCTCCCCAAATTTCACCAAATTGCTTTTTAAATGTTTGTTCTAGTTTGTGACTCCAGAGGTCTCTGCTGCAGGCAAGCCTGTCTTGGTTATGACTCTCAGAGATCTCTGCTGCAGGCAAGTCTGTCTTGGTTGTGGCTCTTTGTATTCACTTGTGAAGGTATAGGCTCAGAGAGTCTCAGAGGTACAGAGGCTTCTATTTCAAAGTCATTTTTTAAAATCAGAAATTTGAATAAAAAAATTTAATGGCTGTAAATATATTTTGTTTTGAAAAACCAAGGGGATGACAAAGTAAATCAAAGTTGAAATCCAAGTTGCCAACCCACTGAGAAAATCCTAATGACTCAAAATAGAACAAACGTCCATACCACCCAGCCGTCGAAGAACATGATGTTGTTTGAGTAACCAGCCATTTATACAAACAAAAGTTTTGTTTTGGCTCAACTTGAGCTATACTTATTCCCAGTGGCAGCCATGTTATTGCCAGTGTGGTGTGCTAGATAAAAATTTGTGTTTCCCTAAAAACTAAGGCACTGACAACATCTAGCATGTGCTATGAAAACTCAAGACAGAAGAACAAATGTTCTTTATAAAAGGAAATTGCAGCCAGGTGGTGGTGGTGCACACCTTTAATCCCAGCACTCGGGAGCCAGAGGCAGGCAGATCTCTGTGTGAGTTTGAGGCCAGCCTGGTATATAGAGTGAGTTCCAGGACAGCCAGGCTTACATAAAAACACTGTCTCAAAAAAACAAAAAATAAAAAATAAAAAATAAAATAAAAAAATGGAAATTGCTATCTGTAATATTTTGTCCAATGAGAGAGGATACAATCTAGACAAATAAGTTAAAATGTAAACTAGAACTGGATTACATGTTTTTAAATATGTGAAGGATTGAGAAGTCTGTTAAATACATCAGAGTTGGAGCTTTAGTACTCAGGAGGACTCTTAGTGACTAGAAGCAGCCAGTGCCATTTCCAAGCGTGTTTCCTCTGGTTGAAGTGAGAGCAGCTCTCACCCCCTGGTTACCATAGCTCATGAATTCCCAGCAGGCAGCTATAAAGCTGGAAGAAAACCATGGAATATAAAGGGACACATTAGCACGTAGAGGCTGGCGCCTGCCCATCTGCACATGAAAGGTCACAAGGAAGATATTTGCAACGAGGAGCAGCAAGTTACAACCAGTCTCCAGATCTGTACCTGTCAGATAGAGGTTGACACCTGTGACAGGTACATTCTTCTTTCCACATGTCTTGTGCAAAATCCGATGTGCTCACAACAGCATGGCAGCCAAGGGTCAAAGGCTTCGCTTTCAGCGTGGAGACACTCAGAGGCCCTGATGGAAAGTCCCTTGGAGTCCCCTTTTCAGGTCTGCACCATGCCAGAGAGCCAGACCAGCAGGAGGCTTCTTCAAGCCTTGTCCGAGGACAGGCTGGAGAAGTCATGCATGGTGACACTTGACATCCTTGGTACTCAACGCTCCCGTCCCTCCCTGATTTGGCCACACAGGTGCTTGCTGCCTGTTGGAAGGGAAGCAAGTCTGTCTGTGTGCTCTCCTAATACTCCTAGTGGTGTGAAGCGATCTGGAAAGGATGAGAATGGGGAGTTTCAGAAGTTTTCCTGCAGAGTTGGGACTAGAGATTGGATTGTTCCTTAGGGCTTAAGGGTATTCAGAAAGGAGAGGCCATTGAGAGAAAACAGAATTTCTAGAATTCCTTAGCCAGGTCTTGGTGAGCACTTAGAATTGCATTAGGCAACCCAAGATCGACATTGGCTTTCCCAGAGCTGCAGGCTGTTTCTGAAGGACAGGAGGGTGGCTTTGCACCTTTGCATGTGCAGTCACATGACTGACACCTATCTCTAGAGAGCAGATTTTTTTTTTCTTCTGAGGATAGCTTTGTAGGGACTCATGAACATTTTCTTGTGACCTTTTTTGAGACCAAAGGCAGGTATGAGATGTTTGCAAGGGATAGCATGGTCCGAGACTTCTGAAATGGAGATTTTGATACCACTTCAGCAGAGAGCCAAGAGGCCCAGGAGGTGCATTGTAGCAGCTCACCCTGAACTTCTCAGGACAAGAGATGATTCATGGTACCACCATGCAATTATAAGGGTGCTAGACAGTATGGCTGGTTTCTGTTTTAAATTTTGAAGACATAATACATATGATAAAGCAACTTACCTCCTTCCCTGTGGTGGTTTGAATGAGAATGGCCCCCATAGGTTCACATATTTGAATACTTGGTGCCCAGTTGGTGGAACTGTTTGGGAAGGATTAGGAGGTGTGGCCTTGACAAAGGCGGTGTCATTGGGGGTGGTGGTGAGGTTTCAAAAGGCTCTTACCATTCCCACTGTCTCTCTCCCTGCCTCTCAGTTGTGTCTCAAGATGTGAACTCTCAGCTACTGCTTCAGCGCCATGCCTGCCTGCCTGCTGCCATGCTCCTGCCATGATGGTCATGGGCTCTAACCCTCTGAAACTGTAAGCCCAACTTAAATTCTTTCTTTTCTAAGTTGCCTTGGTTATGGTGTTTTATCACAACAATTGGAAAGTCACTAAGCTACATTTGTTCCCTTCCTCTCTTCCTCCTTCCCTCCCTCACTCCCTCTGTCCATCTCTCCCTCCTTCCCTCTCTTCCGCTTTTGTTTATTTATTCTTGTTTTCTCTTTCTCACCCCACCCTCTTTTTCTCTTTTAGTTCAGTGTGAGAAAGCTCAGGACCCTGGACCTGTGGCCTCTCTGACTAAAGGCCCGTCACTAAAGCCTGAGCATGGCTTGGCTTTGTTTCTGACCCATTTGTTCTCTGGATTTCTTCAGAGTTTGGTGGAGAGCGTCTGTTCTTTCTGGAAGAATACTAATTCAAACATACGAGTTGACAGAAGAGCTTCTTTGCTTGAAGATGGAGCCCAGGACACAGGCTTTGAGAGCCAGGCTATAGCCAAATAGAAACTTCTGCAGACCCAAAGGGAAAGATCAGAAAGCCTGAATTATGATGGCATGAAAAATGAGGCCTGGTGAGGCCTCACCTCATGAAAATTAGTGGTCTATGACACTGGAAAGACTTGGGCCAGTGTCTGGGGTTGCCACTTCATACATAGACTTTATTGGGCCACTGATCTCCCTTTGGCCCGTGTTTCCTCATCAGTAAGATGAGAAGACCGGTGTGCACGAGGCTGTTACTCACATTAAATCAACCATGTGCACAGCACCCGAGCCCTTGCCTTTTCATTCCCCAGCCTTTTGTGTGCGGCTGGGATAAATGTGTTGTAAATGCCCCGGGTCTTCAAATCGCTGGGAAGACACGGACGCTCATGCCTTCTTTGGAAACAATTCTGGCACCCCAGGGACTTGTCCGGAAATTCTGCTCGTGTTCGAGCCTGTTTAAGGGGCTTTCACTTTCATCTTCAGAAGCCAAATGCCAGTGGCTGCTTTTAATGAAACCAAATCCTTCTTCAGTCTGTGTGATTTGGGGATTTGCTTCCCCAGCCTGGGCAGAGATCGGATACATTCTGTTTTCTTTATTTTCCAAGTGACCCCAGAACACTTTGTGATTCTAAAACTGACCTATTGGGAGGAACCAAATAAACTCTTCAGCCGCAGCCTTTTCTCTGAACATACTGGGGAATGATGTGACTGCACACCCATCATCGTGTTGGCGGGCTCCAAAGCGGTCCCGGCTAACACAATCACGCACCTCTATATTCTGGGAAGGTCCTGCATGGTAAAATTTACCCTTGACATGGTAAAATTCTCTTTGCCACAAGTGGTTCAGGAGCCATACGGGAGAAATAGGTGAAATCACAGAAAAAACAAAGCCAAAACAATTTCAAGCAAATATAAACACCCTTTGGCTTCCAGGGACCATGAACCCAGTTTCTGTTTCCCACTGATGCATGATAACTACCTCTCTAAAATGGAGCAGCAGGTTAGCACAAGCATTGCTTGGTTTGGCATTTTTATGTGAAGTTATTTTGGGCATGAGAAGCTTTATAGCAATACACAGTTCGTATATTGGATCTGACTTTCAATGCTGCTCCTTGCCTTCCTGCCCTTCTCTTTGGACTTCGGCAGCTAAAACGTGTCCAGTCTGCTTTGTGGGAGGAGCCAGCTATCTGGGACCTCCCCCACATCCATGTCTTCTGCATCTCAGTTTGGCGTAACTCATCTGCATCCTACTTTCTTTACGTGGAACTGGGGGCTTGGTTTCTACTATACGTGGCATTTTCTTCTACAGCACCACTGTTAGTAAAGGAACTGGCAGGCAGAGGCGTGTGATTTTAGGTAGAAGTCTCCGTGGCTTGTCTTCTTGTTCATAGGATGAGAGCAGTGAATGTAACTACTTCCAAAGGCTGTTCTCAAGACTTGAGGAAATAGTGCCCATGAGAACACAGCACACTGTGGTGACATTGTGTTCCCCAAAATATTGTGTACCCTAATAAACTTATCTGGGGTCAGAGACAGAACAGCCACTAGATACAAAGGCTAGAAAATGGTGGCACTCATACCTTTAATCCTAGCATTCCAGAGGCAGAAATCCCTCTGGATCTCTGTGAGTTCATGGCCACACTGGAAACAGCCAGGCATGGTGATACACGCCTTTAATCCCAGGGAGTGAGGCAGAAAGCAGAAAGGTATATAAGGCGTGAAGATCAGGAACTAGAAGCATTTGGCTGGTTAAGCTTTTAGGTTTTGAGCAGCACAGTTCAGCTGAGAGCCATTTGGATATGAGGACACAGAGGCTTCCAGTCTGAGGAAACAAGATCAGCTGAGAAGTTGGCCAGGTGAGGTTAGCTGTGGCTTGCTCTGTCTCTCTGATCTTCCAGCTTCACCCCAATACCTGGCTACAGGTTCGATTTTATTAATAAGACCTTCTAAGATTCCTGCTACAGCACACCGCTGCCGTGGTGAAAGTATGAGGGCAGAACTCGTGCCTCCGCTACTCCACGTTGGTTTGTCAGATGAACAGATTATCAGTGCCAGACTGTTTTATGCAGGGAAGGTTAACAATGGCTACTCCAACAGCTTAAAAATTGACAAAACCAAAAGCACTCTGTTTTCTCTGTGCTCCAAAATTGTGTTAACTGTGCCCACGTCTCTTGGCCAGAAAATTCCTTCCAATCTATTCTACATGACAGATGCCAGGGCAATCCTCTGGACTCCTTCATCTTCCCACTAGCCCCTCTTCAGAACCTTCCACTGTTCGGCAAGGCTGCTTCGTCTCTGTTGGTTGTCTGCATCCAGGCCGGTCCTCAGTGGGTATCCCAACGTCCATGCTTGGCAGTGTCTGCTGTACTGACGTCTCACGGATCCGCAAAGCCTCAGTTCAAGTGAAGCCTCTTCTGCAAAGCTTCCCCGATGGCACCAGCTCACCATCGCCTTCCTCTCCTTTGAACCACCATGGCCTCTAGCTGTTGTTAGTCTGGTGCTGTCTGGACTCACTGTAAAGTCATGAGAGCAAATCGTCCAAGCCTCTTCAGCCAAGCGCAGCCAGCCAGCTCCCTCTGGCTTCCCTACTTAGGCTTCTTCCACCACATCCTTTACCTACCACCTCTTCCTCACTAGCAGCCTGGACTCTCACTTCCGGGGAAGACGGAAAAAAATCAAATGTGTCCCTCTGCTCTTCCTGTTCTCCCGCATCAGAAACTACTTGTTGCCCAGTGGAGGGGAAGGTAGCAAAGCTCTGGTCCTAAGGAAGGCCAGCCTGGCCCTTTGCTCCACTCCGCTCACTGGCCTTCCTATGAACTGTATCACATCGCTGGTCTTTCTCTGTCTGCAGGTCTTTTTTGTTAGCATACAAGAATTCTCTTGGATATTGCTTAGTGCTTAATATATGTTGCTTGAGGCTACTCTTCCACCAATTTCTCTGCTTGCTTTCTTGGCAAATCAAGAAAAATCTCTGTATAATGATTGTTTATACTTCTGTACTTCTTTTATCCTCCACCCACCTCCACTGGGTTCCAACCTATTAAATTCAAACTGCTCTTTCCAACTTGGCCACTTATCTCGATCATTTCTCTGCCTTCATCCCACTCAACTCCTTGTTTATATTCCAGACATTGGTCAGACCTTTCTTTTGAATACCTTCATCTCTAGGCTTCCATGACACCTCATCCTCCAGGCTTTTTATTTTCCTCACAATTATAGTCTACTTTTCCTGAAAAAGCTTTGCTGGTTCTTCTTTCTCTGGTGGTATATTAGTCAGAGTTATTCAGATTTCAGAGAAAATGAAATATATCTATATATGAATGGTAGTAAATCGCCCAAGCATCTCAGCAACGTGCAACCGTCTGACTCCATAAGTTAAGGAGAGAGGATGAATTATGGGGAAAACACAGAAGCTGAGTTGTTCCCACCTGAAGCTGGAGATCCAGGGATTCCAGTGGTAGGCCTCAGTTTAAGTACAAAGACCTGAAAAATGGGGGAGCTGATGGCTTAATTTTCAGTCTGAGGCCAGGGCCTGAAGACTTACTGAGCACCTGTGCAGTCCCTTGGCCTGCAGGTCAGAGAACCTCTTATTCTGATGTCTAAGGGCAGGAGAGGGTGCATGTTTCAGCTGCTCGACAGGGAATCTACCTTCCGTTTACCTTTATGTTCCTTCCAGGCCTTTAGCTACTTGGATGGCGCCCTCCCCAAATAGGTGAATGGGTCTTCCTCACTCAGGCCAATCTCTTGCAGAAACACCCTCTCAGATATCCCCCCAAACATACTGTACCAGACTTCTGGGTTTCCCTTAACCAGTCAGTTGACATGTAAAGTTAATTACCACAGATGGAATATTAGCATGTTGTTTTAGCCAAAGTTCTATTGCTATGAGGAGATGCCATGACCACGGCAACTCTTATGAAAGAAAACATTTAGTTGGGGCTGGCTTACAGTTTCAGAGGTTTAGTCCATTGTCATCATGATGAGGAGCACGGTGACCCACAGGCAGACAGGGTTCTGGAGAGGTAGCTGAGAGTTCTACATCTGGATTGGCAGGCAGCAGGAAAGAGAGAGAGAGAGAGAGAGAGAGAGAGAGAGAGAGAGAGAGAGAGAGAGAGAGGGAGAGACTGGGTTCGGCTTGAGCATTTGAAACCCCAAAGCCCAGTGACACACTTCCGCCAAAGCCTCCTAATTCCCGTCAGTAGTGTGGCTCTCTAATGACCAAGCATTCAGATCTATGAACCTGTGGGCCATTCTTATTCAGACCACCACACATGTACCAGAGTTGCTTCTCTCTCAGTCTGCCCTTTCATACTGGTGATTCCATACAGGCAGAGCTTTAGCGGCCTGTCCTGACGACTTCCTACCACTGCTCTTAAGCTCTCTTTTTAATGTTAGGTCCTTCTATGCACCCACTCATTTGGTACTCTTGTGTGGCTCTCTTCACTGTCACTCATCCCTGCTGTGGTTACTTCCCTTCTGTGCTGCAGGAGTAGTCACCCAGCTGGTCTCTCTGCTTCAGCTTTTCTTCCACACAGCATCCAGAGTAAGGTAGAAATCAGGTCATGTGACTTCCTTGGCCCAAAGTCTACTAGCTTTCCAGTCCTTTTGCCATTGAGGTTCGGGCAGATCTGCCTAGCTGAGCCTCTACCTAGCTTCCACCCAGGGCTTTCCTAGGCATCTGCATGGCCTGCGTGTGCTGCCTTGCACTTGTCCCTGATACACTTGGCTCTGAGGTCTTTACAATTTCTGTGTCTTTTCTGGAAAACGTTCTTCTAGATTTGTCTCCATCTTGCTTCCATGCTGTTGACTTCAGTGTCATTATCCCCACATTGAGAAGGGAGGCCATTTTTCATCACACCTCCATTTGGTTTTCACTGTAGTATGGACCACGCCCTGATGCTCTTTCTTGCTTGTTGCTATTTTCTTGTCCACGGTCTTTCTCTTCCCCAGGGAGTGAGGGCTTTGGAGAGTGTTACCTTCATATTATGTCTCATAATATTCACATTCTCTGGCCTACAAAATGTCCTTCATACATATTTAAATGAATACATCCAGACAACGCAGTGATCTATATCTCTGGTTTTGCTTCCCCTCATCTCCCTGAGCTAAACTTTTAAGATAAACTGGGCTAAGGATACGGGAAGTCTCAAATAGGCAGATGACTTGCCAGGCCAAGAATTGAGTGTGAGGGACCCCTATATTAACAGATCCACAACCGGAGTGCTTCAGAAGGAAGGACTGGACAGAGCCCAGAACCTTGGGATAGAAAAGGCCTGAAGCAGAGGCTACCCTGATTTCTTGTCCTTGAACTCCCAGCTTCCACTGCTGTGAGATCAGAGCAGTTAGTCAGATGTGATAGAATATTCAGTTATAAACCTCATGAACACACAGTGTTAGCTGCTGCCCTTCACATGGATAGGTTCCCCCTTTACATCAGCCTGGTGAGTTTGGTGTAGTGGGCATCCTCTGGGTGATGGATCTGTCCTTTGGGTGCAGACAAAATGAGTCTTCTGAGCCTTTGTGATGGATTGTTACTATAATCACTAGAGAACAAAGACCATTTGAGAAACTCTTAAGAAATAGATTACCAATTCCTGTGGGCAACTACATCTTTTCATTATTTTTTCTGCATTTGCTAAGCCTTAAACTCCCCATTCACTAAGCAGGTTTTGAATCCTACTATGTACCAATTCCTTCTTAAGTCCCAGGATCCAGATATGCGCTCTGACAAAGTCTTTATTACTTTGGAATATGAGGTCTAGAGGAGAAGACATTATGCATAAGGGGTAAGAGAGCGTGATGATTTCAGAAAGTGTTGATGGGCACGGAACAACAAGCCAGGTCCTGTTGATGGGGATCAGGAGTGGGAAACATTAGCTTTGTGAGTCAGGGAAGACCTCTTTGAAGCGGTCAGTTTGAGCTTAACTTTGAATAGGAGTATAGGAAAGAGGTCATGAGTGATTCATAGGGAGGAGCTTTACCCCTCTTTCTCTGAATGAAAATGCCAAATTTTGGTTGAAGAATGGGTAGAAGGAATGATAGGAGTCATTTCCATAACACATCCTGTCTAAGACTAGAGCTGAGTTGGTATTGGTCATAGAATGAATTGTACCTTCATAGGATGAACTCCTAATCCAAGTATTTTAGAATACAGGTGTATTTGGAAATATGGTCTTCTAGGAGGCAAAGTGAAATGTGTCATTAGGATAAGTCCTGATCAAAAGACTAGTGTTCCTGAGAAAGATATTAGGGCACAGACTTGCATGGTGGTGGTGGTGGTGGTGGGTCTTATGAGGACAAGGGACAAGATGGCTGTTCAAAAGCCAAAGAGAAAAGCCTCAGAGGAAACTACCTTTACCAAAACCTCGTTCATCATTGTCCGTCCTCTTTTAGAACTTCGAGGAAATAGATTTCCGTTGTTTAAGCCACCTAGATTGTGGTAGTTTGTTGTAGAAACCTGCGATGGTTAATTTTCACGTCAATTGAACTGCAATTTAGGATCACCTAGGAAACACATTTCTGGACATGAGTGTGAAGCAATTTCTGGAGAGATCAGGGAGGATTCACTCTGAATGTGAGTGGCACCATCCCATGGTCTGGTGTCCCAAACTAAATAAACAGGAGAAAGGAACTGAACCCCAGCAACCATTCTGTCCGTTTCCTAATTCCAGCTGTGATGTGACAGGCTTCCCTGCGCTCCCTCAGCCAGGTCTGCCTTCCCACCAGACTTCCCTTACCTCCGTTAGTTGCTGTTGTCAGTGATGAGAAAAGTATCGAATACCTAAAGTTAGCCAATTAAAACACTGTCGGAAGAGGAGATTGTTTTCAACTGAGGTAGTCTTGGAGAATCCAAACCAAATGGCCACCACAAGCCACGGTTTATCCTTCTGTCCGACCGGTGACACCTCAACCTTCTCTTTCCCAAGCAGCTGTGGGTCACAACCTATCGACGTGCAGTGTCTGAGGCAGCTGCCGCCTGTGCTCACCACTATCCTTCCCAGGATTTGAACCGCTGACCTCCCCATTACAAGTGAGTCAGGTTACTGACAAGCACTTTTCCTCGCATGCCCAGACAGCTGGTATATAATTAGCTGTGAGTTACAGTAATGATGGTGGTGATGTGAGGTGCTCAAGGGCCTTTGGAATTTGAGACCTATGAAAGTAAAACTTATTATTATTATTATCATCCTCATTACTATAATCAGGCACAAGATACAGATACCTGGATGAATTTTTTTTTTCACTAAAGCAATGACACTTGATCACAAAAGTATCTAAAAATCTTTATTTTTCTCACTTTAGAAATCTGATGATTAAGTGTTTCATGATAATTAAAGAAATCTTACAAATTCATGTGTGACCTGCAAAGAGGACAGATGTCTTTTTCTTTTAACTGTCCTTTTTCTTGCTGGTGCCTGTAAAATACCTACTAGGCCTGGGCTTTTGGCACTTTGTGTTGGAGACAGGACACTGGAGACATCTGTTTTGGAAAAAGGAAATCACCTATAAAATATAATCTGCCTCTAATAGCGTGCCTACGGACTGTGAGCAACTTCCAGAAGACATGTTGTTGGGCTATGCCCTCTGTACCTGGAGAGTACGCTGTATGAATAAGGCGAGCTTTATTACTTAGAAAATGCAGTAAAATTCGAAGCCAATTTGAAGGGCGTGTGCAAGCAAGCAGGTAGGGCAGATGTTGTAAGCAGCCATCTAACTGGCTAAGGCTGTCACCACTGGGTGAGGATGCCACCTGAGACAATGGGCCTTTGTCTTTCCTACTCTCGGGCTCTTGCGTGTTTCTTTCTTTCCTCCCTCCCTTCTCTTTCTACTGGCCTTCCTTTCATTTTAGTTGAGTTGTAAGGGTGTAAAAGACAGTAGAGGTAAAATCTGTCTGTCAGGACCATTCACCCAGGAGCCCCTCCCCCAGGACAAGGAAACATCTGATGGGCTAATGTAGAAAAAAAAAAACCCCTTATTTCATCCTTTCTTCTCTTTAGTCCTACTGGGTTTTGCTCACAAGCCAAAGAAGGAACAGAGTAAAACAGATTTCAGAGGGATCTTTCACAGCTTAAAGCAAATTCTGAGGAAATATGGTAATTCTGAGAAGCCTTAATTAATATCTGACTAGTGGATTCAGTACCAAGGGACTGGTGGAGAGGGTAAACCAGAAACAGAACTGTTCTGTCAGAAAGGCCAGAGGGCTGCAAAGCCAGTGCAGGTGGAGGAAGGAGGGAGGGAGGGAGGGATGCAAAGAGACAGAGAGACAGAGACAGAGATAGAGAGAGGAAGAAGGAGAGATGTAGCTAGAGTTTTCCTGCCTGGCCCACAGTCAGGACAAATCTCTCTCACCCGCCAGTCCCACAGTCGCTCAGACCCAACCAAGTAAACACAGAGACTTATATTGCTTACAAACTGTATGGCCGTGGCAGGCTTCTGCTAACTGTTCTTATATCTTAAATTAACCCATTTCTATAAATCTATACCTTGCCACGTGGCTCGTGGCTTACCAGCATCTTCACATGCTGCTTGTCATGGCGGCGGCTGGCAGTGTCTCCCTCCACCTTCCTCTTCTCTCAATTCTCCTCTCTGTTAGTCCCGCCTATACTTCCTGCCTGGCCACTGGCCAATCAGTGTTTTATTTATTGACCAATCAGAGCAATTTAACATACAGACCATCCCACAGCAGAGAGAGACAGCACAGACTCTTGGCTCTGCCAACTGTAGGGTCCATGGACCACATCAACTGCTCAGGTTTATCTGAAGGGCCTTTCCCTCCTGTGACCTTCACTGCTCTTTTCTATGAGGCAGGTTCAACTCATACAGGCAACAAGTCAACAAAAACAAACACTTGCCCTATCCTAGCCATGTTGCCTCAAACTAAACCAGAAAACCTGAGACACAGTTGAAAATTGAAAAAGAACTGAAACTGAACCTGGAAATCAATTGAGCAAGTTAGCTGGCTGAGAAAACAGCTTTTCAACTCATTTTTTAACATTATCCTGAACCCAAGGGTCCAAATGTTTGATTGAAGTTTAAAGTTTTCCCACTGACAACAGATGTACTGACTGACAGAGATAAAAATCAGTCCACAGGTGCGCTCAGGTGACTTGTCCCCAACTTGATGTCCTTCACCTTTGGCTGTGACACTCTCTATCCACTGGTACCACCTTCTGTCTTTCACCTGCTTTTTTTCTGTTCTTCATAATATGCACCATCTCCTTGAATTGGACTTGTGTGAACTTGTGTCTGCTCCTAGAGTCCTCTTCTTGCCTTACTTATCTATGTCTGTGTTCTTGTTTATGTTGTTTGCTTTGTTGAAAGTAACAGAGTCCCCATAAGTGTTCCTAACCATCCATCATCTATCCATCCATCCATCCATCCATCATCCATCTATCCATCCATCTATCATCCATCTATCTATCCATCCATTCATCCATTCATCATCCATCTGTCCATCCATCATTCATCATCCATCCATTCATCCATCTGTCCATCCATCATCCATCATCCATCCATTCATCCATCCATCATCCATCTACCTATCCATCCATCATCCATCCATCCATCTGTCCATCCATCATCCACCCATCTACTCATCCATCCATCCATCCATCCATCCATCCATCCATCCATCCATCGACATCTTTCATGTCTGGACTGTCAGTCAGTATGTGCCAGATATTGTACAAGTTTCCTTGGGGCATGAATGCATTATGCAGAGTCACTTTTTTTTACTGTTATGTTTGTTTGTTTGTTTGTTTGTTTGTTTTCCAGAAGGGGAAGGGTGGGGATAGAACTCACCTGTCACCAAAACAAGTTGACAAGTTCTGTACTGATGTGGCCTGAATCTCATTATATTCTGCTCCTGTTGCTCACCCCAAATAAAACCCTTCCTGGCACTCTGGGGCACCACATGGTCCCTTGTGTTCTCACCACTTTTGGTCATACTGAAATGTCTTAAAGGATTTAGGTCTTAAGGTTTCTGGCCCTGTCATGGCCACTGCATGGGCTTCAGCTTCTGCTGCTGGGCACTGTTACACTGTGACCCCCTGAGACTGTGTTAATAAAGTTAACTTTGAATCATGGGGCAGGGCCAGCAACTAGCTGACCAAATTAGTGGTAGAGAAGGCATCAGTGCAGACAGAGAAGATTCACAGGAAGAGTAGGGAGGGACTTGGAGATTTTGTGGGCTCTTCGTTCTGGGATGTATGGAGAGGTGCTTGCTGGGTCTCTGTAAAAAAGGGAAAGTCAGCTGCTTTCTCCTCCTCTGCTTCTTTGATCTAAAAGGTTTTCACCCCAATATCTGACTCCTTGGTCTTTATTGATATTAGAACAACTTAGATAAATACAACTTCCTATCCTTCTGGAGATGCCCTCTCCATTCCTGCTTCCTTTGGCCATGACTGTTACCTCAAATGTAGCTTTCTTGTTTGCCAAGGCCACGCTAAGGGGCACATACAGATGAAGAGGCCAAGGTTTTGGCCCAGAGCTAGCAGAGTTATTGGGCTTTTACTCCTAGCCTGTTGGCTCCCTGGAAAGCAAGTCCGAGTCCACTGTGGTTAAGGCACACCCCACCCAGCTTGGTGATTCTTCCTCCAATGAAGCCCGCTTTGCCCAATTCTGTCTCTCCCAGGACATGCTCTTACCCAGGAAGTTTCTTCCATGTCTGCTCATCAGGCCTCCCTAGCATCTTGCTCCCAGCTGTGGCCTCCGCCTGGACCCAGTTTAGACCCCTAGGCTACTTTGGTTATGTCCCAAATAGCACGGGGCAGGAGTACTGTAGAAACAGTTCCAGCAAGAATGAAAGAAAATGTTCAAGACAATAGAAAGATAATGTTTAGAAGCCTGGATCTCTTAGCTAGGCACAGGGGTAGATGCCTGTAATGTCAACACTTGTGAGGTCCGTGTAGGAGGAAAGTCACTCACAGCTTCCTAACAAGGTTGAAGCCAACCTGACTACAGGAGACACTGTCTTAAGTATAAAAATGAAACTAAGTGAGAAAAAGAACTTTCTAGATGGTGAGTTGGGGATCCACATGTGCAGAAGGGCACGGGCTAGAAGACACAGAGCCCTGGAGGAAGCTGAGCCCGAGCAGCTTTTGGGCACGGGGCACAGGCTGTGTTTTCCAAGAGGAAGAACCACGGGTATCAGTTCACACTGCACCCACTGTAGAGGCTCTCAGAGGCCCTGGATTGTGTGTGGGTGGGGTGGGGCTATAGCAAGCATTTACTCCATAATTTTTGGATTTAAAATTCCTGATTTTGTGCCATGACCCAGGTTTTATCTCACTTGTGAACTCATTCTTGGTGCAGGCAACTTTTTTTAATATGGTTCTTTCAGTGTGTTTACTTTTCAAAAAATAAGTTTAATATCCTGATAAGAAGAACCTATGGTGGAAAAATGGACTTGGCTTAAATTAACTGCTGTGTAACTGATTCCACTTAATTTCTCAGCAGTGGAAGGAGACACTATTCTAATTATTGGATTTAAAATCTTTATAGGATGAAGGGGTCAATGCAAAAATGTTAGCCACAGGTGGTAATGATGTAACACGGCAGTTTCTAAGCTTTTCCAAGTGGCATGATAAGGACTTTGCAACCTCGTCTGGAGTGGGACTCACACTTCTGACCTCTCCGTGTTTCCAAACAGAAAGGAGTTAACAGTTTAGTGAAGAGCTGAAAATCAGTAGCCATCACTTGTTGAATACGTTACTTACTCATTAGTGGTGATCAGGGATGCTCGTAAAGGTAGGTGGTGGCGCTTTATTGTGTGTAATCTTGGAGAAGTTACTTATCTCTCTCAAGGCTTCTAACTGTGAAATGGACATCTCAATATCTAGCACATAAACCTGGTGGAAAAATTTGACTGGGTTATCTGTGAGCAACGATGTTTTGTACATACTAAGTACAGATTAAAAATCCACAAATACAAACAGAATTGTAAAATACAGTGAGCCATACAACTGAAAACACTAGGTCTGATTCTAAAGGACACCCCCCCACCCCTCCACCACCACTACCACCACCACCACCTCCACCACCACCACCACACCACCACCACCACCACCACCACCACACCACCACCACCACCACCACCACACCACCACCACCACCACCACCACCACCACCACCACCACCACCCCACACCACCACCACCACCACCACCACCACCACACCACCACCATCATCACCACCACCACCACCACCACCACCACCACCACCACCACCACCCCACACCACCACCACCACCACCACCACCACCACCACCACCACCACCACCACCACCAAACAGCAACCCTACCTGTGTCTGTAAAACAGTCTAGATAATTATGACGTACCCAGCATGACATCTTGTTTCCATTTGTCACACAGAGAAATGTCTTCTTCTATCCTTCCTTTCAGCTCCATCCCAGGACAGGTGCACCCCTGTCTTCTCTCTGAGAAGACTGGTCTGGAGTGAAGAACTCGGCCTCCCCGGTTATGCCAGCGGAGCTGTTCAAGTGTGTCCATGGAGCACCAGTTGCTTTAGAGGAGGCTCTTCTTTTAACACTGACAGCTGGGTCTCCTCTATGAACTCACTGGTCTTGGTAAGGTAAAACTGGAGCTACCTTGAGCAGGGCCTTGTGACCCCCGAGACTAGTAGTAGGGGGTTCATAACTCACTGTCTAGAAGCCCGTCTGCATTCCCTTGCCCTTTCTAAGGAGCTGCAGGACCTGCGGGAAGTTGCACTGAGTTCTGAAGTCTGGAACTAAAGGCTCAGGAGGTCCTTGTCCATTTGAGAACATTCTCTGCAGTAGCTCTTCTTCTCTGGTCATTCCAGACCCTCAAGAGACCGAGGATCCAAGACAAGCTGATTTAAACTGACATTCCTGGCTGCATTTTCCTCCAATGAGTGGACCTCAGGCACTCTCATTCCATTTCCACAAATGTTCATCATGAAGATGCTGTGTTATTTAAGCTGAGTGCTGGGGATATAACAGTGTGATCAGGCTCTGATACTGCTGTCCTAGAGCTTGGTAGTAGGAAAGAGTCATGAAAATAACCAGCATTGCCTATGTTTGCTAAGGATACACATGCATATTTTGTGCAGGAATGCTTGCTTCCAGAAAAGGCTATCACTTTACCTGAAGGACTTTCACGTGACCGAGGGAGGAATGATGACACATGAGCTAGAGCTGACTGGGAGGGAGGAGTCCTGGGAACCCTGAAGGCAGCACCTGGCGTTGGCAAGCCTAGGATTTCCCCATTGTGAACCGAGCTCGTAAAGCTGGTGCCTGCCTGCCTGCCTGCTTGCTCATGGTGCGGGTGGAGAAAGCTTCCTGAGGACACGGAGTCCCCTCTAGATACCGAAGCTGGCAAGGAGCATGGGCTGTGCAGCGTCCACATTAACTCCTTGAGAGCTTGCAGAGGACAGGCAAGCATCCAGCACACCGGAGGGGCAGGTTCTGTGTCTGCTTGGGAAAGGGATCTTTCCAGGCCTCAGTTTCTCATCCCTGAGCTGCACAATTCCTGTGCAGTTGGGAATGGTTGCATTCTTTGCCCAATGCATGCTAAGGTCAGCCTTGAGGATTAGTGTAGGGGTGGGAGGAAGGACAGTGACTCATAGACTGGTTTTGGGTTCTCTGGTCTGGGCTAATGTTCCAGCCAATCCCTTCCCTGTGGACTCTTTCATGGGGCCTTAGAGGCTCCTGACTCTAGGGTATAGACAGTTCCTGAGACAGTTGACATCATTCCTTCGGGTGACTGTGTTCCTTGAACCCCATTCTTCCTGTATCTAGTCACATAGAACTTCTGTGGCCTGGGTTGCAAAATCTTTCTGGGTTGCTGAGCCTCCTGTGGGGTCCCATTTTGATTTCTACCCTAGAGTGACTGATTGATCTCATGCCAGGGACAGCTCTGGAACCTTATATGTATCAGCTCATTTAATTCTCACAGGGATTTTATGAGATGAGCATGTGCGTTACCTCTGTTTTATAAATGAGGAAACAGCCCCAGGGGAGCGGGACGGTTCACGCGAGGGCACACAGTTCCTAAGTGTCAGAGCTTCCGACCTCTTTGTTCCGGCTGGAATGCATGTTTCTGAGCCAGGTGAGAGTCAGGCCAGGTCCGGCTCCCAAGGCGGACAGCACTCTGAGCCGCAGTTCACCCTTCCCGGGGGAAGCAGCTCTACAGCCTGCCCGTGTTCTAGATTCTCTGATGGGGCCTACCCTGTTCCCAGAGCCCAGAAGATGAGTTTGTCATCCAAACAGTCACACTGAAGTGCCACCTCCACACAGGACAGTGCTGCCTTGTCATCAGGGTTTGTACTGGACCGTTGCTGTTTTCCTCCAAAGAAACATTCTTACAAAGTATTTTTGCTCTAGGTTCTCCAGGTGGCCGTGGACACAACAGTTATGCAAATGGTTGTGGTTCATTTCCTTCGTAAATTCTGCACAGGTTCTTTAGAGTCTCAGTTTGCATTTTCATAGCTATGATATTTTGCCATTCTGTTGAAGTACATTTTTAATATCGTATGTGCACATACATAATATATACATAAAGTTGTGATTGTTACATCTATAACTAAGTGCAGTATGTAAAGAGTTACATAAATGTCTATAATTTATAGAACAAATCCAGTGTTTTAAATTTCTATTACTTCTCAGATATATAGTTTTCCCTTATTCTATTTATCTTGATTTTTTTCCTTGTTTCACACAAGTTCTTCTGATAACCATGGATGTTAATCAGCCACTTCTGCTATTTTGAAGATGTTTTCCCATTGTTCCTTACCGTTGGCTCATGTTCTACCTTGAGAAGAGGTGGGATTTGGGGCACCCTTGGTCCCAGTCTTTATAGAGCTGATACTGAGGACTCTTTTTCACTCTCCATCGGCCCCATGAGTCTGTAGGTGGATGTCTTAGCCTACATGTCCCTGCTTCTTTCATGTCCCCTGCCAACAGTGTCCCTTGGCCACCCTGGGCCCAGGGATGTGCATTGTAATGGGCATGATACATCCTCCTGTAATGAAGGGTCCTATGAAAAACTCCACAACCTGGAGCAGGGCATTTAGGGGTCCTGGGTACATGAAGGGAGGGACAACTCAGTGGAGTTTCAGTGTGGAATGCTAAGCATGGGCCCTGGTGTTTGCAGTCTCGTGTGTGTGTATGTGTGTGTGTGTGTGTGTGTGTGTGTAATCATTGCCTGTGGAGGCCAGAAGAAGATGTCAGATCTACTGGAACTGGAGGTACAGAGAGTTGTGAGCTACTATGTGGGTCTTCTGCAAGAGAGCAAGTGCTTTTAACGTCTGGGCCATCTTCTTCAGACAGGATTTATTACTTACTTGGAGGGTTGTTTCTGGGGGTGAGTTGAGCTCATGGGTAATCGTGCAATGGTAGGACAGTCCTTTCCACTTCTAGACCTCTCTCACTTGTCTGGACAGTGGACTTGGTATCAGCCATTTGTTCACGAGAACCAACCTCTGGATCTATGGATTGCCCAGAGTCCAGGGAAGACGCTTCGTCTGGTTTGGGATAAATGAAGGAAAAAAAAAATCTATGTACACTATACTTTTATGTCTGTTGACTTTGTTCCTCTATGACAAAATTCTATCTATACAGCTACAACTCCATCAGGCATTCAGGGCAGGAAAACATCTAGATACGCCAAGCTCTTTATCTGTCTACTTTATTTCTCTGGGATGAAATCCTGTCTACGTAGCTTCAGTTCTGTCCTGACACTCAGTTCCTCTTTGTCCCCTCATTTACTGCCATCTCATAGTCCTGCTAACAACTAAGCTCTTATGCTTCCAGTCTCATCTTTGTCCTCTGTTTTTCTGCCCTCCATCTCTACTTGCTCGCTACTCCTGGCTCTGATGAGTTCTACAAGAGTTCTACCTTACCATCTACAAAACCTCTGTGTTCTTCCCTTCTCCCTGGTCATGCTGTTCTGTCTGCCTCTACAGTGAAAACCTGTCTCTTCGTCCCCTGGCCACATGGTTCTCGGCCTCCTCAGGAATGTTGCTCCACTCTACCTTCCACCTTGATATGTAAAAACCTCTTTTGTCCTCAGTCAATTGCTCTGGAGAGCCACTAGGCCTCAAGGCAAGGGGATGGTCTGAGCTCCATTTGCACAAGATACAAAGCTATGCATCTACCTGGTGCTTTTGGCTTTGCCTACATGACCTTATCCAAGTACTGGCCCAAGTAGGAAGTTCACACACACGTTCTATAGGAATTGTGAGCACAAGAAATTCATAACAAGGCACAGCTGAATATTAAGCTGTGTAACACCAAATAGTCCATGCTAAATGGCTTCCCACTTGACTGACCTTTGGCCTGGTCAAGGAACAGCTTTAAACACAGCTGGACTCCTTATAACATATTCTTGTGGCTCACCCCATGGATCTATTTATGTTGTTGTTTTTATATTATTACACACACACACACACACACACACACACACACACACACACACACACCCCAAAGCTCAAAAGATTCAAGAAGAGAGATTTTAAAATGGTCAGAAGTCTGGAAATTATATTAGTTATGTCAGTGTCTTTGGTTGTAGAGTCTGGATTTGTTATCTTCTAGACTTGTTTTATATGACATGTCCCACAGATGTCTTCTATCTAGAATTGCCTTAACCCTCTCCCTCCCCCTAACATTTTCCTCTTCACCTGGGTTTCCACTGAAATTGGAATGGTTGTTTTATTAATATCAGTATTTTTGATTTGATAAACACATTTGCATGATGGTATCAGTAGATAAGCCAAAGTTGAAAAGAAACTTTGTCTATGTGGTCCTAAAGTGTGGAAAAGCCAAATGTAAGGCTGGGTGTGAATGGGTGTCACCCAGGGTCTGCTGTCAGTTCTGCTTAGCAAGTGCCAGAAGGGTGTGTCTCTTGGCAGCAGAGCAGGAGTTCTGAGGGGTGAGGGACTGTGTCCCTCCTAACTGCTGTGTTGACTGCTATCAGTGTGGAGATCCATGCAGACAGACAAATGTTAAATACTGACCTGCTTTTCCTGTATAGTTAGTTGGTAGGAGCAGCAAGGTGGGTAACCATACTTAGCATACTAGATATTTCCTCAATAGTACATGGCATAACAATTCTTCCATGATAAAATAAATGTCTGAAGTTTACAGTGAATGTACTTTCTCAAAGTACGTTAAAATGTAGCCAATTCCGTATTCATTAAAAAAATCTATCTCAGAGCCAGAGAGATGGCTCAGCGGTTAAAAACACTGTCTGCTCTTCCAGGGGACCCAGGTTCAATTCCCAGCACCCACATAGCAGCTCACAACTGTCTGTAACTCTGGTTCCAGGGGATCTGATACCTTCACACCAATGCACATAAAATAAAAGTTAAAAAAAAATCTTTCCCATTGTTTGAAAGTGATACCTCTTCTCCGTGATCTAATTTGCCCTCACATAATTCATTATCTTTCTCTCTCTCCAAACAACATCTTTCTTTCCTTTTTTCAAAAAGAGGAAATGTTCTACAGTAGAACTACCACTCAACTTGTTTAAAGGGATTGAGATAATAGGAAAGTAAAAAAGAAAGCTTAAAAGAAATATATCGTGCTTAAAGCTTTTTGATAAATGTTTTGAGTTCTCACAGATACCATAGTTAAAATAAACTCCAAGGGTATAGAAAAGTCTTAAGAAGAAATGTTTACCAAGGGCCGCGATGACTTCAGTTGTTACAAGGTAAGCAGCATCTATTGGCTAGACGTTTCTGAGATGTGCCTCGGAGTGTTCATTGATGTGAGTTTGTAGCTAGAGTTTTCCTGTCTGGCCCACAGTCAGGACAAATCTCTATCACCTGCCAGTCCCTCAGCCGCTCAGACCCAACCAAGTAAACACAGAGACTTATATTGGTTGCAAACTGTATGGCTGTGGCAGGCTTCTTGCTAACTGTTCTTACAGCTTAAATTAATCCATTTCCATTAATCTATACCTTGCCACATGGCTCGTGGCTTACCGGCATCTTCACATGATACTGCTTGTCCTGGCAGCGGCTGGCAGTGTCTCTCTGACTCAGCCTTCCACTTCCCAGCTTTATTCTCTTCCTTGTCCCGCCTATACTTCCTGCCTAGCCACTGGCCAATCAGTGATTTATTTATTGACCAATCAGAGCAACACATTTGCCATACAGAACATCCCACAGCACTTCCCCCCCCCTTTTTTTTCAAAAAGGAAGGTTTTAAACCTTAACAAAGTAAAACTACATATAATTTGGGAATTTGGGCGTAGCTTCTCTTACTACTTCCTGCTGGAGGGGGGCGCTGTATCTTATGGGGACACAAAGAAAATTTTAGTATTATGGAATAGTCCATGAGGCTGTATTGTCTGAGCCAGTTGCCTTCAAACCATTCTGGATGTTGGATCATCTGGGCCATGGTGTCATCGGAAACCTTTCAGGGGGTCTTGGCTGGTCAAACCTGATGTATCTTAATCTGGAACAAACCCATAGCCTCTGGCTTTCTGTGGGAACAAAAGAGACTCTTTTCCAAAGCAACATATCCTTATATCCAAATTTTGAAGTCAAGATACCTTTAAAATATGCATATTGGTTTAACTCAGCTTCCTTTACAATCAAATATCTCTCTGCAGTTAAGAATCCCAAAGACAACACAATCCAGATTCTCTGTGTAATATTCATCTTTACATGGCTTGTTTTTTATATTAATTTTACTGTCTCTTTAAAGACTTTATTTTTTAAAACTATGTATTTGTTTATATAACTGTATATATCACCTTTTTTGTCTCTTTCAAGCCTACTTATATTTTACACACATTGTAAACTATTACATCTGAATCTGTCTTATTGTGAATCTATTGCTTTAAACTGCAGCAGCTGTGGCTGCTGGCTCCGCCCACCTCAGCTTCCCAACATGGCTACATTTACCTCCAGCTCTGGGAGCTATCTTGGGTCTATGCTTTTATCCAAGCAGCATGTAGCCCAGAAACCTCTTTTTTTGTTTTGTACTAGCAAAGGCTAAATCCACCACGCAGCTTAATGTGCCACTTGCAGAGGCCTCATTCCCGCCATACTACAGGTTGAGCATGCATGCTAGGAACCCACCAGTAGCTCAAACCGGCAGCTGCCGCTCATTTGAGAGAGACAATTAGGAAACTGTTTTTAGCTCCGTTTTAGAATCTTTTTTCTCAGTTTTTAGGTGGAAACTCTTGCCACCACGTTGGACGCCATTTGTAGCTAGAGTTTTCTTGTCTGGCCCACAGTCATGACAAATCTCTCTCACCCGCCAGTCCCACAGCCACTCAGACCCAACCAAGCAAACACAGAGACTTATATTGCTTACAAACTGTATGGCTGTGGCAGGCTTCTTGCTAACTGTTCTTACAGCTTAAATTAATCCATTTCCATTAATCTATACCTTGCCACATGGCTCGTGGCTTACCGGCATCTTCACATGCTGTTTATCATCGTGGTGGCAGCTGGCAGTGTCTCTCTGACTCAGCCTTTCACTTCCCAGCTTTATTCTCCTCCTTGTCCCGCCCACAGCATGGGTTCTGAACTTTTATCTCAGAGGTTTGATCACAAAACCAGTGTCAGCCAGACTCTGGCCTTTGGGCTCATGTACTCTGACGCCATTCCTGACCCATACAGCATGCTTGGCATCCTTTGAGCCTCTTGGGAAGAAGCCGGTCTGGCAAATCAGCACAGCACTTGTCTTTACTGTCCTGCCTCTATGCTTCTCCCTCTGTCCTGGGGACAAGGTCAGGGAACCAGACATTGCTTGTCATTGTCGACTTCCAGGTGGGATGAGGCTCCCGGGGGACCAGCCACTAAGCAGAATGAAGACAACATCACAGGTTATCCACACTCTAGGTTTTCAGTCTTTTGATTTTAACTTAATGGTGCATTGTAAGGTCAGTTTAATGGGTTTAAAGTACTTTAAAATGACACAGAAAGAGAAAAATATTTTCCTGAAATTGGGTTTTTAAAATTTTTACGTATATAATTTTATATACCGATATGCATGTAGGCACACATAGAATACACTGGGACATACAAAGTTTTGCTTTTAGGATGTGGCAAAAATATTTAACAGTCACTACTTCTCATGACAAGAAACAACAGCAAGACCTACAAAGTACAAAGTGATTTTATACACACACACACACACACACATACACACACACACACACACACACACACATGTACATATGTGCACACACATACACTTCCCACATATATACCCACAGCTGTTTTTCTCCAGGGTCACACACAGACCTGACACCCTCAGCTGTAGTTGAATAAGGCCAGTTTAGCGTCATGTGCTTTTCTCTATAAATCTAGGACATTTGGGAGCTAGGACCATTCTGTGTCCCAGGGTGAAAGACTGTCCTGGGTGCTGGAGTGCAGGGCAGCCTGGCTGTCGCTTCTTGATTATCTTAAAGCCAGAGAGAACCTAGAGAAGGGGAATGACTTTAGGGCAAAGGAAAACATTAAACACGGTTACATTTAACATATGAACCTGGAACAAGCTGTGGACATCATTTTATCTTATTTTTGGTTCCTCATTGTCTTTCTTCCCTGTGTCAGGCACTGTTACTGCAGATTTCTAGATGAGGCATCTATCTCCTTAAATGCCACAATTTGAGACCCTGTGAAGATGGCTGGCTGAAGTTGTCATGCCATAATTAACCTGATGAAGAACCTATGCAGAAAGAGGATAAGCCATGTGAAACCTGCCTTGCTATGTCCATGAATAAGTTCATGAAGCTAAGAGAAGGCAAAATTGGGCTGAACATCAAGGGAAACAAATTACCTTAGAGAAAGGTCTGTGAGGTGGTGGAAAGGTTTCCCAGGGCACTCGTGGCAGTGCTAGTGTGCTGGAATCATTTCCAAGTTGGCTGTTGGAAGCCCCTGAGAGTATGCGGAAGGATCAGGATTGAGTTGACGAGAGAGTGGACACCTCAGAGGTCTTTGCCATCTTTAGAGCAGATGATTTTGTGATCGTTGGCTTCTTCCTGAAGCACTGCAGCTGCAGCTGCTCTCTGGGGTATGAAACATAAAATAATCGGTCAGAAGATCAGCAGTGGTCAAATATGTTTGAGGAATCATCCAGTCTTAGTCTTTTTTCCCTCCTTGCTTCAAAATGGCTGGAGAAGTGACTAGGATCAAAGAAATAAGGAAGAAATGAGTTCAGTGTCTCAAAGCTGTCATGATTATTGTATTGTATTGATTATTGTATTGTTCATTCAAAGCATTTGATTCAATGAAAATTATTCTTCAGGTTGTATTTAAGCACACATTATTTCCTCTCCCTGGGGATTTTACCACACTAAATGTGTTGGTTTGTGGTGATATATTGTGTATCCTAATAAACTTATCTGAGGATCAGAGGATAGAGCTAGCCACTAGATTAGACATAGAGGCCAGACAGTGGTGGCACACACCTTTAATCCTATCACTTGGGAGACAGAGATCTATCTGAATCTCTGTGAGTTCAAGGCCACACTGGAAATTTGTGCAATGGTGGCATATGCCTTTAATCACAATACTTGAAATCTCGTGCCTTTGCTTAGGAAGCACACACACCTTTAATCACAGGAAGAAAGATGGCAGGACAAAAAAAGGTATATAAGATGTGAGGAAACAGGAACTCATGCTCTTGAAGCTGAGGATTTCATAGAGGTAAGAATGTGCTGGCTTGTTCTGTTTCTCTGATCTTTTAGCTTTTACCCTAATATCTGGCTCCATTTTTTTTAATTAATAAGACTGTTTATCAATTCATGTTACATTGGTTTGGTTTTTGTAATTTTGGCACAACCTAGGGTCATGTCAGAAGAGGAAATTTCAATTTGGAAAATATGTTCATCATATTGCCTGTAGGAAAATCTGAGAAAGTGTCTCCAATCAGATTGCCTGTGGGCAAGTCTGTCGGGGCATTTCCTTGATTAATGTTTGGGAAAGCTTAGCTCACTGTGGGGGTGATACCTTTGGGAAGGTGGTCCTGGGTTGTATAAGAAAATAGTCAAAGCAAGCCATGGAGAGCAAGCAGATAGACAGTACTCCTCCACAGTCTCTACCTCAGTTTCTGTCTCTAGGTTCGTATGTTGGGTTCCTGTTCTGACTTCTGTTCATGATGCACTGTAAACTTTGTAATGAAGTCAATCCTTTCTTCCCCAAGTTGCTTTGGTCATGGTGTTTATCCCTACTGTAGACAGCAAGCTAGGACATTGTGGGGTTCATCCCAGTCATAGACAGCAAGCTAGGGCACTAAGCATCGTTTTCCTCAACGATGAATACCAGGTTGTTCTGGTATTGTGTAGAAAAATCAGCTTGAGGGGTGTCTGAAATGAGAGCACTGGCTTCATTGGCAGCATGGTTAGAACACTTGTGTGTCTGCAACATACACTTCAGAATTGTTCAGAGAGTACTTTCCCCAAAACGTCAACCTTCTGCTGAGAGAGAAATGACCTACTTTGTGAGGATCATTTGTCTTCGAAATTTAAACTTGTGCCTTTTCTTCAACTGGGAACAGGAGAAGGTGAATCCACATGAAGTCCAGAGCTTAGGCGTGCTCACAAGGAACCCAGGACCAGCTAAAGTACACCCAGCTCTCTCAGCATACCAGGGTCTAAGTGCTTCATGGCACCATCTCATTTACCTTCTTGAAGTCACTCAGGAGGTATGAACTGTTGTTACAGTTTAGGACACAGGAACAGAGAGGTTAAAATCCTATCCTAAGTCGCAAAGCCAGTATAATCAAGAGTGTGAATTTGATCTTTTATTCTGACTTAAAATCTATTCTCCAAACCATTATTAGTCTACTGCTTTGGCTAGTGTGGGTCCTACTTCTTTTAAGAATAAGCCAGGTGGGGCTCTAGAGAAGGCTCAGCAGTTAAGAGTACGTGTTGCTTTTGCAGAGTACCTGAGTTTGGTTCCCGGCACCCACCTAGTGGCTCACAACCACTCCTGACTCTTGTTTCAGGGCATCTGATGCCCTCTTCTCACCTCCCCAGGCACTGCAATCATGTGGTACACAGACACATGCATGGAAAACCCTCAAACACAAAAATAAATCTACATTAAAAAAAAAAGCCAGATGGGTGAGCTTGAATATTATCCTAGTAGTTGAGAAGTGGAGGCAGGAGGATGTCCAGTTTGAGGACAGCCTGGGCTACATAGGGAGACCCTGTCACAAAACAAAACAACAATAAGAAGGAAGGAAGAGAGAGGGAAGGAAGGAGAGAAATTGATTTTGGAGTCTCTTGTTCAATATGACTCTCCAGAATCTGGGACAACAGTTCCTGGAATATAAGGGAGACCCACTAAACTTTGGCTAAATGAATGAATGAATCCATTGGTACCAATGGCAACCTTATTTACTCCAAATTTGCTGAATAACAAAAGCACTCTTTTGTCTCTGTTCTGATGATCTCAACTGTCTGTTAGCTTTGAAAGGATTTCCTCTCACTTGCTGTCTTTGACCTCAGAATACATGAGTTACTCTTGATACAGGATCTGAAAGAACCAGAAGTCCCATGACATGGCAATTATCATACTGTATTGTACTTGTTTGCTCAGTTGTCGGTCTTCCTGGATATTCTTCTATGCTCTCTAAGCTCTGTTTTACTTGCCACTGTAACTACAGATATAGCACTGAACTGGACATAAAGAGATCTATTTGTGTGTAGTAGTTGAAAAGAATAATCAAGAGTATGTTTTCCGACTTACCTTTGTATTTGTTATTTACAAAGAACCTTTTATTCTGCCTGTAGTAGGTCGCTCTTGCTGGCTAACAAATTATAAACAAACAAACAAAAGACATCTACTGAAAACAATAGCAGATGTGTTTTCAGTTTACAGTTTCTGGGTGATCTGGTTCAGGGGTAGGAGTTAGATGTTATCAGGGGCTGTAGTCATTTGAAAGCTTGACTGAGGCTGGAGGAGACTCTTCCAAGATGGTATATTTATGTGACTGCTCTTGGTAAGTCTATGTCACTTTTGCATGAGCCTATCCACAGGACTGCTTGAGTGTCTTGATAATATTGTTGTGAAATATTAGTTTAAGATGTGTTATGTGTATTACATTTATTTATGCTGTGAATTATTTGTTTAATGATGCAAAGATGTGTTGCATTCTTTTATGTTGCATTTGTTTAACTCTGCAAAGCTGTGTTACTTTGCCTGCCTAAAACATTGGTCTAATAAAGAACTGAATGGCCAATAGTGAGGCAGGTGAAAGGATAAGCAAGGCTGGCAGGCAGAGAGAATAAATAGGAGGAGAAATCTAGGGAAGAGAGGAGCAAGGGGTGAGAAAAGGAGAAGAGGAAGATGCCAGGGTCCAGTCACCCAGTCACACAGCAAGCCACAGAGTAAGAAGGAAAGAAAGTTATATAGAATAAAAAAAGGTAAAAATCCCAGAGGCAAAATGTAGTTAAAGAGAAATGGGATAATTTAAGTTATAAAACCTGGCTAGAAACAAACCAAGCTAAGGCTGGGCATTCATAAGAATAAGTCTCTCTGTATTTATTTGGGAGCTGGGTGGCAGGCCTCTAAAAGAGTAAAAAGCAAAACAAAAACAAAAACCGACTACAATATGGCACCCAACATGGGGCCTGAATTTCCATGTAGGACCTGAGAATGGTAAGAAAAAAACAAAACAACCCAGAAATGGTTCCTTGAAGAAGCTCTGCTGTATAGCAGAGCACTTAAACAGCCCTTTTCACACTGAGTAGAAACAAAAAACTAAGTGAAAAACAAACACCTGCTACAGTACAGGACACTGGCATTCCAGAGCAGGGGATTAAATGCAGTTCTCGGTCACCTATCAATGACTGGCCTGTGAGCTTTAGGCTTGGCTCTCAAAGATCTGAGAAGTTGGTGGAGCCAGCCACCAAAGCTATGGGGGAGGTCCTAGCCATGCTGCTTAGCAGTTTAAATGTGGTCAGAAAAGACTAGAGATATACAGTAAAAGAGTTCCAGATGGAAAAAATACCCGTTTAAACAGATTCCGGTGTGTTTAAAAATGGGTGTAGGTGTAAGAAAGAAAAGAAGAAGGATATAGACAGTCATAGAAAGAAAAACATAGTTTAAAAATGATGAAGTAAGGTCTTTAAAGAGAGAGTAAAATATAAAGAAAAAAGCCATGTAACAATTGAAAATGTACAGTGAGTCTGGATCCTATATAGTATTGTGTTGATTTTGAATTTTTTGATCACTGAAAAGCAAATAACAGCTGCTAAGAGATGTGTATTGAAAGAGGAACTGATGAAATAACCCAGCCTATATACTTTAGGAATGCCTTAACTTTAATATGGAAGTTAAAAATGCATTTGTCAATGGAAGTCAAAAATGCTTTGGGGAAGAGGTTTTTCTTTTGTTTCCTTAGGAAACATGAGGCAATGGATTCCTAAAGTATTAATATGGATTAGGTTTGATTGGGGAGACCTCCTGAATCTTTATAGGTGATAAGTATCAACAAAGGTTACAGCTGGTCTTCCTAGGACTTGGCTATTATCTCAGTTTTCTCCGGAACCCCCTAAAGATGCCTTTGCCCACAGACAACAGGAAGCAGTCTAGAGAAGACGATGCCCACATTCCCAAGAGGTGGTATGGGTGGTTGTTGGTTATTTGGTGAGTTATGGATATTTGTTATGATTTAGGGGAATATAGGAATATAGGGTAAAAATACAACTATTAATCTCAGATACTTTCATTGGTGTGGATTTTGGTATATTGATACAAATTTAAAGTTACTTTTGTTATTCTGTATATATGTCTCTGCTCTTGTTTGGGGGTACTGTGTTTATACAGCTCATTTAAAAATGCAACGTATAATTGAAAAAGGAGGTTAGTAGTTAATCTATAATAATCAAACTTCTTGTCATATTAGGCATGTTTTCAAGGTTAAACAGGTGTATTTTAGACAGATAGATGATTTTCAAACACTTCAAAGACTTACAGAATATGGCATTTAAGATGTTTAATAACCTAAGGTTTTTAATACAATAAGAAAAATCTGCTCCTGGCAGCATCAATTTATTTTATAAAAGGAAGATGGGCATTGAAGAAACTCCATATGGAGCTTACTTTCAATATGGCAAGGCTAGCCATTTGGGCAAGAAACTGCTCTTGCTGTGACTGCTGACAGTATCCTGTACAGACTGGACAAGTGGGACAAAGGAAAAAGACTGTTGAACTTTGCCAATACAAGGCAGGTCAGTCCTTCAAGATTCCTGCTTCATAGAAAAGTCTTCCAGATGTTCTAGGCCTGTAGGCCAAAGATGGATACCACAACACTTCAGAAGAACTTTGGGTGACTGTCCATGCAGCCAGATGTCTCTGTTGTTAGCTAATATTACATCCTTCTGGCGTCTTTAATGGAATTAAAGACTAAATAGTTAGAGTTACAGTTTTCCTTAGTTATGATAGAAAGTAAATTAGGAATAAAATTTTGGAATCACTAAGATAAGATAGATAATGGAATATTTTCCCTGAATTTGCTAAGTAAAAATAGATTAAATTGTAAATGTAATTCTTATTTGATAATAATTTTTATTATATACAGTTTCACTATGTTAAAGTTAAAACCTTTCATTTTTGCTTAGACCAAAAACGGGGAAATATTGTGGAATATTAGTTTAAGATATGTTACATTTGTTTATGCTGTGGAATATTTATTTAATGATGCAAAGATGTGCTGCATTTCTTTATATTGCATTTGTTTAACTCTGTGAAGCTTTGTTACTTTGCTTGCCCCAAACACCTGATGGGCTAATAAAGAGCCGAATGGCCAATTGCAAGGCAGGAGAAAGATAAGCCAGGCGGGCAGGCAGAGAGAATAAATAGGAGGAGAAATCTAGGGAAGAGAGAAGCAAGGGATGAGAAAAGGAGAAGGAGGACACTAGGGGCCAGCCACCCATCCACCCAGCCTCACAGCCTCACAGCCACACAGCCACACAGCCACACAGCCACACAGCCACACAGCCACACAGCCACATAGCCACACAGCCACACAGCAAGCACGGAGTAAGAAGGAAAGAAAGATATATAGAATAAAGAAAGGTAAAAAGCCCAGAGGCAAAATGTAGTTAAAGAGAAACTAGATAATTTAAGTTAGAAAAGCTGGCTAGAAACAAGCCAAGCTAAGACTGGGCATTCAAAAGTAAGAATAAGTATCCTTGTATTTATTTGGGAGCTGGGTGGCAGGCCCCTAAAAGAGTAAAAAGCAAAAACAAAAACAAACAAAACAAAACAAAACAAAATACCCAACTACATAATATGGTGGCTTCAACCAGAGTGAGTGGTGTAACAGAACACGGTGGAGGCACATTGCCCACTGTAGTAAGTGTTGGAAGTTACTATGTTCCATTGATCACACAGATAGGTCTTGATTCAGTGTGACTCACATTCTTCCAGGAAACAGGGATCATATACTAAGGACTCATCACCACACATACTGCTTCCATGTCTTCTTCCTGTCAAGTGTGTAAGATATGCCCATTTTACAGATGAAAAAATTGAGATTAATGATCACTTGTCTGAGATCCTAACTCCTGGAATCACATGTTTCTTCCAATTATCATATTGTATGATTGACTAAATAGTTTTGAGGAAACTCAAGACATAAAGATTTAAATACCAAGTTGGAAGTACTCTTTATACTACCAAAGGATGATGATTTAAATGGACCATTCAAAGTTATTTAATTTGTCAAGGATTTTTAATATCAGTTGTAGAGACATTTACTAGCTAATAGAAACATACACTAGAAAAAAAAAACATATGTATGGGAAATAATCATACTATACTTCAGGCGTCTTTAATACCACACTCCTGTCCTAGGCCAGAGCCAGGCGGATCTCTGTGAGTTCGAGGCCAGCCTGGGCTACCAAGTGAGTCCCAGGAAAGGCGCAAAGCTACACAGAGAAACCCTGTCTCGAAAAACCAAAAAAAAAAAAAAAAAAAAAAAAGTTTTTCTAAATAAACAAATGATCACATCAAAACATCTGTGGCTTTAGTTTCTCATGAAGCTTTTTATACATGAAAAAATTGACATATTTTTGGGATACATTTTATTATTTTGCAACAAAGAGTCTGATCCCCACTGAGCTTTGCATTGCTAGACTGCCTAAAACTCATTTGGGTATTAGTGCTGGCCCAGTGTAACACGTTCTGAAATGTTCACCCTTGCTGAGTTATGAAGCTTAAAAAACTGACAGATATTTAATGAAAACAAAGAAAATGTACAAAGAAAAATTTCATCTAAACAATGAATGAAAGATCTGATTTTCAGAACATGTAGGTAAATAGAATAATGTTTATTTTTTCTCAGTAAATCAACCAAGCCAATAATGTAAGTCTGAAAAAAATCTGGAGAAAAGTATCAAGGGATTAAAAAAATTAAATTGTATTCCAATTATGTTGGAGGTTTGAGAGATTTCTATTAGATATCTTTAGGCAACCGGAAGATACAATGTTTTCTGATTTTGGACACTATTATTATTTCTCTGAGATGGTTCCATATCATTTCTTGTGTGCAAAATGAGGGGATTAATGGACTCTTGTTGGTATGGTGGGATATAGATTGCAGATGGGAGATGACAGAGCAATGATTGCTAGATGACTGCTTTAAGGACAGGTAGGCTAGTACTGTAGTTCTGATCACACAGACAACCTGGTCAGAATTCTCTAAGACTTTATAGTTTTCTGTGCTGTGATAGTTTGGGGAGGGTGGGAATGTGCGATGAATTCTATTCAGTCTAGGTGGTATAGGTGCGTATTTACATGTTTACATTCTCTGTAAGTTGTTGGTGGTGTTTTCCTTTGGTGTAAGTACTTCTTGTGTATGGTCTGAAAGCAGAAGAATCCACAGAAGGGATGCTAGCTTGTGTAGCTGATGAGCAAGCAGTATACACCTTTGCCTGCAGCATTTATCTTCCAGTCATTGACTGAAGTTTTGAATATGAAAAGCAAGAGTTTGGCAAAATTAAGAGGGTTCAAAATTATGACCATTACAAAGGACAATATCTGAAAGACAGGAACTTCCCCTTAATAAATGGAAACTTATTTGCTGTTGGCTGAAGAAGAGTGTTTTATTTAGGGTTACTATTGCTGTGATGAAACATCATGACCAAAAACAACATGGGGAGAAAAGCGTTTGTTTTGCTTATGATTCCACATCTTTGTTCATCATTGAAGGAAGCCAGGACAGGGACTCAAACAGGACAGGATCCTGGAGGCAGGAACTGATGCAGAGGCCATGGAGGAGTGCTGCTTACTGACTTGCTCCTCATGGCTTGCTCAGCCTGATTTCTTATAGAACTCAGAACCATCAGCCTAGAGATGGCCCCACCCACAATAGACTGGGCTCTCCCCCAACAATCACTAATTAAGAACAGCTGGGTCTTATGGAGGTAATTTCTCAATTGAGGTTCTTTCCTCTCTGATGCCTCTAGCTTGTAGCAACTTGAAATATGAACTAGCTAAACCCAGCTGGTGCAGAAAGTAAATTAGATGGCCTGAGAAGAGACAGAAGATACAAGGGAAATGCTTGCTTCTTTGTTGTGAGTTGTCCTATGATGTTTTTAATATGAAGGATACAGTTATTTTTTTTTTAAGTTAGGTTCTTCAATATCATTTAATCCATTGACTGTTTTTTTCAACAGAAGAGAATGGAGTTTACTTATTCCAGCCCTTTCCCCACTTGACTGCTGTAAAATCCTTGGTGAACTGACTCATGTGTCACAGCCATCAGTGACAGTTTTACTTACTTCTGTAACCTTAGTTTCAGTGTTGGAGACACCTGGCAAAGGCAAATTTGAGGGATTTATTCTGACTCTGTTTCAGGGGATTCGGTACGTCGTAGTAGGGAGAACAGAGCAGAGTGGCTTGGTTGGTGGCAGGAACATGAGGCCAGAAGCATGGTGATATTGTGGTAGAGCAGGAAGTAGTGTGTGCAGGCCAGAGACATGGCACTGATTCCAGGAGGCAGGCCCCACCTCCTAATGGCTTTGTGGCCTTCAGGATAGCATCACAAACTAAGAAGTACATGCTTAAAACATGAGGAAGTGGGGGGTGCATTTCAGATTCAAGCCCTAGCAGCTTATGTGATGAGGGCACAGAGTGAATAGATTTCAAAATTTCTTCCGTGCAAATGTATAGTGCTCCTTCATAACCCTTTCCGAGCTCTCTGAGGCTGTATGAGCGTTTGTTGTCTAGCTCTGCCTAGCTGAGCGTACACTCCATGAGCTAGCTCTGTTTCATTCTCTACTGCATATACTACCTTACCCCTTCTGTTTATCCAAAGTGGAGCTAGTGTTCCCTCTTTTGTAAGGAGATGCTGAATGAGACTGAGATGAGGCTTAGAATCTTGGGGCACCAGTTAGCTGCTGCCTTTAAGTTGGAGTTAGTTTTCCAGTAGCCCATAGTGGACAGTTTTCAAGGCTGCAACCGGGGTCCTCATTTCCACTGTTCATGCTGTTCAGCCCTCTCCCCTTGAGTGTGCTGGTGCTCTTGGATTCGAGTCTACCGATGGAATGTGGCAAAGGTGATGGGAAGTTTGTGACCTCATGCCTCTAACTCCCCAACAAGCCTGCAATCCCTGCCTTGCAGCATTTTCTCCTGATGACCTTTAGGGTCATTGGGAACTGCCCTTGGACAGGGCCAGGAGGTAAGGACTGGAGAGTGGCATGCAGTCTTCACACTGAGGACGTGGTGAGTTTGTAAATCAGTTCCCCAGATGAGCTTCACATGAGACTCTGTCCAGACAATATCCTCACGAGACCCTAATAGAGAACCCAGCTAAGCCCCATCCAGATTCTCCATCCTTACGGATAGTGAAATGAGAAGTAAAGACTATTAAAACCTGATGCTATACTTTGTTACCTAGTAACAACCAGCAATATTTAGTTAAATTACATTTAAATGAATCTATTTACCATGGCCATCTAGTTGTATTTCCTTCTTTTGGTTATGCACAAAATAGCATAGTAAGTCAGGCTTGTATTACTGTAACTCCAGGATCATAATTTAGGAGAAGGCAAAGCTATCTGAAAATGAGAAGGTTTCAGGCTATGTTCTGTAGCCTGCAAAGAGCTATAGCACAGCCCCATGTAATGTAGCCATGCTTCTTCATAGCTTCCTCATGGAAGTCAGGGCTCTTCTCTCTTTACTTCTGACCCCCTGGTTGACAACAAATGCGAAAGAGATGCTGAGCATGGCGTCGGAGTGAGAGCATGTCTGTTTATATCCACACACGGTTCAGAATCATTTTCCTGACATATTGGTACTTAAGTTTTGTCTCACCAATCCAACAGTAGGTGAGTAACAAAATGCTACTCTCTAAGCTTGCTTTTCACTTGCGATGTTTTATTTGTATGACTCCATGTGTTAGTAAGGGTTAACAAAGCCTCCTAAAAAATATAAAGGCAGTCACTAATTTTTAGGAGTCTAAATGATTACACTAAATTTTATTACTAATTTTTGTGGGTTTGACAGCTCCTTTGTGCCATAAAATTGAGTCTTTGTATTATTCCTCAGCCAGATTGAAATAAAGCAGCTTGTGTGGGATTTTGCACTGTTCTTGTTCTGTCTCCCTGTTTTCATGAGTAATTGATTATATCAGTATCTTTTACTTTATGAAATCAGGGTCACTTAGTAAAATTGGCTTTATATCAAATCTCATTTTTCTCCAACTGACTGTACAAAATGTTACTTGGCTATCCATAAGTCACCACATAATAAGTTGAAAATGTTATATGAAAATGATGTTTATTTGGTAGCCAGCTATGTGGGCTTCTTGACATACAGAATAGCATTTTTTTCTTTTTGCAATTCTTTTGAACCATTATGACACTTGGCCACAGTTTTCTTTTATTGTTTCCTTTATCTTTTCTACTGCACATTGAAAGCACACATTTCTCTTTGGAGAGCGTCCTTTTTCCTATATCCAAAGCACTTGCCATTCTTAGGCTTCCTCCCTCCCAGGCAGTGCTAGCCTGCAATTCCTGATCCTACCTTTAGGTATTGCTCCTTAACACATGGTGTTGAGTGTGGGGCTTTCCCTACTCCCCACTTTCAGGGTGCAGAAATAACCTGTTTTTGGTTGTTTTTTTTTTGCATTTTTAAAAAATAATTACTCATTTGAGGAAATGTTTCCTTTTCTAAACGAGTCAGAAGCCATGGTCTTTGCCTGAGACTCTTTCAAGTTCATTGCTTGAGTTTAAGTGAAGAAATTAATGACTGATTCTAGTAATGCCAAAGGCTTTACTTTCACAGTATACTTTTAACTTTTCAACAAGAATATATTTGAAATTTATTAAAAATGAATAACTTGGGAATCATTTTTTTTCAAGACAGGGTTTCTCTGTGTAGTTTTGGTGCCTATCCTGGATCTCACTCTGTAGACCAGGCTGGCCTCGAACTCACAGAGATTTGCCTGGCTCTGCCTCCCAAGTACTGGGATTAAAGGCATGTGCCACCACCGTCCATTTTTGAGCTGTATTTTTAATTCAAAATTTCAGACTTTTTTTGGGTTAATAGAAGTAGAAAGAATTCAGGAGAACTTTTGTTGAAAGAGCATGTGTGACGGCAGATTTTGGTGTCAGCTTGACATACCTGGGAAAATGGATCCTCGGTTGAAGAATTTTCTTCATCATATTGGCCTATGGGTATATCTGTGGGGTATTTCCTTGATTGCTAACTGATGTATGAGGGCCCTGCTCACTGTGGGTGGCATCATCCCTGGGCATGTGGGTCTGGTCTGTATAAGAAAGCTTGTTGACTGTGAGCCTGAGAGCAAAGCAGGAAGCAATGTCCTCCATGAACTCTGCCTTGGTTTCTGCCTTGGCTTCCCTCCATGATGGACCTGTGGCCCAAACACAACACAACACAACACAACAACAACAAATTCATTTTTCTCCCCAAGTTGGTTTTGGTCGGTATTTTATCACCCCAACAGAAAACCAAGTAGAAGAGGGTGGCATTCCTAATCCTGGTTCTTCCATATTGAATCTGAAGTCATTCTCCCCTTTAGATCTGAATGCTGCAGTGTTCTCTTGTTCTATGAAAACTTGAGGGACATTACAGTGCGCAAATACTGCTCAGTGACAATAAGCAGCCAACAGACCTTGGCAGAGCTGTGTGCTTATGGTTTCACCCCATGCATTCTGTTAAGGCTGGTTGTAGTCAGAAGTTTTCCTGTGTCCTGCCGCTCGGACAAGTAAACACACAGAGGCTTATATTACTTACAAACTGTATGGCCTAATGACTCGGGGTTCTTGCTAGCTAGCTCTTATAACTTAACCCATTTCTATTAATCTACAAGTTGCTGTGTGGCCGTGGCTTACTGGTACTTTCACATCTTGCTTCTCCTGGCAGCACTGTTGTCTCTTCTCTGCCTGTGCCTCTCCCTTTCCTGTTTCTGTCCTGGATTTCCCACCTGCCTATAAGCTGCCTTGCCATAGGCCAAAGCAGTCCATAATCAGCCAATGGGAACAACACGTATTCACAGCATACAGAAAGACATCCCCCAGCACCTGGTACTTCATCTCTATCATTCCCAAGAAGCTACCTGCACAGTGGAAGACAAGAGATAATCTGGCCTATGGGTGAGAGGTATAAAAAAAAAAATCAAAGCCAGAGAGCTCACCATAGTTCAGCCTAGAGGTTCTTATATTCATGTTTAAAGTTTCCCTTTATTCTTTTTTTTCCTTATAAAAACAACTTGCTGATTTCAGATAAATTGTTTCCTGTGAATGAAACTCTTCACTTTCAGGTTGATATGTTGTGACTTATGAAAATTTGAAATAACTGTTATAGACCTGCTTTCACTTTGCAAGGGCCACGTGTGTCAGCTGATGACTGAAGTTGTAAATCAATGTCTCAGGTCTGGAATCTCCTATAGTGAGGCAAATCACCACAAACAACAGCTTTAAGAGTAAAATAAAATGAAACAAGCAGTAATAATAATAAAAAAAACCTTGACAGGCAAATTTAGTGTTCGACATTGTGCATGTTTTTCAGCCTTTCAAACTTTGTGAACACTATAATTTGTTTGTGCTGCTGTATCACTGCCGTCAAAGATGCAGGACTTTATTAGCTTTCCTCACCCAAGAATGCCATTTTCTGTTTTACGAGCAAAGGAAGCATAAAAGCCAAGATACTTGAATCTGTGACCACATTCCTCCTAGCCAAAGTTGTCTACTTTTTGAGAAAAAGGGAAAGAAGGAATATAAATATATAAATAAGGAATGCTGAAAGGGTGAAAGGAGAGAGGGAGGGAGGCAGAACGGGAGAAAGAGAAAGAAACCCAAGGACAAATCTTTCTCTTGAAAGAGTAAAGTGCTAAGAAAGATGGTCACATGCGATGAGGCTGAGCCAGCTGCCAGACCTTGCTAGCCTCTTGCCTTTCTGAGTTCAAGACTCCTGGAATAAACCACTCACCTGAGAGCATAGTGTTAGTAAACCGTGGTTCACTCCCCGCACTGATGGTGGAGACTTTGTCCTTGATGAGAAACAGGCCAAATGATCGTCTTCATTTTGGTTCGAGCCTCTCTACAGATCTGAGGGGAATTAAAGTAGGGTTGGATGCGAAGTGACACAGAAGTGGCCTTCACAGTTGTTAGTGTCACACCTGCTCATTTAGCCATGAATTAAGTCTTTGCCTGCTCTCCACTCCAGAAGTTGAGGTCCATTCCTAGGGCAGCTGACCAGGGGACAGGGAAAAGGAGCATGGTTAAAGGGGGACTTCCAACAGCTGCTGGGGAAAATACCAACTTCCTTTTTGTATTAACTATTAACATGTCTCCACATTCCAAGACAGATGATCAGCTTCGCAGAAAGGACCCACGATGGCTAATGTGGTGACTATGCCCTCTACCATGGCAGAAGAAGCGTCCTTTCTTCCCAGGTCTTGCCCCATGTTCCCGGGACTCAGGTGTCTCCTTTCCTTCTTATGTGTTCTATCACATTGTCACCTCAAGATTAACCGTTCTGTCACCTCCCACCTCCCTCTGGATTGTCAGAGAGTGGAAGGGAAGGTGAGGGTGGACAAGAGTAGCTGGGGCCCCTGGGTTTCTAAGTCACTGTGTTTACATGTGCCTGGAGTTCAGGCTGTACTGACAGGGTGGGAGTCACCTCCCTTGCCGAGAAAGACTCTGAACCCACTCCATGGGGCCATCAGCCAGAGGCCCCATGTGCTGGCCAAGGCTCCAATATTGACTTCTCGGCCATCATCCCTGGCCCTGAGACAGAAGGGGCAATGAAGCAGTGGCGCTGAAGGAAGGCTGTGATGGAGGCAGGCATTTTGCTTTGAAGATCTCTAGAGCACTGGGCTGCCTGGCCTCTATAGGGCCTTCTCTGCTTCTGGGATCCTTGCATTGCTCTATTCCAACAGGACACACCACCTGCTGGAAATTTATCCACATGTAGGAAAGACCCTCCTAAGCTAGAGAAAAATGTCAAATCTCACAAAACAAGAGCAAACACATCCTTTGACCTGCGTCTCCCCACTTATCACACACAAAAGGCAGCTGGGATGAGGGAGGTGGAGGGGTCAGTTAGAAGCACAGGGCTGTAGGTTGTAGAGACTGGGTGTGAATGAGGTGAGAGAGGTCCGGAGACCCCAAATCCCTGAAACTGGGGTTACAGCGTCTGTTGTTGACTCTTCACAAACACTTCCTCTCCCACTGGGACCCCAGGGCGCCCCCACCTTTCATGTCTTCCTCACAGGAGTTCTGGTTTTCAGGCTCCCTGCGGGGCTTCTGTTGAGTATTCTCTGGACCTGGTCTTCACGGCCATGAGAACCATCCTGTGAAGGAACGGGGATGGGCGTGCAGCCAGTTCATTTCCTTGGACTGGACCAGGCTGCAGTCCATCCCAACTGTCCAGTTGTCAGTCTGACACCAAAGGGCAGGGTCAGGATACAGGGAACCGTGAGAGAACACGCGTGTTGTCTCAGCTCAGATGGAAGATGTAGGCAGCTAAGAGACAATGGGGACGATTCCCAGTCATAGGGAGGTTCTGTCTCAGTGGCAGCTCTCCGACGTCAGCCTGGGTTCAAGTCACTTAGCAGGTGTTAGACTCAAGGTTCTGTGTGTCCCCCACTCTCGGAGCTTCTGACTCAGCAAGATCCAGATTGAGGTGGCCCATTGCTTGCTTCTTTAAATAGCTCCAGGTAAAGCCAGATCCTCCATTTTATGAACCACTGAAGTGTGGGGAGAGCTCTGACTGATGTGACTCCACAGATGCTCCCCATCTCATTCTGCTGGGGTATCCTCGGCTTGCTCGCGCACTTTCCCAGCTCTGCAGTCTTACAGGAAATTTCTGTTTCTAGGATGCTATTTGTCAGGTCAAGGGTGTTCAAAAAGATTTTGTTGAAGGGTGATGTTTGAGATGCTTTGATATGTTTAGAAAATTTAATGTGACCTAATCCAAACAGGCTGTCTTACAAGCAGGGGACTGAAGCACCAGGAGACAACATTTGCAAGGCAGTCACACACTTAGACGGTCTCACACTTGATTACAGTGCGGTGTCACCAGTGCCACTGCGCAATGGTTTACTGTGGGCTGGAGACCAGGTGACACTTTATATTTTAATTTAGTCCATGCAGTGTCTTTCTGTCTCGTATAATATTCAGAACAAGCTAAGGAGGCCAGACAGATTTGTGTACTCATTTTGTACAGTGGAGGCTCCTGGAGGTTGGTAACTGCCCCAGCCAAGACCGGGGAGTGAGACACTGTGGCTGGAGAATGAGCTGTTGACTATTTTACCACACTGCCTTCTGTGTGGGTGACACTTGCTGTGGACCATTGTGCCACACTTCCTTCCATGTGGGTGACCTCCACAGATGCTGAGGTTAAAGGCTCACATTTTCTTATCTGTAGGGTGAGGAGAGAATCTCTTAGTTCCAGGAATTTGGAAAGCTAAGATGGAAAATATGCTAGAGTGTTTGAGAATGTGATGTTCTGTAGACTGGGGGGAACCCTGTTGGGGAAAAGGATTTGTGTTCTCCAGAGGGTTTGATAGATGCTACACGTGTGTATGAGTAGATGCTGCTCCCTCTTCTGTAATGCCCTTCCATGTCCTATCTACTGTCAGTTCAGGTCTTGGTCTTGGGAGAATCTTGTCAACTTCCCCAGGATGAAACCCGACCCCCGTATGTGCTTGTTCCTTGTATCTGTTCGTGATCTTTTCTTTTCTTTTCTTTTCTTTTCTTTTCTTTTCTTTTCTTTTCTCTTCTTTTCTTTTTCCCTTTTCCGTATCTGGAATAGGAGACTTATTCTGTAATCTGGTGGCTCCAACGAGGGTCTGCCGTACTGTGTGGCCAGGTGTCCGTACTCTCAGAAATATACCATGGAGGGTCCCTGGCTGCTGCCTGACCTGGAAGGTAGGTAGTTCAGTGGGACTGGTAAGGGGGACCATGCATGTCACCATCCCCAGGAGGAAAGACAAGAGGCTGTGATTGCTGAATGCCAAGATGACTCACAGTTCCAGGTGCTTCTCCCAGGAAACAAGAGCTCAGCCCTCTGTATTCCCACCACATCCCGTCTCCCCAAAATTCTGGACCAGCAATATGAGCATTCTGGACCCACCTTACATCTCCTATGGTCACCTCAAGTTCCTCACTTTTTTGATTGGCCCACCATCTTTAATCCTTCCTTGAGTACCCAGGACCTCTAGAAAGGATCAGGAGGTTTTCTGGGACCATTCAGCCACCAGTTTCCTAGATTTGGGGCTCTTCTGCTTCTGAGGGTATATAGCCTTGGAGGAGGAGGAGGAAGAGAAGGGATATAGTATAGTAGATTCTCAGCTTCCTTAAACCCCTAACCTGAGCTGGTCTTCAAACAGGGGCAATGGCTGGGCCAGAAAAATCACTCTGCTGCCCCTCTTTAGGTTGCCCCATCTTCTTCCTAAGCTTAGTGTCCCCTTTGAGAATATGGTCCTTCTCTAACCTGGGAGTGTTCTGGTCAGTCCATATCATCTTGTACTTGAAGATTTTTTTCTCTTTCTTGCTTCTTCGTGCCAGATCTCCCTAGTTTGGTCTGTAACGTATTTTCAGCTAGAGATAAAATATAATTCACTTTCTTGGGGGAAAATTACTCACTAGAGGCTGAGCCCTCCAGGAATCATTTCCTGGTGTGGGAATAAGGTCAGTTCTGTGTCTGCCTTGGCAGATCTTACACATTTCGAAGGCAGGCCCCCTCCTCCTTGTGCACTCAGTCTCTTGAGAGATCTTGAAGATGGCTTCCCTACAGGACACAGGTATGCTCTTACTCACTAGGTGACTGAGGAAGCCCAAGAGAAGATAAGCTTGGATGTAAGCCAAGTGGCCACTTGGACTCTGGCTGCCCAAGAACTGAGTTATAGGCAAGGCATCCTTGGGCCCCCTGCTGTGCAAAACAGACAGGCCCTGGGGAAAGTTCATAGTAGGGCTCGGAGACTGCAGAGATTTTTGTCAGCCTGTGGGGAGCTTCCTTTCCTTTCCCTTCCTTTGGTCCAGCAGCATCCTGCTTTCTCTGGGTCCTGACCTGGCTGAGAATCCCCCTTCTTGGTTGATTGCACTGGCTGTGTTGTCCAGTAGGTGTTATACCAAACACCTAGATGTGGGAGGCATTCCCAGCATCGGCACCCGAGAAAGACAGCGTGTGGCTGATGTCGGACTAGTGTCCACAGACCCAGGACCCTCCTCCACTGCTGTTTTCAGAGTGAGCACCCTTCTCTCAAATGAATGCAACCAGTCCGATTTCCCGGGAAGGCCAGGGAGAAGGGAACGTGAGAGGTCATCGTGTCCTCCTGTGGGAGTTTGGAAACCACAGAGACTCCATGTCAAGGACTCCATTCAGTGGCACACATGCAAAGTTCTGCGTCTTTCTGGGAATAAATCCATTCCCTTCTCACTCGAAGGAGCACGTTGGGTGGAAGCAATAGCAGCTTCCTCAGGATGGCAATCTTGACTTTCTTCCTGATTGTTAAAACAAAATAATTTGTGCTCAGATCACAATGCCATGATAAACAATTTGCTGTGACACATGTCATATCATACTGGAACAGAGTTAATCCCCAACCTAAACCGAGACCCACACGATCCACCCTGGGCAGTAGATGATGCTTCCTATGTGTTTGCAGATCTGGGTTTCACTGTTGTTACCCAGCAACATTGCAGGGTCATTGAATGTGTTAAGGCTGGGAGGAATAACAAAGCTATCTAGCATCTAGTTCAAACCCCATCTTTCAGTGATGAGCAGAAGATGGTCAGAGGGAAAGTGGCTTGCTCAAAAACACACAGTGAAATACACGAGCTGTAAGGGAAGTTGGTCTCAGTGCAGTGTCTCCTTCTCATTTCCGATGCCACCTGTATTGGCCTGCTATGCTGACCATACATCATGCTCACAGAAGGCCATGGTGGAGATACCAAACCTCATCTGGGCACCAGTGCCATGAAAGAAGGGATGGGTATACCATGCAGGGATGTGTAAAAGAACACTTTACAGAAGGTGGCAGAATGCTTGAATTATAGAGATGTGACTTTAGTTAGGAAATTTTTTTTTTTTTTCAAGACAGGGTTTCTCTGTGTAGCTTTGCTCCTCTCCTGGAACTCACTTGGTAGCCCAGGCTGGCCTCGAACTCACAGAGATCCGCCTGGCTTTGCCTCCCGAGTGCTGGGATTAAAGGCGTGCGCCACCACCGCCCGGCTAGTTAGGCAAAAATTTTACGCATACCAAAATTTTTGATTAATAGTAAACATTAACAACTATTAACTTGGGTATTGAGTTGTGAGCCTGATTCTTATTTTCTTTTACATTTCTCTCTCTTTTTTCAGTGAAAAATTTGTTTGGAAAGATGACTCTATATTGGGGATATTTATACACGCCCTCTCCAGAGCCCCTTAGGAGTGTTTCCTACAGTGTAACTGAAGACTCAGGGGGCTTGTAAGACAGGTTTTTAGAAACGGGAGCTCTGATTAAAGGACATGGAAGGTCAACTCAGTTTGATGCCTTTATTGGCTTGGACCCAAACGTTTGATCCTTCTCTGTCTTCAGTAGTCTTCCTACCTCTCATAGGAGTAAGCTGCCGGTCTCCTCTGGGGAAAGAGGAAGCTAAGGCCAGAGCGTCTGTTGACCCAGGAGCTCTCCAGAAATCTTACTTTTTCATCCTAAGAACCAAAGTGAGTCTGCGGTAATGGCCGAAGGGACGCATAGAGGTGCTGTTTAGGCTTCTAGAAAGTGAAGATGTTTGGCTCGAACTGTTTGGGGGGCACCCAGGCAGGGGGATCGGGATCTGTCCCTGGTGCATGGGCAGGCTTCTGGGAATCTGGTGCCTGTGGTGTGGCGCCTTGCACAGCCTTGGTGCAGTGGGAAGGGCCTTGGATCTGCCTAGGCTCAGTGTGCTGGGCTCTGCTGACTCCCCATGGGAGACCTCGATTTGGGGGATGTGGGGATGCAGGGTGGCTTGGGAAAGAGGGCGGGGGTGGGAGGAGGAAGGAGGGGGGTTGTGGATAGTATGTGGAGTGAGTAGAGAATTTCTTAATAAAGGAAGTGAAGATGTGACTGGATCTTGGTACTCAGCAGGCCCCTGGCAGCCTGAAGTGAGGCATGGCAACCCTCTCAGCTGGTGCCTGGCAGCTTTCACAGAACAGTCTTTACTTGAGCAGGTTTTGTTTGCCTTTCACAAACTCATCAGGGGACTTGGGGGCGTCCGAGGTCTCCCACAGCCAGGACTTCACCTCTGGAGCTCCTCTCAGGACAAACCGTTTCTGTTGTGATGTTGGCGTTTCTCGGAGGAGGATGTGCAGAAGCCCCACCCAGTGGACTGGCCTGGGTCAACCAAAACCCAGTGGATGGATTCTTCTCCTTGCCGCTCAGCTCCTTCCCAAGGAGACACTTGGGGAAGTGCGGAAAATGTCTTGCGACTAGGAAAACTGCCAACTCGAAGGGAGAGGCAGCAGAAATCACCCCCCTGCCAACCCAGTGGTGCCAAGCACAACCCTCCTGCCCACGCTGCCCACCGGCTCTGAGCATTGGTCATGTGACTATGACTGATCTGGGAGTTTGCAAGGTTAAGCTGTTCCTTCCTATTCCATACACCAACAGGTTAGGGCTTCTGCTCCATACAGTCTCCATTCTGAATTGAAGTAGCCTGCCTTCCTCCCTCAAGCCAGGGAGGGGCAAGGCTTCTTTACTGCCCCTGGGAGCTGAGCACTGCGTGGCCTGCAGCGCTTTTTCTGCACCTCTGAGCTGAGCACTGCATGGCCGTGCTGCAGGCCTTGGGGCAAGCCTCTGCCTCCTAGCAGCTTGGTCTCTTTCCAACCTAGACATTAGCAGAGGCCTGGAAGCCAAGCAAGCCCCTTTCATCTCCGTTGCTCTTGATCCCCATGGCCCAGGGGACCAGAGATGAGTCTTGCAAATGGATCTAATGACAAGTGTTGAGAGCTTCTGCTTGTGACATCCTTGAGGGCTTTCAAGGCTTGGCCCCTTGGCTGCCTTTACAAGGACCTCTCTCTCACCCCAGTCGCCACTCCTGGCCCCACAGTCTCTGTCTCCCAGTTCAAGTTAGAGCCCGTTCCTTCCCTTCCGCCATGCATGCATGTTGATTACCCGCCGGTCTGCTCCCTCAGCTGTAACCTCCACGGCGCTTTTTACTGTGCTTTCCTGGCAAAGTCATCCAATAAACGCTTGACGGCATGAAATAAAAGGCTCCACTCTTACCCATTGCTTTGACACACCCCTGGTTACCCACTACGTTTATGAACTTGTCCCAACACTGCCTGCACAAGGCTGCACACACAGAATTTAGTAGGGGAGCTCTTCTAGCTCTATCCTTTCGGGGTGTGTGGTCGCCAGAGATAAAGCACAGCTCAGGAACCCATTTGGACAGTGGTAGAAGTTGGACTTCTGGCGTGGGGTGGACTGAGAGGCTGTATGGGGGAGACAGGATGACCCAGTCTACAATTCTCTAAGCAAAAAAAAAAAAAAAAAAAGAAACAAACAAACAAAACATGGGATTTGTTCAGAAGACGTGAGTTTATTTCTAACACTGACATGTAATTTTGCCATGGGCAAGTCACCTAAATCCTCAAGCCTCATTTGAAAAACTTTGAAATTATATTTTTTATTTAGTGTGTGTGCACACGTGTGTGTGCGCGCGCGCGCGTGCGCGTGCGCATGCCATGGCACCTGTGTCACATAGGTCAAAGAACAGCTGGAGGGGGTCTCTCTTGTCCTGTTGGTCCCTGTGATCAGACGCAGGTCATCAAGCTTGGTGACAATCAGCTTTACCCACTGAGCCACCTCACCAGGCTGAGCCTCGCTTTTCTAAAAGAAGAAATCCCCCTCATCTTACCTTGTGGAACGTTTGAAGACATAAGACTGAAATGAACATGTTCCCGGTTCTTCTCTGGGGCGGCAGCCTAGGAAGATCTGAGTTCTGTGGTGACTGACCAAGCCTCTCACTCCGTGCCCTTCAGGGCTGCTAGTTACTTGTCTGCTTCTCCAGCGTGTTTGGTTGTCTTTCTGACCTGTTTTGGTTTTTACATGGTTTTAGCCATGTGTGTTATGCTTTTCCCCACAGTGAATGCATCCTAGTGCTTTAAAAACTGTCTTGTAATGACAGTACAGTCAGCAATAGGTTCATACTGCCAGTCACTGCCAACACATGCTGGTTGGAACACATGAACACATTACACATACAAAATTCACAGAGCCGAGTGTCTTTACTATCTCAGGCGCACTCCCCCATCACTTCCCCTCCCCCCTCCTTTACCCCTTCCCTTTTCTAGCCAGCCAGACATTCCAATTAAAATAAAATCTGGTTGGGATCTATTAGACTGATTTGAAATCTTACTGAAGGGGCAGATTAAAAATAACAAAACCAACCAACCAACCAACCAACCAACCAAACAAACAAAAAGCCAAAGAACAGCTCTGCTCTGGGGTTTGAGAAGAAACATCTCAGGAAACAAGGTATGTAGAACCAGGAGCTAGGGTGGGTCTCAGGGGCTGGAGGGACGGCTTAGTGGTTGAGAGCATGTACTGCTCTTACAGATGACTGGAGTTCAGTTGCCAGCACCCCACAGGGTAGCTCACAACTTCCTGGCACTCCAGCTCTAAGGGATCCACATCCTCTTCTGGCTTGTGTGGGCACTGCACTCATGTACTCTACCACACATAGGCACACACTCATATACATAATGAAAGATTAAAAAAAATATTAACTAAAAGATTAGTTCCTATGCTAAAACTGCTGATTTAGGGGGAGTTCCAAGTGAGCTGGGATGTTTTCCTGGAGAAGGTGAGGACGAATCTGTACCTTATGCCTCTTGTGCGCTGTGAGAGTGAAGAAAATATGATAGTTCAGTGGAACAGTGTTAGCGGGAAGGGAGAGCAGAAGCCTGAGGGGGTAACTGTGCTGTAGGAGGAGGGGACTTGTTTGTGGAACAGCAAATAGTTAAAGGAACTGCCTGAGCAGGTCTGAGAACTTCTGCTTGGTCAGGGCCAGTGTATGGAAGGCTTCGGGTGTCAGTCTGGCACAAAGTTCACGGTGTGGTGATTTGGCTGGATGTGGGAGGCCATGGGAAACGACCGCCGTCCTTGACTAGAGAGGTGGCTTGCTGAAAGCAATGCTTTTGGAAGGAAGATCCAACACGGATAATTTGGACCAACTTCCTCTCAGAGACGGTTTTCGTTTTCCTTGTGATGAGTTTATCAAATACTTCCCCCAGTGGCCCTGTGTGAACAGTAGACTAGAACAACACATCTGTCCTCCCTTCCCTCTCCCCTTCCCTTCCCTCCCTCCTTTTCTTTATCCCTCCCTTCCCTCTTTCCTCTCTTCCATGAAAGTTCTGCTAGTATGGTTTCTTTTGGTCTTTCTCAGTGACACTTCTGTTTGTTCATAGGCATCCAAAAGCGGACTTTCGCATGTTTCCGCTTGCCAGTGCCTGTGAGAAGCAAGCTTCTTGTGATGCCTCCTGGAAACAGTCACTGAGCAGCTGGGGACTCTGAGCTGCTGCTCGAATTCAGGACACTCCGCAGTGCTGGTGGTCCTTTGGAATTCGTGTACCGGTGGGGACTGGGACTGTGAAACAGTTACTCTTGTTTATGAATTTAGCAGAGAAGACTTCCGGGAGAAGTGCATAGACTGATAAGAGCTAGCACGGGTGGGAGTGTCACTCTAAGGGGCATCTGTGGCAGGTGCAGTTCAAAGACAGCACAGAGATGCCTCTCTCCTGGCATTAATGTCACTCACGTACAGCTCTTTCCTCTTGACTGGGTGCTGCTACCTGTGACTATAAAAGGTGACTTGAGGTTCAGTTAAATCACCAAGTTCAGGATGTTTTGCAGAAGTAATTAAGGTTCTTAATCAGTTAAAGGAGAGCTAATGAGGAGATTGTTGTGGGTGACTTCAACTTAAACAATGAAAGTCAAAGTGATTCCCTTACTGGCCTCAAGAGGTAAGCAACGACCTGGTGGAGAGGCCGCATAGAGACGACACTATCCAGGAGGCAAAGGTGGTGGCAGGTCAGTGATTTCTGCCAATACCTAGTGAGCTCAAGAGAGGACCACGGACCTCACATGACATCACAGCCTCACTAACACCGCAAATGCAGACTCCTAAGAGCCCAAGTACAGAACTTGTCTGTTCAGTACCAGGCCTTTGGAGTGCAGAACCTGAGATACTGCGCCTTCCTCAAAGATCATGCTTGTTGAAACGCTGGGGCCTCATCAAAGATCATGGGTCTTTAAATGTTTTATACAGTAAAGAAAAATAATGGAAGATTTGATATATCATTGCCTTGATAAAACATCCTTAGAAATAAACAAGGCAGGATTTTGTAAAAACTAGAATTCTTATTGGGAGATTATGGTGTATAGGGTTAGAAGAAATACAGCCAAATTATCGGAAAGGACTCATATTCCTCGAAGGTCATGGTTAATAATTCCTCAGTAGTACCCCATTAGAAGGCTTTATTTTCTTGTGGAGTATGGAGTTCCAGGCAGAGTTGAATTATTTAAGAGATAGAACCCTTTCCAGTTTTCTTCTATTTACTACCTGGTTTCCCACCCAAACAGAGGCTGGACTGTTTGTTTGTTTACTGTCTTTAAAGACTGAGTTTAAAGGAGCATTGAATCCTAAGCCATTCGAGATCATGCCAAATTATTAACCTGTTCAGGCCCCAGAGCTGTTTCATCTGGTCTTGGAAGTCACAGGAGGAACAGGACCAGCTCCTTCCTGCTTTCTTTGATTTGGAAGGATGCTTGTTACCACCTGGTTTAGAAGGAAGGCCTGGTGCTCCTGAGAAGGCGTCAGCATGTGAAAAGAGCCAGGGTGTGAGTCATCCTGAGGAGGTCTACGTTGCTGAGTGGAATATCCTTCCAGGAAGAGACCGGAAGTCTGAGACCTGAACTTGAGAACATGGGCACACTGGCCCTGGCTCAGCAAGCCTGGTGACAGAGTCAACTCATCTGAAGCCTGAGCCTCTGACTGTTGATGTGATTTACACCCGAGATTATTCAAATGGGGTAACCCTGTAGACGGATGTGGGAACTTGAACTTTCAGACAAGATGGAAGGAAAGAATTGGTAGCCCATGCAGAAGAAAGGGCTGCTGGTATTAGCCTTGAGCTTGTGGCACAACAAACCCAAGCATGAGAGGCTGGGATAATGAGGGAAATGACCCAGGGCCAGAACGGTGTCCCACTCCTTCTGTTGCATGGAGTGTGTGCTACTCCGACAAAGAGTGGGATTTTCTGCTTGTCTCCCTCACGCTGACGTGAGAATGTTTACTTTTCGGTTTGGGAAAGGCGTGTTTGGACTCTGCGGTATGAGCGAGTTCACTCCTCCTCCACTTTCGTTTCCCCCACTCTCGCCTGAAATGCTTTGCTGAGCGACAAGTAAACAGCAGTTGTTTTTACAGGTGTAAAACCAACAGATCAAATGCTGGCCTGTGCCTGGGCTTGTGAATGGGAACTGTGTTATGTTTGGAGAACACCACCACATCATTTACACTTGCAAACCCTTTGTAATCTTAATCTCTTTGTTGCTTTTATGTTATACTGGCCCCCCAAGGTTAAAGAAAGAGATTTAGACCTTAAACACAAATCCAGCCTTCAAGCTCTGGAATTATCTTTGCCTTTAAATGCAGCTGATCAATGCCCATTTCTTTTGAAAATAAAACCCTTTTGAACCTTGAAAGCCTTCCACTGTTGAGCAGTGCCTAAGTGCCACATGGGGGAATGGGCAGAAAAGAGCCCATTTTTCCCTTAGTGCTTGCATTAGGGGTCCCAGAGTTCAGTCCAATGCAATCAATTTAATTGGCGCTAGCCGTAGTGACAAATTATGCTGGTTTACACTCCAGCGTAGCAGAGATTCCTCAAACGCAGGGGAAGAAGGGAGATACACTTCTTGGTCTCTACTTAAAGAGGGCAACAGTATTGGAAAAGGAGCACATTTAATTTATCACTGTCAGAGCAGGTGCAAAGTTTAATTCTAACTAAAAGCATTAAACAATTAACCCAGACAGTCAGGCCTTCTGAAAATGCTCAGTAGCAGGGAACACACGGACCAGATTACTGACGGAAGCATCTGGGCTTCCTGTTCATCATTCCACTGGAGATCTTCCTGCACAAAAAAAAAAAAAAAAAAAAAAAAAAAAAAAAAAAAAAAAAAAAAAAAAAAAAAAAAGAAGAAGAAGAAGAAGAAGAAGAAGAAAGAAAAAAGTTCAGAAATACGATAACTTCTCGTGTCTTTCAACGGATGTCTGTATTGAAAGACACCATCTTACAGTACACCATCCTATACTCAGAGATCATCAAATAACTGTCCCTTGAGCCCAGATTGGTTGGCTGGAGGAAGAGAAACAGGAAATCATGGAGTTTTGAGACTACTGATCGGGTTGTCCCCCTTTCCTTATGGGGAGGTACAGTACTGTACAGGAAGCATTTCATGAACCTGAATTGTTCCATGGAGATTCTCTGGGATGTGAGGATGTGTGTGTGTGTGTGTGTGCTGAACAAGGAGAAGAACTTGGGGATGATAAAAACTTAGAAATCAATCAAAGTCAACTAGAAACAGAGATAAAACACTCTTCCATATACTTAATTTCTTTCAGTGCTTGTTGAGTTGACCAAGGAATCATCACATTTTAGGCTTCTGAGGTCCTTGGAGAATGATGAAGCTTAACCTGAAGTTTTTATTGTGAGAATGTTGAGGCTCTCTAGAAGGAATGTTTGTGCTCAAGCTTCTGGGGTTACAGTAACATTCACAGTGGATTCTGACTCGGGGCCGGCAAGACAGCAAAGACATGAACTTGAAGTCAGCTTGCTCTGCTTTTGAGGTGTGGTCTGGCTTCATTCTTGACCTCTCCAATCTCTGTAGGTCCTGGGGAACATAGGGCAGCCTTCATGAGCCATAGACACATGAGCAGGCAAGTGCACAGCCCCCACGGCCCCCACACATGTTGATTACCTTCCTTTCTCCCTCCAGGACTCAGGAGAGATGAGAGTTATTGGCAGAGAACCTGGCCCCCTGCTGGTTCACACAGTAGGCATCGTTTCAACAGATGAGGAAAGCTAGACTAAAATGATTCGAATGCCTTTGGATAGATACATTTTCTTTTCTTGGATTAATTTTAATCAGATTAACCTATGATAGGAATGATTACTTTAAAAAAATCCATGACTAGAAGGTACTTGGGCCAAGGGGAACTGACAGACCACAGTGCACCCCCTCACTGTTCAGAGCAGGAACCATGCCTGAGATTGATTAAATACTTTGCCAAGGACATGGTCAGTTACCATGGATGGCCTTGTTTGGTGATCTCCAGCTTTGAGAGCTGCTCAGGTTGGGGGTGAGGTGGGGCCTGGATTTCTGTCACTTTCTCTCCTTCCTTGCAGAACACCATGTTTCCACTAAACACACTCTGAAAACAACCACACAAGTTGCCTTCTTGTGTGCAAATTACCAGATTGCTGCAAGAGAGGCAATTATGGCGCTGCCCTAGTGTTCTGTGTAAGTGAACTACTTTACATACAAGATTGTGTAGCTTTTCATTACAGTTTAGCCATAGGAAAAAATTAAAAGAAGCCAGGCAGTGGTGGTGCATGCCTTTAATTTTAACATTCAGGAGTTGGAGGCAGGCAGATCTCTGAGTCTGAGACCGGCCAGGTCTACAGAGTGAATTGCCAAACAGCTAGGGCTACAGAGAGAAATCCTGTCTCAAGAAGAAGAAGAGGAAGAGGAAGAAGAGGAAGAGGAAAAGGAAAGGAAGAAGAGGAAGAGCACAAGGAAAGGAAGAAGAGGAGGAGGAGGAAGAGGAAGAGGAGGAGAAATAATGATGATGATAATAATAATAATAATAATAATAATAATAATAATAATAATAAAACTGAGAGAAATGAAAGAAGGAAGACAGAAAGGCAGGAAAGAAAAAAGGGAAGGAGGGGAGCTCTGGTAGTTTGAATGAGAATGGCCCCCATAAGTTCACAGATTTGAAGACTTGGTCACCAGGGAGTGGCACTATTTGAAAGGCTTAGGAGGTGTGGCCATGTTGGAGTAGGTGTGACCTTATTGGAGGAAGTCTGTCACGGGGGGTGGGGGGGTGGGATTTGTGGTTTCAAAAAGCCTATTTCAAGGCCAGAGTTTCTTCCTGCTGCCTGAGCATCTGGATGTAGAACTCTCAGTTACTTCTCCAGCAATGTGTCTACTTGTGTGCCACCATGCTCCTCGTCATAAGGGTAATGGACCAAACTCTGAAACTGTAAGTAAACCCCAGTTAAATGCTTTATTTCAGAACAGTTGCCGTGATCATGGTGTCTCTTCACAGCAATAGAAACCCTAACTAAGGCTGGAGGGAAGTGAAAGGAGAGAAAGAGTCAACCTTGGGTCATTCCCACCCTGCCCAGCCTCAAGCTTAGGGCTCAGAGACTGACTGAGCTGGTGCATGCAATCTCGTGGTTGCAGTTCAGGGTCTGGGCCTCAGACCCACAGCTTGAGCCTCCATTTATTTTCTTTTTTCTTTTCCTTTTTTTTTTTTTTTTTTTTTGGTTTTTAGAGACAGGGTTTCTCTGTGTAGCTTTGCTCCTTTTCTGGATCTCACTCTGTAGACCAGGCTGGCCTCGAACTCACAGAGATCTGCCTGCCTCTGCCTCCCGAGTGCTGGGATTAAAGGCCTGTGCCACCACTGCCCCGCTTGAGCCTCCATTTCTACTTTGTGATGATGTTTGCTGTCTTTTCTCTGTCAGCTTAATGCTGAATGAAAAGTATCTGCCCGGCTGTCATCTTCAGAAGCTTGTAGCAGCTTATGTTTCTCCTAAGAATGAACACTGCTCAATCAATGCCAAAGGGGGGTGTTTACTGAGCACCTATGAGTACATAGATCCACTTAATCCCTAAAACTTTGTGGCTTATGTGCTATTTGCAGAGATAGAAACACACACACACACACACACACACACACACACACACACACAGAGAGAGAGAGAGAGAGAGAGAGAGAGAGAGAGAGAGAGAGAGAGAGAGAGAGAGAGAGAGAGAGAGACAGAGGGAGAATGCCCAAAGTGATCAGGAAGAGCAGGGCCAAGATTCCAGCCTGCTTCCATGCAAAGCCCACATTCTTTGTAGTCTGTGTACTGTATCTAGTACCAGAATGACAAGTGACCCATATGTTAGCCACCACAGGAAGAAATCCCACCGTGTGTGGGATCACGACATGTTGATGCTTTCTCTTTGTAATCGATGGCCATCAATTTTTGCATCTTTCTGAGCTGGTTTGCTTTCATGATCTCACACATTTTATGAGTCAGAAAATGCTCAAAAGAAATCTTCATGAGCTGATTGTATGTTGCTCTTTAGGAAGAAACATTTATCTCGGAGTTATTTCCCACAGATCTTATCAATTTTGAGAAGCCCTGTAGCACTTTTTATCTATTTTTATTTTATCTGTGTGAATGTTTTGCCTGTATGTGTGTCAGTGAACTATGTGTGTGCCTGATGCCTCAAGAGGTCAGTAGAGGGTGTTGGATCCCTTGGAACGGGAGTAACAGATGGTTGAGCCACCACAAATGGGTGCTGCTAATCAAACCCCTGCCCTTTGGAAGAGCAACAAGTGCTCTAAACTGCTGAGCCATCTTTCCAACCCCCTACCCCCACCACCCCAGTAGCCTTCTCTGTGGCGTTGGGTATCATGAACAAAGGTGGCTCTAGAGACAAAAGGGAGTCTTCTGTGAAAAAATACAATCTATTTCCCTGACAAAGCTATGAAAAGTGGAGATGACTGGAATGATTCTATGCATGCTCTCTTCCTTTTCCCATTCAGGAGAAACACAAGACATGGCCTCCACACTGGTTCAGTTGGTCTGAGGCAGCCAGGCCTTCTAACAACAGGCCAAGGAGTGTGCAATTTTAATTATTAGTGCAACTCCCAAAGCTCTCATTTATTATACTGAATGGCAAAATAAGGGACCTTCCATGCATATATCTCATTTTCTATTTCTCCATGATTTGCTTTATCTATTCAGCTAGACTTAATTGCCATTTCACAGCGGTCTCCATGAAATCTGGTTAGATTGCCCATTGTCACTATAATTTCAGGAGATTTACGGAACTTAATGGTATTAGCAAGAGCTCTCTTCTTGTGAGGTCTCTTGTGAGCTCCTTTGCCCTCACATGTTCTGGTCCAGGGTACAGTGACCCGAGAGCCGTGTTAAAGGAAACCTCCTTCATGACGAGGGGATGAGGGTCCATGGGCTTCCTACAGCCATTTCAGAAGAAATTCAGGAGGCAGAACTCTCAGTTCTATCTATCTGTGGCTTTTCCATCTAAGGAAGCAACCAACTGTTGATCAGAAATATCCCCCCACAATTCCATCTGTCAGGACATATGCAGACATTTTTTCTTGCGTAATGGCTACTTACATAGCATTTACATAGTACTGGGTATTGCAAAGAGTGAGAAGATTTAAAGACTATGGGATAATGTGCATAGTTTATACACAAACACTACACTGTTTATGTAAATGATGAGCATCTGTAGACTTTGATATTCCCTGAGGTTCCTGGATATCCAGAAATGATTGCATAGAAAAATTAATGCAAGCCTCATGTATCAATTTGTGTTCTAATTTGAAAATATTGCAAAATTTGGAATATTTTATTCTTGATAGCTTGATGGAGGGGAATAAAATAAAAATTTGAAGGTAAAATGTTATGGGACAATTTAAGAGAGAGAGAAAGAGAGAGAGAGAAAAAGAGAGAGATAGAGAGATAGATAGAGATAGAGGTAGATAGATAGATAGATAGGTAGGGAGAGAGAGAGAGAGAGAGAGAGAGAGAGAGAGAGAGAGAGAGAGAGAGAGAGATTTATTTTCCTCCTTATTGCCCTTACCTTGTTGGTTTGTGTTTTGAGACAGGATCTCACTGTGTAGCTCTGCCTGTCCTGGAACTCACTAGGTAGCCCAGGCTGGCTTTGAACTCACAGAGATCCTCCTACCTCTGCCTCCTGAGTGCTGGGACTAAAAGATGTGCATCTCTTTGCCAGGGCTGCCCTTGTCTTCTTAAACATAACTAGGAGGGAGAAGCTGAAAGTACAAATAACGAAATGCATTTCCTTATGGTAGGATTAACTCTCAGCTGTGCCGTTTGTGAGATCGAAACACCATAAACAAAAGCAAAGCAAGCCATGTTCACGGTGAGTTTTTTTTTTTAATATATGAAGTATTTCTGGACTGTCATCACGCTACTGTTTATGACCACTGTAGAGAAGTAAAGTATTTAACAACAGAAAATTATGACATTGTCCTGATTTTGACAAGGGAAGAACGGAGACTACAAATACTCCTTAAAAATAGACCTGCATCTCCTGAGGCACGTGGGGACAAAGCAGGGGGAGATGCTTCCTGGGAGAGGCAGAGATTTTCACATGTCCGGATCGACTGGGGAAAAATAACTGCTTTTCCATGCTGATTAAGTTACGATCAGTTCTTGCCTTAGAACCCACCCTGCCCATTGGAAAAATGGGAATCCACATTCATTTCTCTGGGATATCAAATTAACAGGTTCCACGCCCCCCTCCATTATATTATGAACAAATCCCCTAATGTGGACAATAGTCCTTATGTACTGTGTAGTACCAAATTATCCTTCTAGTTAAAAAGTAGAAAGTAAATTTCTTGAAACTTGTTTACTTGAACTCTTGGGACAACAGTGTGACTAGCTTCCGGTCCTCAGTGCAGACAGGTCTGCAGCTACAGCCAGGCCTGGCGGCACACCTTTAATCCCAGCACTCTAGGCAGGAGGGGGCAGGCAGATGCAGGCAGATCTCTGTGAGATTGAGGCCAGTCAGATCTCCATAGTGAGTTCCAGGACAGCCAGGGCTCCACAGTGAGACCCTGTTTCAAACAGGAAAAGAAAAAGGAGTCTGCAGCCGCTCAGTGCTGGCTTCCTCTGTCTGTCTGCCTTCTAAATAATAACACACCCATGGAGGTCAGAAGACAGCTTGCCTGATTGGCTCTTTCCTTCCACCAAGTGGGTCCTAGGGATTGAAATTAGGGAATCCTCAAGCTGGAACCAGCATCTCTCTCAATCCCAAACGTGGCATTTCTTCTCAACACCTGTCTGGCTTCAGAAGCTGTCCAAGGTTGCAATCGGGTCTGTGCTATCCTCTGCTCTGTCAGGGAACTACATTCAGGCTCCTACTCTTTTGACCACTGAAAATCTCTGAATTCTCCCTGAGCACTGCGCCCCGCCCCCCCCATTACCAGTGTCCCTGGCTCCTTGCCTGTCTCTCTCTTTATAGTGGCAGTTTTTATAACACGGCCCGAGAGTTGTTCTTTTCTAGAGCTCATGTTTCTAACATGGTGAGGTCTGTATTTTTGATTCTGGCAGGAATTAATAATCTCCTTGTTATTTTCCTAATTAGCTTTCCACCAAATCACTGTTAGAATCTCCTCATTATTCTGTTGAGTCTCCCCCCTCAGGTGATAAGCCAGAGGTATTCCAAGGAGTTTTTAGTCTATTAAAGGCTCCATTGACATATCTTCTCCCCCATTCAATTAAGAATCTCCCCTTAAACTTTCCCAATAGGATCTAGGTGTTTTGCCAGAGTCCCCCAAATAGCCTAAGGTTTCCAGGAGACCCATAATGCCCTTTGCATTGGGTTCACTGCTTGGGTTCTAGGTTTTAGAAGACAATATCCACTTAACAGGCTGATAGACTGCAGGACTGTCTCATGAAGTTACCATGATGATAGACTGCAGGACTGTCTCATGAAGTTACCATGATGATAGACTGCAGGACTGTCTCATGCAGTTACCATGATGGTAGATTGCAAGACTGTCTCATGCAGTTACCAGGCTGATAGACTGTAGGACTGTCTCATGAAGTTACCATGATGGTTGACTGTAAGACTGTCTAATGCAGTTATCATGATGATAGACTGTAGGATTGTCTCATGCAGTTACCATGATGATAGATTGCAAGACTGTCTCATGCAGTTACCGTGATGATAGACTGCAGGACTGTCTCATGCAGTTACCATGATGATAGACTGTAGGACTGTCTCATGAAGTTACCATGATGGTAGATTGCAAGACTGTCTCATGCAGTTTATTGTTTTCATAATTCCTGAATAATTCCAGGGGATGGCCCTCAGAAGGAATGGCAGGGAAGTCTCCAATAGACTGAAGAAGCCCACTTCCGAGGTCTAGTTTTTGGGTTTCTCTACTTTGGGCAACCAGACTCCTGAAAGGAGAGCTTCTGAAGGCATGTCGTTTCTGAGTTCAGGCTCTTACCTGGACTAGAGTTCAGACCTGCTTGGTGTGAGAATCTAAAGAATGCTTTGAGTTGGAGACAGGGGATTGCTGGTTGTCTGATGCTCTGGAACCTTCCTCTTTCTGTCACTCTTGGGAGAGAGTGCTTATCCACTGTATCTTCCAGAAATTTTAACTCTTTTAGTAGATGAACTTGCCGCTCAAGTTCATGTAAACATTTGTAAAAGTGTTTAAAGCTTCTCTTTACCCCACAACTTATTTTAAAACACAGCAATCCACCAAAGCCACATCTCAGACTTGAGGCACAGCAACTATTCCTATTTGATGCCAACAACAATATAGATCTGAAGATCTGCTCTGACATTTGCCTGACACAAGCTTGGAGCAAACGAGACTCATCAAGGCTCCACTTGGGCTCATCTTTGCCTAACTAACACTGTGATGGCCCAAGTACCTACAGTCAGCACCTGCCAAGTCCTCTCAAAACTGAAAGCACTGTGGAGTCCCTTCCATGTGCAAGGACAGAGAAGCCATGATTGCATCCTCAAAGAATTATGAGAGGAAATAGGGGCTGTCTTAGGGTTTCTCTTGATGTGAAGAGACACCTTGACCATGGCAACTCTTGTAAGAAAAACATTTAATTGGGGCTGGCTTACATTTCAGAGGTTTAATCCACTATCATCATGGTGAGAACATGGCAGCATGCAGGCAGATATGGTGCTGGAGAAGGAACTGAGAGTCCTACATCGTGATCTGCAGGCAACAGGAAGTGAACTGTCACACTGGGTATAGCTTGAGCATATGAGAACTCAAAGACCACACCTACAGTGACACACTTCCTTAAAAAAGGCCACACCTACTCTAACAAGGCCACATCTCCTCATAGTCACTCCCTATGGGCCAAGCATTCAAACACATGAGTCTATGGGAGCCATACCTATTCAAACCACCACAGAGGCCCTGAAGTAACCTGATCTGGCACACTGCTGCCTCCTCTGTGGGTGGAAGGTCCAGTGGTCAGGATTACTGTGTTACACGTGGCAGAAATGCTCAGAGATGCTTCAGTAGCATCTTCCTGGAAGGATGGAGGTGCCTCTCCCCAAGGCATCTACATGTAATGGTTCATTTGCTCTGGGCAGGGACTCTAGGCTACAGAGGGTGTGGTACTGGAACTCAATAGTGCTAACATTGGCATGGGGACTATAGAGGGCACCATTTTTGCCACCTTCATATTTTATCTTTAAAACATAATTTATTTATTGTTATTGTAGGTATGCATGATTATGTGTGGGTGTGGACATGCCACAGCCCATGTGTGGAGACCAGAGGACAACTCTGCAGAGTTACTTCCCTCTTCCCATATCCTTATGAGTTTGGGGGGTTGAAATTATCCATTGAATCATTTTACCTGCCCTCTGACTTTATTTTTGAAACATCTTATTTTGAAATAATTACAAACAGAAAAAATTATAAGAATATTTCAGAGATTATTTGTACATTTTTACCCAGATTCTCCAGTTTTTTTAAACTTGGAATATTAATTTTATATCTTTTGCATTATTTTCTAAATCACTTGAGAGAAGATGTCATATATTCTGTTCCTTAATATGTCAGTATAGATTATTTAAGAACCAGAATATTGTCTCATGTCATGAGAACACAGTTACTAAGTAATAGGGATGATAGATGATGCTTTTTATTATTAGTTCATATTCTAAACTTGTCAACTATACCAATAATGTCCTTTATAGAGTTATTTTATCCTTGAGTACAGGATCTACCCCAGCCTCATACATTATATTGAGTTACCTTGTTTCTTTTTCCTTTAACTTGAGAAAAGCATTTTAATCTTCATCTTTCACTATATTGAAACAAAATACTATTTAATTAACAGAAAAATTTTAATTTGGGCTTTATGTAATGGTTCCCCATGATAGGACTCAGGATATGTGTTCTTGACCAGAATTCTGCATTGATCTGCATAGATGGTGTTGGGTGCACACACCCAGGGACACATGAGGCCTGCTTGATAATTATTAATCTACATTTTTATAAACTTACTAAGGTATAACTGATTTTACTTTTGTAAGGCTTTTTTTTGTAAGATTGTAACTAATAAACACTATGCAGAGACACACTTTTTGATCAATTTTCATTACTCATCTTGTTACTCACCGGATTTGAACACAAGATTTAATATCCATTGACAACTCCTACTCAGATAGTTTAATGTGGTGATATTCTTCCACATCTAGCACTGTCTCCAAACCCATCAGCATCCTGTTGCAAAGAAGAGGCCTTTTCTCTTCAGTTGTGTATTTGGTAATAATCACCATGGCTGCAGATTCACACCTTTTCTACAGGAGTTTATATCTGCTAATTGGATGCCCAGAGAATCGGACGTTGAGTGGGGAGCCTCTTTTCTCTTTTCATGGTCACCCTCTCCTCCCCTCCTCCCTCTCTTCCTTCTGCATCTTCCTTTCCTCCCACCCCGTTTTCCTCCCTTTCCTCCCACCCCGTTTTCCTCCCTTTCCTCCCACCCCGTTTTCCTCCCTTTCCTCCCACCCCGTTTTCCTCCCTTTCCTCCCACCCCGTTTTCCTCCCTTTCCTCCCACCCCGTTTTCCTCCCTTTCCTCCCACCCCGTTTTCCTCCCTTTCCTCCCACCCCGTTTTCCTCCCTTTCCTCCCACCCCGTTTTCCTCCCTTTCCTCCCACCCCGTTTTCCTTCCTTTCCTCCCATGCCTCCATCATCCTCTGGAAGCATTTCCTTACTTTCTGGAATAAGAGGGTTTCCTGGGCTCATCATATATCTTCTCTGTCCCAGATCTGTAAGCAGCCCCTTCTTCAGGGAGCTCTCTGGTTCTTTTTAGTGGACAATGATGTTTAGAGGCCGAGACCAGAGTACTAGATGTGCTTGCTTCTAGCATGACACTATATTTCATTTTTTTTTCAGCAAATGAAACTAGAAAATGAAATTTACAGACATTAGTATTACAGGTTGCCTGTAGATTTCTATTGACACCTGCAGGTCTTTTCTGATGCCTCTTTTTTTGTTTTCGTTCTTTCTTCCTCTCCTACCCTCTCTCCCCCACCCCTTAGACAGTCTCACTATAGAACCCTGGCTGTCCTCGAACTTGCTAATGTAGACCAGGCTGGCCTCAAAGTCATAGCAATCCACCTGCCTCCCAAGAGCTAGTGTTAAAGGTGTGTGCCACCATAACTGACATCTTTTTTTTTTTCCATATTGAGAGCCCAGGATCCTCAAAACATAAACAAATTTACTCATTTACTTAGTCCTGTAATATACATAAAATAGTCTCAAAGATTCTGCTCCTGTGCATGTACAAAATAAACTTGTTGAGAAGAGGTCAAGGTTTGTTTTTGTGATTTTGTTTTTCCTCTGACTTAAGATATACAGAACACTCTGCTCACGACTATCTGTATTAGTCCTTTGTTTAAATGGCCTTCAGTATGTTTCCATTATTTAGTTCTACTTCAGTTGAATTTATTTCTTTCCATTTTCATTTATTTTTTATGCTCTGTGCTAGAGCAGTAGAAACTCTATTCCTATTTAACAGCTATAAACTCTATTTTACCCACTCTTGTTAATCGACTTTTATCTTTGAGTATTTAGACTATTAATGTGCATCTGAAAATCAGAGTTACTTGAGAGGCATTCTCAGAGGTGGTTTGTTTTCTCTTCTCTTTTCCATCTTACCCCACTCCCCTCCCAAGTTAACCAGTTTTTTTTTTTCTAATTTACTGTCTCTGTATTTCTTTTCAGAAAAAAACCAAATACAAAGATTTGTCTGTAGTTACAGTTCATTCTCCTTTCTACATGTTGTTTAAAAGATAGTATCCAGAGCATTCTCTACCATAGATCCTGATAGAAATCACTCTATTTACAAAGATTCTCCTGTGTTTTCTAGTTGTGAAATAGTTACCTAGTACCTTATTGCTTTATATGGTACAGTTTATTCAACCATTTCTTATGCTAGGACATTTAGATAGTGTGATAGTTTTTATAGTCAACTCGACAGGTCTAGAATCACCGGAGGAGAGTCTTAATGAAAAATTATCTAGACCAGTTGGCTTGTGGGCCAGTCTGTGGGGGATTGTTTTCATTGTTAGTTAATTTTAGAAGATCTAGCCCACTGTGGGCAGCACCATTCCCCAGGTAGGAGATCCTCAACTGTGTAAGAGAGGAAAAAGCTGGCTAAGAGCACACAAACAGAGGCCTATGCGTTCCTTCTCTCTTTGTGCTCGCCAGGGTGTGCTCCTTGCCCTGACTTTCCCACAGGAGTGGATGGTAGCCTGGAACTGCTCTCTCCCTGAAGTTGATTTTGTTAGGATATTTTACCACAGCAACAGAAATGAAACTAGAAAGGTGGTTTCCGGTATTTTGCCAATTACTAATAATTCCACATTGACTAAGTTCATGAGCTTTTGAAGGTATTGTTGCAGATGTAAATTTCTAAAGGTGGGATTAACAGACAGAAGACTAAACTATGTATGCAATTTTGTCAGAAACTGCCCAAGATAGAAGGATGACTCAGTGAGAAAAGGATCTGCTGTCTAAGCATGAAGACCTGAGTTTGGATCCCCCAAGTCCACATTAAAGCCAGTAACTCTAGCCCTGGGTGGTGGAGACCAGGAGATCTCTGGGTCTCACTGGCCAGCCACTCTGGCTGCTGTGCTGAGCTTCAGGCTCAATGAGAGACCTTGCCTCAAAAAGATGAGTGAGGAAAAACGCCTTGATGTTAACTGCTACCTCCACATGTACTTTGTGAGCAAGTACACCTTCATGCAGGCAAGTAAGAAAAATTTGCCAAATTCCTTTCATACTGTCAGTAGTACAACATTGTTATCCACTCCAGCATGAGAGAGGTTCCTTGTAGCCTGTCATAGAGTGGACTGTCATGGTTTTGATTTATTTTCTCTACTTGGTGTCATCTCATTGTGTGTTAGTTATCATTTCTCTGGAATAAAGTTGAACATCTTATCATATATTTAAACACTATTTTCATGTATTTTGAGAAATTATTCATAATTTTGCTTACTCTTAATGATTTTTTATTCTTTTCATCAATTTTGGATGTTCTTTAGGTATATTTATAGGTTCTTTTATAGTTCCTAGTTCATACACACATACACAAATACACGGAGCTCAGTATTTTTAAAAGACTTTTTTCCCCCTAAGGATGGAGTAATGGCTCGGAGCTTAGGGACACTGGTTGCTCTTCCCGAAGATGCTGTTTAAATTCCCAGTACCCACATAGCAACTCCCAGATGCCCTATAACTTAGTCGCTGGGGGATCTGACACCTTCTTCTGACCTCTGTGGGCTCCATGCACACACATAGTACATGGGTATATATATATATATTTACACACACAAAATAAGTCAGCAAAATTAATTAAAAATTATGTTTTCCCAATTCTTATCTCAGATTTTGACTCTACTCATGGTATGTTTACTCTAGTTGAGCTACCATGTTCTAACTGATCTACTGAGACTGAGTATTCTTTTAATTCTCAGGGAAGTGCTGGGTATGCTGAAGGAACCCATCTCATGGATGTTGGCCCCAGGAAGAGAAGTCGTGGTTCCTGGGAGTAGGGTGATCTCCAACAGTTCCTTCATTCATCTTTCTCAGTTTTGTGACTCAGTTTCTCTGTGATTGCCTGCTGAATACAGACTGAAAACAAGTCTGTGCTTTCCTGCTTGGCTGTAACATTAACTCTGTGCAGTTAATGAAGTTGCTATTCAATATCATTCTGTTCTTTCAGGCCTTTTGATCTGTCTTACATAGTTATTGACTAATATTCACTAAAGTCTACTATCACGATTCATACTTCCTATTTTTCTAGTTGGTTGTTTCTCAATTTCTTCCTCTTCTATCATCTATCTTTCTCTCTCAAGTCTTCTTTTTTGACACTGTGTCTCGTATAATCTAGTCTGGCCTCAAATTTTCTGTGTAGCCGAGGATGACCTCGAGCTTCAGATCCTCCTGCCTTTACCTCCCTAGTGCTGGGATTACAGGAGTGTGTTAAGACTCCGGGTTTCATGTGGGTGCTGGGAATTGAGCCCAAGTTTTCTGCATCCTGGAAAAGCACTCTGTGCACTGAGTGCCTCGCTGGCCTTTTGTATTTTGACAGTTGTAAATTTTTCCATTCTGATGAATAACTGCCTTAGTCTCTGCAAAAATTTTCAAACTGCAAAAACAAGAAATCTCTGTGGTTTCAGACTGTCCTCACAAGCCTCTAGCTGGTTCTAGCTGGTTCTTGCTAGCTCTCTCCATTTTTTTACTCCAGACATTTTTAAGAGAAATAGTTAAACAATATTTTTATATTTTTATTGATCTATTAACTTTAGGTTACTTTGTAATACTTTCTCAACTAATACATCATTTTTCTCTATGTCCTAACTTCTGTCCACTTTTAAAATCTTCATAACACAATTATTGCAGCTTTTTTCTGAATCAATATTCATTCACATTTATTCTCATATTTACAAAAATGATGCTTAGTTTCAAGTGTTTATAGCAAAATGAAGACAAAATTAATTTAGGCATCCAGTCTAAAAGCATATGAAATAATAAGATAAATCCTAAAGAACAGAAAGAAGAAAATTATACATATGTAACATTTGTTATTACATGTTGCATGTATGTATACACAGCGTTTGTGAGCAGGAATTGGCTTTAATCAAATGTGGAACCTGGCTTGACAGTCTGAGTGATAGCGTAGCCCTCCTGTTTGGGGCGGAGGTTGAGTGGTCAGGCGAGGGAGGTGGATCCAAAGAGAGAACTAGCTAGAGCCAGCTAGAACGAGCTAGAACCAGCTAGAGGGTGTGAGGACAGTGTGAAACCATAGTGATTTCTTGGTTTTGCAGTGTGAAATTTTTGCAGAGACTAAGGCAGTTATTCATGAATCTAAACATGCATCCCTGATCAGGAGTCGGAGGAGCTGAAGCTGGCGAAGAAAATGTCCCAGGCTGCTCGGCGTCATTCACGTGCGCCAGTTACAATCTGTGGCGTCCTTGATCATCTAAGGGTCCCAGCACTCAGAGACAAAGGTGGGAAAGTAGAAGGGATGCTTATCGAGTTCCATGTTAGCCAGGGCTCCAGAACAAACAAACATGACACCCTACCCAACTGTCCCCAGTCTCCCCAAATTCTTTGTGACCTATCTTAACCAGAACCACCCAGGAAAGGAATCCGTCATAAATAATCTTTCTTGCATTGTAAACTTTTAATCTAAAATTATTTATCTTCTGTTTGAAGTGTGTCTGGTATGGTTTCCTTTGGGAAATGTTTTTGGTAGTTCGTGGCTTCTATTTCAAAATGTATTTATCATTCCCTGACATTAGAAAGCTACTTTCTCAGTCATATAATCTAGATTAGCATGGCTGTTCTCTCAGTACTAAAGAACTTTCTCCATTGATTCAGGAAGTTACTGTTTCTGGGCATCCAGCTGTCAATCTAAAGGGCATGTCTTTGAAAGCATGGTTTTTGTTCTCTCTGCTGTAAAGATCTGCTCCCTGTCTTTGGTGCAGAATATTTTCTTAATATATTGTATTGAGCCTAGGCTATGTTTTTTGTTTGTTTGTTTTGTGTCTGATTCATTATTATTAGTGAGTTCTCTTGCTTACTATTTTCACATGTGGCCTTGACTATATCACCTTTTGATCCCTACCAGGCCTCTGGCTGGTGTGTGGGACAGCTAGAAAGAGGTTTCCTTTTTCTTTTTTGCCACTAAAAGACGATTTGATCTCACTGTGATGAGAGGCCTTTGAAATTCTTTGAGATTTGTTAAGGTTTGCTTTAAGACTTTGTGGGTTTAAAAATACCTGAAATTGAAGTTGTTTTCAACTCTTATCTCATTTACTGATTTGTTCAGAATTGTGATTTGTGAAAACTGCAAGCAATAAGGATGTCGTTGTTCTTGTCCTCTACGTCTAGCTCCATGTCCAGAGCACATAGTGGCCTGTTTGGTGACCTGATTCTCCACTCTCAGTGGAGCCCCCTACACACATGTGCTTGATGATCTCAAGCTGTTCTTTGAAGTGTGTATGTGACAGCTTGATCCAGCACAAAAAGTGTCTTGAGCAAGCTGAGGACTTTCCCTCAAATCTAGATATCTTATTATAGCATATTTCTACCTACAGATAAGCTGGGATCCATTTTACATTGGTAATTTAACTGATTCAATTGTAAGAGGTATCAAAAAGTTGTACTGATTTTTCTAGGTGCCAGGTGTTTATTTCTTTCATTTTTATTTTTTACCTATAGGCTAGAATGTACAGCAGAATAATCAGAAGAGATTTTCAATGCCACCTTCTCAGTTCTGTGGTCTATTGTATAATTTTATCCAAGACAATGTCCAACTTGGTCTCTGTGAGAGGATGCATATGATGCACTGATCAGTTGGCTCCAGTCAGTTAGAACCCTATCGGGAGGAGACCAAAGGCCTGCAGCTGCCAGTCCGAAGGTGGAGGCTTAACCCTAGAACTGTGGTAACATTGGGTCTGAGGGGAGCCAGAGTCATAGGGCAGCTGGTTAAACATCTGAGGTGCTCCGTGTACCTCCATCGGGGAGTAGGAGGACCACTAGGACCCAGGGTACATTCTTGTCTCAGAATAGCTTTGAAATCTGTTTGGCTTACTATCTACAGATCAGTTTCTCATATGACAGAGAGGTGGGGGGAGCAGAAGAGAGAAAAGGATGGAAGAGAGAGAAGGAAAAGGAGAGTGAGAGGGGGAGAGTGAGGGGGGGAGGGAGGAAGGGAGGAGGGGGATGGAGAGAGCGAGAGCGAGAGAGAGCTGAGGATACCTGGCTTTAGAAACGAGTATAGAAGGAGTCTGTAAAGTGTTTGTGTAGTAACATGCACATGAGCTCTTTTAAATTCCAATCGCTCTCCTCTTCCTCATTCTCACCTTACTGATGGAATTTCATGATGAATTTGTGCTGATCACCTCTCCCCTAGCTCAAGCGTATGTTCATGCTCATCCCATGCAAGACATTCCTTGTTTTATTAAAGCACTTAGGTTAACTGTGTTTTTTTTTTCCCTGTTGCTCTCTTTCTCTCTTTTCTTTTCAAAAGAAACTATAAGCTGGATATAGAATCAGGTTCATGTGGGAGGGGAGGACCCCTCTTTATTTGAATACTTTGAAGAATTCACAGCAGCTTAGCCAAGATCCCCGTTTCCTCCCAAACTCACATGATTATGCTAATTCAGAGGAAACGTGTTGATGCACTATTAAAAAGCATGATCTGTTTTCAGCTTCTGGGTAGAGAGGAGAGCAACAGCCTTCAGTGGCCGTGTCAGCCGTGCCTGTGTTATTATGTGCAGATGTGCCAGCTGCCAGTAGGCATTTTCCCGGAGAGCGCTAACCACTTAACCGCGGGTCAGCAAGGTGCAGCTCTCAGCCAATAGATCTAATTGCAATCCTTCTATGTTCCCTGTGATTGCAGGTTTCTCTGGCTCTATAAACAAATAGTAATCAACTAAACCTGTTACCTCTGAGTAGAGATGTCACGATATGAAATATTAACTGTTCAAAATACAGTAATGATGGTTTAAAACTGTATTTGTTTCTTGAAAATAAAGAAAAAATTGTAAAAAGAAGAGAAAATCAGAGGCTGAAGAATTGGAATTCTGAAGGGCCCCTCTGGCTCTTTTCCCTTTCCATAAAAGCATTGCATGTGTGTACGATGTGTTTTATGTGGTCAGATGCAGCGTAAATATTGTGTGCATCTTTCGCTGGAGTAACAATGCATTAGCAGCATCACAAATAAGCTCTGCCTCAGCATCTACATTTTTATGACATTTTTATGTTAATGCAAGTCAAACTTATGTTTTGCGATGTATCTAATCCATCCCAAATTAATCTATTTGTATTCCTATAATCCAATCAGCTCCAGCCTCTGCTGCTGAAAACTTAGATGCAAAGTCCAAGGCATAAACATAGTAACAAATCTGGGTCCAGGGAAGCCTTGCTCTTTGAAAGTAATTTTCCTCCTTGGCATATGGAGGCAGTGTGGCTTTGATGGGCAACAGAAGTAGAAGAGTGACCTGGGTTGAAGTCACCAACATAGATCATACACTGCCTTTGTACGTTTGCTTTTATTATTTAACTTTGCTTTCTTGATGCTATTTGGTGATGCTTCCATTGACTTCAACTGACAATTTCTGATGAAGTTCCTAACTCAGGGCCATGGTTTAATCATGTACCTATTGGTCTGCTGGGCTCTATGGTAAGCCTTTCTTGAGTATTGCTATATATAGTCTATAGATACATGCTATACAGACTTAAAATTCACCATGTAGAATCTTACCTGCCAGAACTTGAATCCAGGTTTTACACATTTCATTTTGCTCCAAACAGATCACTAAGGATGAAACTCCCACTGGACCTTGTTTGGGGGAATTCTGGGCTTCATAGATGTGCTTTTCTGTTTTCCTGAGGCTGAGAAAGGTATACACAATTCCTCCAGAAAACTGAAAAGATGATGTTTGGTGCAGTAGAAAAGACACTAAATTACAGTCTTGAGTCAAGATTCAGTGAAATATGAAGAGTAGCCTACAGTCTTAAAATTGGAGAAAACAGTAAATGGGAGGTCATCCCATGTGCACTAGAAAGCATCCCATTGCTAAGACACTAAGTTCAAAATCCCAGTGAAAACTGCAAGATTTGCACTGATTTTAAGATTTATTACAAAACTAATAATAATAATAATAATTATTAGTAATTATTTGTTACTAATCAAAACATAGACCAATGGTACAGAACAGTGTTTGGTAAGGCATGAATACATTCAACCAGGAAGCCATAGGCTTTTAAACAAATGCTTCTGGGAAAGATGGATATTCACATACAGAAGAAATGAAGTCAGTCCAGTACCTAACACCATATACAGAAATGAATGAAACTGAATTCATGACCTAAAACTATAAAATGTGTAGAAGAAAGTATAGAGTAAAAAGGTAATTTATACTAGATTTGGCAATGATATCTTGGATATGATATCATAAGCACAGAGACACAAAGGAACATGTTGTACTTTATAAAATTAAAAAATGCTAATGAAAAGTTACTGTCAGTAGCGTAATAAAGCAACCCATAAAATGAGAGAAAACATATAAAATATATATCTGATAAGGAATTGATATTCACAGTAATATCTGTATAATCCATAGTAAATAGAGAAGTCCTAAAACACAACAACTAAAACTAAAAAATGGGCCAAGAACTTGAATAGACATTTCTTCAAAAAAATATATAAGGACATGGAATGATGATTGATATTGCTAATTAGTAAAATGCCAACCAAAACTATATATAAAATATATAATGAAGTACTCCTACCCATTAGCACAGCTCCTATAAGCAAGCAAGCAAGGAAGTCTGTGCATGTGCACACATGTGCATGTGCACATGCGCACACTCCCCCCCACACGAAGTATTAGTAAGGGTGTGAAAAAATGAGAACCTTCATGAGTTGTTGATAGGGAGGTAAAAAGATACAGCCATTCCAGAGAACACTGGCAGGTTCTCAAAGAATTAAAAACACATTTGCTGTATAATACAGCTTCCAGCAATTTATTCCACTTCTGAGTAAATAGCCCAAAGAACTAAAAGCAGGATCTTGAGATATTTTTTACCCATATCCATAGCAACATCAACCACAAAACTACAACATGAAAGCTACAAAACTGCAACACTACATCACCACTGAATAGTGAACGGGTAAGCAAAACGTGGCACATGTGTATACTGAAACGTTACTAAAACCTGTTATTTTTTATTTTTTAATTAATTTTCTATGTGTAGATGTTTTGACTGCTTGTGTGGCTGTGTATCCATGTGTGCCTGGTGCCCATGGAGTCCAGAAGAGGGCATCAGATTCCCTAGAACTAGAGTTACAGACAGTTGTGAGCTGCTCTGTGGGTGCCAGGAATTGAACCCAGGTCCTCTGGAAGATCAGCCAGTGCTCTTTCCTGCTAGTCATCTCTCTAGCCCCTTCGTTACTGAAACTTAAAGTAGAAAGTTCTGGTATGTTCTACAATGTGAACTAACTTTAAGGACAATGTGCCAAGTAAAAGAAACCAATCATAAAAAGAAAAATACTTGTAGTGATTTGAAAGGAAATGGCCCCCCAAAGTAGTGGCACTACTAAGAGGTGTGGCTTTGTTGGAAGAAGTGTGTCATTGTGGGGGTGGACTTTGAGGTTTCCTATGCTCCCAGTGTCTCAGTCCACTTCCTGTTGCCTTTGGATCAAGATGTAAGGAAGATCTCCAGCACCATGTCTGCCTGCATGCTGGCTTGCTTCCCACCATGATGATAATGGACTGAACCTCTGAACTGTAAGCCAGCCACCTCGATTAAATGTTTCCCTTTATAAGAGTTGTCCTGGTCATGGTGTCTCTTCACAGCAATAGAAACCCTAAGACAATTCTGTATGATGTTATTTACATGAGATACCAGGAATAGTCAAAATGATAGACAGAGAAATGATTGCCAGGGGCTGCGATAAAGAAAGAAGCCATTATTGTTTAACAGGTAGAGTTTTAGTTTTACAAGACAAAAGGAGTTATGGAAATGAGTGTTGGTGATGTTTGTATAGCAGTACAATTGTAATTAATGCCACTGAGCTGAAAGTTTAGACATGGGCATGGCAGTAAATTTTATGCTTCTACATATTCTATTATAATAAAAATATTAGGAGAGGAAAAGTCTATGTTTTTAATGGAAACACTACATAGTACAATCAATGTGCTGTCTTGGGTTCAAATCTCCACTCTACTGTAATGCTTAGCAACGTGGGAAGTCGCTTCTCCAGCCCTTGGTTTTCTTGTCTGTTGTATGAAGTTGTTCAGCAAGGGTAGAGGCAAAAGTGGCTGGCTCTTGGGAAGAGCTGATTCTATGTAATCTATTGGCATTGTTGTTCTCAGGATTGTGAAGTTAAGGACTATGAGGATTCTTAATGTTAAGAATTTTATGAATGAAGAGGCTAAGGACTGAGGTCCAGAAGGACCAAATGCCCTTCTTATAATCACATAGCATAGTGGGACAGAGCTAGGCGACTCATGGTCCCCAGCTCCCCAGGACTGTCTGTCCTGTGCAGTCCATCAGCTGGCCAGCTTTTGGCTTCTCTGTAGAGAACAAATGTAAGCAATGCTACCCAAAGGCTCTGCCTTTGCTGTAACCCTGCAGCATGTAGCTCAAGATAGGTAGACCTTGCCCTTTAGGTGAGCTGCTCTGGGAGATGATGGGGCATATCTCCTGGCAGCCCGTGGACCACAGGCAGTAGGTTTGAGCTCTTCCCTCTAAGTCTCCATCTGGATTAAGCTTGCTACCCTAATCCTTGATGATTTTTGAGGATGTCACACATATCTACCTGGGGATTGACTGGGACACAGCCAGAAGTTTCCAGGAAACAAAGGCTGTAATTCATCATCTTTTATTCTCTCTGAGCTGGTTCTGTCTGACTCTAAATATCTGGCCAGTGTTTGGTCCGCCAGTTTCTGGTGGGCAGGGACGGGAAAGAAGCCTCAATTAGGACTGGAAACCAAAGGCTAGGAATTATTCTTGTCTTTTGTTCTATCATTTTGGCTCCCGGTAAAGATGGCCTCCTCTTAATGTGCCATTCTTTGTCTCTACAGCAGTCTCTGCCTAGACTCACCCTGTGCCTGTTAGGTTATGGAGTTGCTTTGACTGTGAAGGATTTATGGGAAAGAGGCTCCTGCCAACTGTGGTCATAGATGTGACTTTCTTCCTTGAGCTCTGTGGCATGATACAAGACAAGACCCCTTTTCTGATTTGTATTTAACTCTAATGGGCCCACATGGTCCATATTCAGAGGGACACTGTCAGCTATTTTTATGAGAGGAGAGAAGATGGCGGTGGTGGCAGTGGTGATTTGTGTGTGTGTAGGTGGGGGCGGGTTTGAAGGGATGGAATTGGCTTGAAAATCTGCAGTGAGCTCTTTTCTCCTTTAACATTGATGCTGGGTAATTAGCAAAATGCGCACAGGGTTTTATCCATATTCATGCGCCCTTTCCCACAAGCATAAACAATCCAGTCTCTATTATTTCCTTGCCTGTGCAGCTCCCCCCCCTCTGCCACCTGCAGAGCCCTGTGCTGCTCCGTTCACTCCATTCTGGCTCTGGTTGGGGGTTGGGGAGCCTCCCATGGCTGGGTGTGGGCACCAGTGGGGACCTTCCTGGAGAGCACAGGGGCTCCTCACCAAGGCAGCATCTGTGGCCAGCTGGAATCTTCAACAAAGTACGTTAACAGCTCTGCTGACACGATCCTTGAGAGGACTGTGAGGAGTAGGTAGGGTCACATAATCGCTCCTGTGCTCAGAGTATAAGGAAGCAAAAGGGTGGGGCAGTTGATTGCTCCGCTCTTCCAGGTCCACAGTCCACTCCCCAAGGTGATTTGCCTGAGTCTTTGCCCTAGTGAGTTGACTTTGGAGGACCCTTCATGGGTATTCCTTGCCTTCTGGCATCTAGAAGCCAGAGGTGCTTTGATATGAGATTAGAAGAGGTTGGGATTTGGTGGCCACCCATGTGGTGTTGGTAATACTTTCATCTTTCTGTGGCCATATCGCTAGTGGAGGCTGATTTTCCATACCTCTCTCCACCACCATTTTCAGACCTATGAGTGTTAATGGAGTGTCTCTGTAAAAAGTGCTTTCTATGTTTATCTTCTTCTATTAAGTTCTTAGAGAGACCAACTGTTGCCTACTGGGACCTCAGCTGCTGTGAATAACTTGCCAGTGACCACACAGCGGAGTCCAGCATTCCTCTACACTCACTTGGGTTACTCCTACTGGGTGATGATGTCCTCCTTTTTAATCCCCTCTCAGCAGGCTATGAAACCACCAGCCAAGAAGAGATCTGGACCTTGTCCATATGCCCCAGTCCTTATGAATATTTATTAGCGTTCAAGACTGACTTATCTTTGTGGAGGCAAGAACCCAAGTATGAGCACAAACTGTGTGAAAGGCATGGTGGTTGTTTTGTTTTGAACATGTCTGTTCTGCCACAGAGGAAATGCCTGAGCACAATAACAGGAGACAGGACAAAGTCAGTAGGAGAGGTTGCAGTCAGCCATCATGCTGGCTGCATGATGGCACTTCCAACCCAAGTCTCTCCTGTAACTAGGATTTGCTTAGCCTCTCTGAATTCAGTGTTTGGGAGACACAAACAGCCTTCTTTGCTCTTTTTACACACACACACACACACACACACACACACACACACACACACACACGGCATGAAAGCAAACCACTGAAACCCTCTATTCATGATACGACAACAGAAGTCAGCCTCAGCAACATGTGTTTATTCAACAGTCCCTACATCTTCTTTCTCTTACCTGGTACACAGATCACAGATGGAGACAAGCATATTTTGTGTTCAAGGGGTTGCCAGGGTGAAGGGCAGAAGTAAATAGGACTCTGATATCTGTCTGTCTGTCTGTCTGTCTTTCTCTCTTCTAAAAGAGTTTACTACAAACTGTGCACATTATGTAACTGGCAATTATTTACTGCATGCTTAGTGTGAACCCAACATGTGACAGACTGCAGAAGGTCACTGAAGGAGCTCAAGCATAGTGCTTGTCTTTGGAAAACTTCCACATTTGTGAGGGAAGCATGACGAGTCTGAGGGGGAAACACTAGAAAGACAGGAAGATACTTTATGTGCAAAAGCCAAATGATACGTTGCTGAAGATCATATACAGTGTGGCATGAGGAAGATTGTCGTGTCGGTGCTGGGAAAGCCTCATGAGAGACTTTTGGAAGGAAGGACTTGGCTAACACTGGTGGCCGAAGTTGATGTGACCACAGGGCTAACACTGGTGGTCAAAGTTGATGTGACCACAGGGCTAACATTGGTGGCTGAAGATGATGTGACCACAGCGCTAACACTGGTGGTCAAAGTTGATGTGACCACAGGGCTAACACTGGTGGCTGAAGTTGACAGGATCACAGTTTTCTCTTCTTTGAAGCTCGAAGCTGCTTCATGATAAAGGACACAGAGGTTGAATTTGATCTTCACAGCCAGGGTGCAATCCCCTCTTCCCAGCTGCCGTTGTCCACCCTGTAACAGCCTTTGGCTTAGGGATAGAAAATGTGGATGGTGACAAAGCACATCTCCTGGTGGGTGACGTATTTCCACGGAAAGTCATTTATACAGACACTTGGTTACCGACTTTATTCTTCCCTAACACCCCAAAGGGAGAGAGTAGCTTGAAAAAAATCACTAAGAAGCCCTTAACCTTGTAACATACAGTTTTTGCTAAAAATATATATTAATAATATATTATCGAGCGAGCATAGATGAAGAAGGCCAGGGAGGAGGAAGCAATAAGAGTGTGAGCGAGGTCAGTGCTCTTTGCCCGCAGACTCTGCAATCAATAAGATCTGGTCAATAACTGCTTTATTACTGCACTACCACCCGGAGCAAAATCATTTTTAAATTAAGAATATATTTTGCAAAACTGAATTAACAATATTGAATATTTTGCTCTTTGATATGGCTAGCCTTCAAAATCAAATTATTAAGTATGGAAAATGCTTACTGGCTGAAGCGTTCCTTGCTTCTTCCTCCTCACTTTCTAGGCCTCATTCCTTCTCTCCTTTTGGTTGTCCTCAACTCCACTCCTCCGCCCCCACTCCCAACCCCCACCGTACAGCCTAGGAAGGAAACAGCAGATTTCTAAGATCTCCGGCACAAGTGTGGATGTAAATTAGCATTGAATCCAGCACATGGAAATTAGGGAAGGAAGACACATTTGTTGGAGTCCAACAAAACTTCATTTCCTCTGGGAGAAAGGACTAAGGAAAGAAAATGGGGAATTCTCCACATGGGTAAAAACTGAATGTGAAAAGCATCAACCTTTGGACTACCGTACAATCTTTGGCAAGCGATGAAATCTCCCTCTCACCCCCTCCCACCTCTCACCCTTGCGTAACCCTGTTCTGTTCTTTCCTCTTCCACAGATGGAGGGGACAGAGGAGAGTTCTAATGATTCATGTAGTGCAGCTTTGAAGCTTCAATGGTGTTAAATCCACCACCCTCAAAAACCAAAAACGACAAAAAACCAAAACAACAAAAACAAGAACATCAAACAAACTATCAGATGTGGTTCTGTTATGAAAATTCTGTTGTGCAAAAGTGTGCTATAAAGGCCATCATGGGCCAGAGCCCTGGGAAGTGCTTCACAATGTTATTAGATTGGATCAAACAGTATCTTTCTTTGAGGAAACAAGGTGCTCACATTTTCAAACATTTCCATAAGGTTCCTCTCACTCCTGACATCTTAGGTCACTTATCACTGTTGGCCACTAGCAATTAAAATCTCCTACATATATTATGTAGGTGGTTGGGGTTGGCTAATATAAAATATTGACAAATAACAAATAAAGAATCGACATTGTTCAATATTGCTTTGGAACAAAAGTCTATGATTGTGTCCCATATGTTTTAGTAAAACATGGTTAGTCTATACCACAGTATGTAACTTGTTATTCATATCAGAAGACAGGTTTGTACTCCATGAAAGGGATTATTTATTGAAAATATTTGTGTTTGCTATTGCAAGAAATAGAGGGGGAAAGGAGGGAAGCTCTCTGTCCACCTATCTATCTTCTGTCTGTCTGTCTATCATCTATGAATCTATGTATCTATCTGTTTATCATCTATCTTCTATCTATGTATCTATCATCTAACTATGTATGTATGTATGTATCTATCTATCTTCTATCTGTTTATCATCTATCTATTTATCTGTTTATTGATCATCTATCCATCATCTATCTATTTATCTTTCTATTTATCTATCTATCTATCTATCTATCTATCATCTATCAGTCTATCTATCTATCTATCTATCTATCTATCTATCTATCTATCTATCATCTATCTGTCTGTCTATCTATGTGTCTATCTATCTATCTATCTATCTATCTATCTATCTATGATCTATATCATCTATCTATCTATCTATCTATCTATCTATCTATCTATCTATCTATCTATGATCTATATCATCTATCTATCTATCTATCTATCTATGATCTATATCATCTATCTATCTATCTATCTATCTATCTATCTATCTATCTATCTATCATCTATGGAGAAAGCTGTTAAAGAGAGTAAAGAATTAGCATTTATATAGTGCTTTCTCTGTAATAGGCATACATTACCTAATTTAATATTTCCAGCAACTTGGAAAGGTGGCTAGTACTGTTTCTTTTATGCAGGAAGATAGCTAATTTAAATACTTTGCTCAGGGTGCTGCTAAATGGTAAAAGTTAACTGCAAATGAATCTGACTTTCAAGTCTGTGCTCCCTTAGCACCTCATACCATTTTTCTAATGTGTAACATTTTCAAGCCTGTTGTCCAACAAATAATTTGACCAAACATAAAATACCTAACCTATTTAGTCATCAATTTCTTGTCTTGTATGTAAATTCTGGATCCCCTTGAGAAGTGCATACAACCTGTGGCCTTTCTACCAAAACAGACAAACAAACAACCATGCATTAAAAACTTCAGAAAGTGCCTATGCCTTCAGATGAAGATTCCCTGGGCTGAGTACCCTACAGAGAGCCCAGGGATTCACTGTCCCAGTTGCTCTTTGAGACCAGGCTTCTTATAAAGAATGCCCAGATCTGAGAACAGGGAAAGTGGGTGCGAAGTTGAGCTGCAGTTGACTCTGCATGTGTACTAAGGTCTGGCTTGATCCTGGGAGTTTGTGGCTGTGCCTCACAGCGTTTGGTAAAAGGCTGTATGTGTCAGGCGTGTTCACTGTGACTCTATCCCACAGAAAAGGCTATCCAGTTGAAGTCTGCCTACACTTAAACTCAAAGTTCTTTCTTTGGAATGTCTCTGAAAAACTGAAGAGAAAGTTCCTTTGTTGTTGTTCATTAAGCATCACTGAATCCCTACAGCATTGAATAGCGCTCTGCTCTGGAGAAACAAGAGGTCAATCCCAGTCTACTATGAGCTTGCTATGTTTTAGGACATTTTAGCTATCTTGATGAGTCTGAAGAGTGCTTTCAATGAGGAAGGACTTTCAGGGAAACAAATAAAAATTAGTAAAACTTCCAGCCTGATACCTAGTTCCTGATCCAAGACCTTCCTCAAAAGCATCTGTCCCCCTCAGGTCTGCTGTGATGGTTTTGTGTCTGACATTGCTGTTGTGCTTGATTCTTCCACGTTTTTTTCAGGCATTGGCAAGGTGCCAGACACTGAACATGGTACAAAAGACACATAAGTCCTTGAGGATGAGTTGGCCTGGAGGATCTGACATTCTCCTAGGCAATAAAACTACTATACTGTACCATTGAAGACAGGATCAGATGCCCAAAGAGTATCATAGGCAAAGGCCAACACATTGGAATTTCCAGTCAGGAGTGTATTATTGTCTTCAGGTAGCTTCAGAACATATCAAGGAGAACTTTAGGACAGGAGAAGTCATTGGTGGTGGTGCATTCTCAGTTGGGATGGAAACTCCAGGATTAAAGGGGTTATGGAGAAAAGCTGAGGTTCAGCACCAGGTGACAAAATCAGAGTCCCTGAAGAGGCCATGGGTGAAGGTGCGTCCTTAGTTGCAGTGGAAACCCCAGCATGTCACAGATGCCAGGACAGTGGGGTGATCCCCCAGGATAGCAGCAGGTGTTCAGTAGAGCCCATGAGACAAGCTGTGTGTGTTACAGATGGCAGAGTCAGAGAACTGAGTTTATCAAGCCCCTTTGGAGCCCAAAAGATCGTGAGTCCCAGTTGTCAGACATTAAGCTACAAGATTTGGAGCTATATTGCTGGATTTTGGTTTTGCTTAAGTATGATTGCTTTTGTGCTCTGGTTCTTTCCCTTTGGAGTAAGAAAGTGTTTAACCTGTTTTGTTTTTTTAGGACCAAGAGTTAAGAGATTGGATATTTTGAAGAGAAGTTGAACTTTTAAAGCACTTGATTTTCTTTAAGGACTGTGGGACCTTGAAAAGTTATACTATGTTTTGTATTGTGCTATTAACATGAGATCTTGGGATGGTGAAATGAGAAAGATGATGATTTCATAGTGATGTGCTTGTGTGTCAAGTTTACAAGGAGTCACTTGTGCTGATCCGCTTTCATCGACTTCTGACAAAATAGAATCATCTGGGAAGAGGAAACCTCAACTGAGGAATGATGTCCATCAAATTGCCCTGTGGATATGTCTGTGGGGTTATTTTCTTTATTAATGATTGACATGGGAGGGTCCAGCCCACTGTGGATAGTACCACCCCTGGGCAGATGGTTGTGGGTTATATAAGAAAGCAAATAGAGCAAGACAGTAAGCAATTTTCCTTCGTAGTTTCTGTCTCCAAGTTTGTGCCTTGAGCTCCTAAAAATAAATCTTTCCTCCCCAAGTTGCTTTTTGTCAATAATTTATCACAGCCACAGAAAGCTAACTAGGACAGATAAGATACATTAAACTGTTTTTTTCCGTTTGGGATCCACATAAGCCATCTAGTAGAAGGATGTTGTATTAGTACTTTTAAATATATAAATCAAAGAAAAAGTGATTGGTGAAGGTGTGCTAACTTGGCATTTCTAAAGACAGTAGACAATTTTATTTGCAAGCACCATGCACCCCATCTCCATTAAGGATAATGGAAAGTAATCTTTAAAATAATGACAGAGAAATATTGGATGACTGACACCCCAGTGCCATTTTTTTCTATGAAGCATTTAAAACCCACTCTAATAGTTGGAACAGCCCACAGGTGAAGATGTTTGTGGATGCTGCACTGACCAAAGTTAAAATGGAAGTGCTAGCTAACTATATCTATCTATCTATCTATTTATCTATCTATCTATCTATCTATCTATCTATCTATCTATCTATCTATCTATCTCTACCTGTTGTCTATCTTCCATTTATCTCTCTGTCATTTATATATCTATCATCTATCTATATCATATATGTCTATATCTATTTATACCTCTATCTATCTATCTATCTATCTATCTATCTATCTATCTATCTATCTATCTATCTATAGTTTTACTTTTGGAAATTACCCAACTGAAAAGCATCAATATATCAGTAACTCTTTTACTCAGGCCTTCCCCTCCTGAGTCCTGACCTGTTGTAAACCACCACATGGTTAAGCAGCTGATGCAATGTGCAGGGTGTGGGACTAAAGATTTTCCTATCCACAGGAGGATGTTGAGACCCAGCAGGGATTTGAAGATCCATAATAAGGTGTAACTGAAAACAATATGTCACAGAACAGGAGTCATTCTGAATTTGAATATGACTGTTGGCTCTACCAGATGAATATGCAAGTCAATTTGGAGGTCATGATTAAGGAGAGATTAGATTGCTAGAATCCCACAGAACTACCTATGGGCTCCAAACCAAATCCTGCATCACTCAGAAAAAGATTTTTGTCCCTCCCAATACATATATCCCTTCATGCCAATTTTGACATAACTCAGCAGCCATTCTAGCACTAACTCACATGCCAGCCTGTCCTGTTATTTAAGGTGACAAATACTAATGGTGTGGCTCTGCGGTGAGAGTACACGAAGATGCAGGTTCGATAACCTCTCATTTTAGTGTAGAGGCCTGATGCTCGGTTGGCATTCGTGGAGTTGCATTTGATTGAATCTTATGAATACTGTTCAGCCTAGGTTACTATGTTGACATCCCCAAACTACAATGAAAATTTCCTTTTTGTGTGTCTTTGTCCAGCTCTGATTGCTTCCTGGAAGTCCCACATGTTCTTTCCTCTCTCTAGGACTGATACAGAGACCTTCGTTCTCACTGACTATTTGTTAGCCTTTCTTATTTGGATGATGTCACCTAGCATCACCTCCAGCTTCTCTTTCTTTTTAATCAGGATGGAGTCAAGGTGTTTTACCTAATTTAGATCAGGCCTGTTAGTTTGCCAATGCCACCTCCTGCCTAGAGCAATAGAATGGACTGTTTCCACAGAGGCATAATGTGCATGGCCAAGGGCCAGTTTCTCTGACCTTCTAAAGCAAGAGGGTGGATCAGGAGGGGCTCATCTTAGATTGAGAGCAGCAGCCTCCCAGAACCATAGGGACCTGTTTGGATGCCCATCACTTTGCTCTAGCTGCTGGCCTCATCCCTGTGGGGCCCTGGTGTTCCGACACAAGGGCTGGTTCCAGTGAGTGACAGGTGCAGCCAACGGCCGCATGAGTTATTTCCTTTGGAGACCACAGCTGTGGCTGAGGCCAACGGATGGCAACATTGCCAGTGGGCTCTCTGGGAGCAATTCGCTTGGCTGTCTCTAATCTCAGGAAGGGCTTTTCAACTTGATGAAAATAACCCAAGAGTCGGGTTTTGGTTGCAATTGCATGAGCTTCAGAGAAGGGAAATACACAGTGGAGAGACTATCACACGACTTTGGAGCTAAAGCAATAGAACAGGACAGATCGGAGTTATATCCAAACTTGGCCATGTCCAAGTTCTCCTATTTGGGGCTAGTTTCTAATCCCTACTCTCCAACTGCCTAATAGGTAAAGTGGGGTGTGGTAATTCCTAGCTTATATTTATTACAAAGATTGGTTGTGATAAAGTATTTTGGTATAGTATCTGGCACAGTTAATGTTTGATACAGGCTAGGTATTGTGGTTGTTACTACTGTCACAAAAGGTGGGAAGAGATGTGTTCTTTCTCTGGGAACTCACAGCTTCTTTCAGTCCATCTTGATACCCGAGTGACGCAGTGACGACACCACTCACGTCACTGAGGAGGAGGAGGATGGACCTGGTGCTGGAGTGGCCTCAGGGACGTGAGAACACCGCAGCACTTACACCCTCTGTGTATATTGTCATAACTATTTTCATTTATCAACATCTGTGAGAATCACCCTGAGGTGTGGCTACACAGCCACCTTGTGTTGACTTGGCACAGGAATTTGGTGGTGGTGATGGGGCTACCAAAGCAGAGGAAGCAGAAACAGTTGCTTCTAGCTAGTTTGAGACTTGTAATACTTTATTCACAACTTAATTCTTCAGAGGAACCAAAAAAGGAAGAACCCCAGAGCTTCTGCAGTAGTGGAATCCAAACCATTTCTCCATGTGCCTCCCTTTTACTGACTGATCCTGAGGAGCCGGAGCTATCTCTCCTCACACCCCCTGTTTGGACATTGTGTCACCTCAAGTGGCAGCTCCAAATCACCTGTTGCAAGACTATGTTCTTGAGTTGTCTTTCAGTACAAGAGGACTTGCTGACTGAAACACACACACACACACACACACACACACACACACACACTACATGTGAACATGGGCACAATCATACTCATGCACACACATGCACATACACACATTCTCATGCACACACACATATACACATACCCATGCGCGCACACGCGCACACACACACACACACACACACACACACAGGTGTGGGTTTAGTTCTCTTTCTTCCTTCTCTCTGTTCTTCTCTCTTTCTCTGTCCTCAGCATTTAAACATTGTGCAACCCTAATGAAAGGACAACTTTATATTAAAAAGGAATGGAAATATCAGAAAACTCCCACCTAAGAAGTGGATGCATGGAATGCATGGCTGAGACCCTTCTGGCTGACAAGGAAAGCGTGCTCCATGAGCTCCATGCCACACTCCTTTCCTCTACTGCAGAGATGTGTCTACTACTCTGCTTAAATATGGTTTCTGGATCATGTCTGAGATCTGTGAGGAATTTAGTCCAGAGGGAGAGAGCGATAACTCTAACACCTAGCCTGATACGCAAAGGAAGGGCTTTAGCTCATTTACCTACCCTATGGTACAATAATTTATTTCTGGATTTTTAGTACATTGGCTGTTTTCCAACACCTTTTAGAGAATTTGGATATCTCTGAATTAATGAAGATTGAAAATGCTTTTGAATGGCTGAGGAACCTGTACTGCTGATAACAGATGCAGGATCTACAATATCCAAAAGGACAGTACCCCAAAGAATAAGTTAGCAGTTTAATAATAGAGCCATATTGATGGTGACTTTCTCTTGGTTCCTAAAGGGAGATTCTCTGGACGTGTCTCTATCATGTCGGTAAGTTCGAGTTATTGTAAGATCTTCCTTGGCATGTCATATGTAAAGTTGGTCTATGAACTGTGGAGACACTTCTTTCAGCATGTAAAAGCTAGAATGAAACCAGTAAGGAGTAGGGACCCCAGACCAGGTAGACAAAGCTAACAGAGGGATTTGAGAAACAATAAACAAAGTAACAACAAAAAGGGCAGAATATTTGGAATATTTGTGAGAACCTGGTTTAGGAAAAGAATTCCAGAAACTGAGAAGAAATGGACCTTCAAAAGTAGACCATCCAAGAGGGGATGGGAGTCCCCCTCTCCACTTCACCCATTCCTGACTCAAGTGTGTGGTACAATGATTGAGTAAATGAGTTTGTAGTGGAGTTATAAAGCTCAAAAGGAGACTATTGAGCAAAACCCTTGGAAAAGAGAGACCCTCGGATGGATGCTCCAGGAGGATGGTAACTTGGAGAAGTCCTACTTTGATCCTTCACAGAAAGGATTTATTGTGTCTTCACATCTCTCAGGAAGACACCTTGCAAAAGTCTCCTCATGTTCCCTGATCAGGAAGCTCTTCCTACAGCCTAAAATCTATTTCTTTGTTATAGCTGACGTTTCTAACCATCTTGAGTTGCCTTCAGCCTTTTCTCCTGGATCTTCTCATCTTCCCTTTGTAAGGTCAACTAATAGCTTCAGTTGTTTTCTATGGAGATTGTTCCCAGACCTCATGTTGTCTTTGAGCATGTCTCTATACCACATAGGTATTTTTATGGCTAGGAGGAGAGTCCTTCTGGGATGGTATTTTTACCCCCGGGTGGATCTGTGCTGTGAATAACCTGAGCCATTCTGGAATCATCCCCAGACCGGGCAGGTGGCAGCCCCATTTGCTCTTTCCTAAGCGCCAAGGCAGAGAAGCAACTCTGGCTCCTTCTCTCTGGACCGCGTGCCTCCGGAACACAAAACTCAGTCACAGACACCATATTTAAACAGAGCAGGGAAAAGACGAAAATAGACCAAAAACCTGTCCATGTGGGCCAGGAAAGCTGCATTTCCAATATGCTGTTAGCAAGACCCTGCTGAGATTCATAAAGCAAGTAGTTGGGGTAGAACCTGAATAGTGAGCGGAACAACCGCCCATGGACTCAGCCCTGAGCATCGGTGTATGTAAGACAGTGTGAGGGGCAAGGTCTGGGGCAGGGAAGACACAGGCAAGATACTTCCTTAGGGCATAAGGAAGTAAGACAGAAGTAACTGAAACTATCAGAAGCAACACAAGGGCTTTATGGTTCAGAGAAGTGGTTTACAAGTTTTAAGCTAAGGAGGTCTTCAGATAGGTTTCAGAATCTCAGTAGACGAAGCAAATGGGAAAGAACAGCTGCTGTGCTCTCTTCCTGCGGCACCAGGGCTGTGGGGAAGGTTAAAGACGAAACGCAGTCATGGCCAGGCACCTCTCCACCAGCTTTCTGAGCAGATTAGTGCAGAGAACCGCCCTCCAACCTGATGAAAGACTGGGAGAGCAGAGACGGCTACCGGGGAAGAGCACACGAGGAAGTCCCTCTCTCCTCTCTGAGAGTGAGCCAACCCTGGCTGTTTATCATTGAATGATGACTGGGGGAGGCATTAACTTCTAAACATGATTATGGCTGAAGACTATAGTTGATGTCAGCCAGAAAATATGGACAAAAGTATTTTGCTATAACACCTTAACACCTAGAAGAGTCATTTGGAGGTCATTCCCTGTCACCTGGACAGGCTGGTGTCCCCATCCCATCTCCATGAGCCCAGAGACAATGAATCAGAGTAAAAATTGTGAAGAATAGCACGGATACTACCACAAATCTTCTAGCAAAAGAAGTTCAGCTCCAGAATAGATCTGGAAGGAGGGCCAGCAGAGATTTGAAAGACATGGGATGGGACTGTAGCTCAGTAGTAGAGCATGTGGCTACTATGTTTGAAGTCTTAGGATCAGTTTCTAGCACGCGCACACATATATGCACATTCAGAGTGGATACCAGGAGTTGTAAGAATGAAGCTGTAAATGGGTGGATACAATCTCTAAAGGGCAGAACTGGGAAGGGAAGATTCTCGATGTGCATGGAAAGGGAGGATGCCAAGAATCCCTGCTCCCATTCTCTTTCTTGACCAACTTCACCGACTGCACAGGAATCACCTTCAAATTGCCTTGTTGAAGGCAATTCCCAGGACAGACTCAAGGCTGCTGCTTCCATTTAGTAGGCCACCTGCTGGACTAGCTGAAGACTTGGTCTTATGTTTAATTAGGGCCAGAATTTTAGACTTACTTTTATATTAAGTAAGGGTCAGTTCTAACTCAGTTCTGATTCCAGATTTACCACATTCCTGTGTTCTCATTATCTAACTTGTCCTGTGCTGGATTCACTTGACAATATCAGGAAAGGAGAACAGGATAAAAAGGACCACATCTCCTCTGAGCAGCATGTCTTTATTGATATTATTATCCTCTCACTCTTCTTATTCAAGATCCATACCACCAACCGTGGACTGCATCTTCCTTTCTAATGGTCTGTCTCTCTCAACACAGTTCCTCAGTCTGGTCCCATTTGTCTCATCTCAGCAACCGTATGGAAATCAGTCCCAGAACAACAAAGGCTGGCTGCCAAGACTAGAGGTGTCGTGTCTTATAGTCAGCGAAATGTCAACATATTTCTGTCCTGAAAGCATCAAGGAGCGTTCTACATAGACATCCGCTTTATCATAGTTGTGTTTTTAAGGGTCTTGGCTCTGAGAAGCCCACATTGGGTTGGCAACATGCAGGGCAGCAGGCAAGACTCTGGTTAAAACATGACTCAAATCCAAAGAACCAAATGTTCTATGAGACATGGAATGGAAGATTTCGATTTCTTAATACCAGGGACTAGAAAATTGGCACAATATCACTACTGCCACAGTGTACCAGATACCCCAAGTCACAGACCAAATTGTCAGGTGGGAAATTAGATTTGTATCTCTCAATAGAGGAGAGGAAAGATTTTTGTTCATCTCTAACCTATGACACACATGTAAGAATATGATTATGAGTGTGTAAAGCAGAACTTAGTGTGGAAAACAGGAGGTGTAAGGACTCCTTACTTGCTCTCTTCCTCTAGACCATCATTGTTATGGATAACTTTTAGAGTTATAATCTGAATTTGAAAGCTTCAAGAATTGCTGTTTGGAGTATAAGACTACCAGGAAACAAAAAGAGACTACTATATGTTTTGTGGCAAAACCTTTCAGACATTTCCCACTGGGATTCATTCTATCAGTTGATGTGATTAGCATTTTTGATTAGTACTCTGGTCATTCTGTAGACATGTCTCAGCACAGGCAGTGTGGGCACTTCAAAGTCACCCATGTCAAAAATCCCCCACAATGGGGCTTATGCAGAGAGGAAAGTTGGTCCTCTGGGGCACCCTGGGAGTTTGCCCACTTATTATCCTGCCTTAAGCATACCAAAAGGGCGGCACCTCCCTTCACAGCCTAGAGCAGAGAACTTTATCAACACAGCCTTGCCCTTTTTGTTTGGGATTCTTAGTAGGTGTTATCAGGGAACAAGCAGGTGTTTGTAGAAATGTGACCTTGAGCCCTGGTTAGTGGCCTGCACTTTTGGTCTGTGACATTTTTTTGGTGTGTGTGTGTGTGTGTGTGTGTGTGTGTGTGTGTGTGTGTGTGTGTTGTTGTTGTTGTTGTTGTTGAATGGGGTCAGTATTTGCTTATGAGATGGTTGTGAGACCATAGTGAGCAGCTAGGCTACCACCATCACCTGTGTAGGTGCCCACTACCAAGAGGCTGAGGTATGAGAGAGAACATCGGATGTTTGCTTGTCAGAGGTGTGGCCATTCATTGCTGCCCTCAAGCTAGTGTGCAAAGGAAGCAAGCAAATGCAGCATTCCCAAGTCACAAGGATTCCCTCAAAGAAGGGATGCCTATGGGAAAAGAGGGGATGCCTTGTAGTCTGCTGATAGCAGGTCACGAGACAGAATTTTGTCTGTCTTGGGAAGTTACTGGGAATATCTGAAAACCTTTGACAACTAAAAAATAACTTGGAACTGTGCTGAGCAAGAGAGTAAGAGTCTTTAAACTGCACTGACTATAGAATTTAAGCCAGGGTATTACACTTTCTCATATGTCTATTTCCTAATCATTATCCATCTATGTATTTGAGTATGTGTGCCTGGATGTATATACACACAACTGAAACTATGTGCAGAATTAGTGGTTTGCTTTCCAGGGCTTCCAGGTCCTGAAAAATGTGATTTCAAGTTGAATCCAGAAACAGGAAGTATTTATATCTATAAGCCAAGTACAGCATGGCTATTTAAATACATATATCTATATTTCCCAATTGACAAAATTATACATTAGAGCAACTTTCCAGAGATGTACCACTGATGGGAAAGCTATTACAAAATTATGAAGTTTGGCATCAATTTAGTCTGTAGTCTGTATGTGGCCACTAGAAATATGGCCAATAACTCAAAACCCTCTGCAGCTAGACAAAGAGAGACATGGGGGATTATTCCTACTCAGATGGCAAGCTAATTTTAGGATTTAATGCATGGTTGAGAACATTCAGGATGTATAACTATACCTTCTTCAGACTGGCAGGATCTAGAGTGGGATCCTCCCATGTTATACCATGGTGCTGGGAAAAGTTGGAGAGGCTCGAGGTCTAGATGTCTGATAATATTATTGGGGCAAAATGAACTGTATGATTCCATGAGTCCCTTTTATGGTTTGTAGGTTTCTCATGAAATCTTCTCCTTTAGTGCCCCAGAAAGCACAGAGATGGGAAACACTTGCACTTCAGTCAATGGAGACATAAAAAGATTTCTTCACAGTTGCCTAAACACATTGGTTTATGAATACGGCTTCTTCATGGCCTTCTACGTTGTTCTTCTTCTCTTAGAACCTAGACTAAAAATTGATATGCCCTGTCAGAAACCCTGCCAGCACCTTCCTGCATGCTCATCTGCCTCCAATGCTAGGAAAACACTCCTTTCTTCAAAGGTGGTAGCCTACAGGACTCTCCCATTGCACAGCAGTGGGACTGGGATCTACAGCCCAGCCCAGCACTGAGCAGAAAGACCCTTCCAACAGTCTCTTGAAGCTGCAAGATCATCTTTGACATATAAGTAGCCCTGAAAAAACACAAGCAGATTCTGCCGTATCTACTTAGGGTATCCAGGAGTACCACATAATAGAGACTTGAGTGCACCTGATGGTAACCATGTGACAAACTCTGATGACTGACAAAAGGTAGAGGCCGTAGTAATTAATAAAAATTAGATGCCATCGTGGCTTCCACAATGAAGGCATGGAGAAGATGCAGTCTATTTGCAAAGGCTGTGATGTGCCCAATGTGTGTTTCTACAATGGGACCAAATGGATGCAAGACTCTGCTGGGAACGGGTGTGAGAGGGATGGTGTGGTCGGGGAGGGGGGCTGCCTTTGCCTGAAGAGCCGCTGCCCCTGCCTGGGCTACAGGGGGTGGAGTAGAGGGTGACTCTGACCTTATATCATCAAGCCCTATACTCTTCTGTAAGATTCAGTTTGATGCTGCAGAGATTCTCGCTAGAAACCCAGGTAGTTGGGACAGTAGGAGTACAAGACCCTGCTGTTTGAAAACTTGGTGTACTCTGGGTGATTTTGACACCTCTGCAACTCAGCTGTAGTGTCTTACATATGCTACTGAGGGCGACTGACTACTTCCTGGAGAGTTTCTCTGGACCAAAGAGGGCCAAGGTTTGTCTGGTGTCTGACAAAGAGAAGTTGGGGTGGGGGGCAATGCTTCATTGTTTTCAGTCTTTCTTGGTTATGGGAGGGAGTGGGATGGAGGATGGGAGCTGGCGAGAGAGAAGTGGGCCATGAGGAGATTCCAGAGAGTCTGATTGATCTTGTCAAAAAGAATAAAGGTATCCTCTCTCCTGCACCCCCCTTCAGCACATGGGCATGTGGGATTGAGGCGGTCACTGTGAAGTCTTGTGGTTAGGAGTTCCAAAAAGAAGTCTCTTCATGATTCCTGATTGCTTAGGACAGATATAAGCAATACCAGCTGGGGCCCAGCAAGCCTGTCTCCAGCTTTATTGTTTCTGATTTATCAGTGGTGTGTCTGCCTTAAAGAACCCATCGGCCCTTTATTGCTGGTCCATTCCGTAGCCAGATATGAAAGTTGAACATTAACAAGTGGGTTTGCTTTCAGTAACTGTGTGTGTGTGTGTGTGTGTGTGTGTGTGTGTGTGTGTGTGTGTGTGTGAAGATGATATCTTGCTCAGGGGTGAGTACTCACATTCTTTTATTCTTTTGTCTCACTTAAAATTTCCCTAGTTTATTTGTAGCTGCCTCTTGCTATAGCCAGAGAACTTGCACAAGACTGTTCTGTAGGAGTCCCTCATAAGTGGTGAAACTCAGTTGGAGCCAGGCTAGAGGCACCGGGCGCTGTGCATTGAAGAGACATTTCAAGTCATCCCTGGTGGACAATTTGCACTGTTCGGTGTTAAAAGACTCTATCGCAGTGGCTCAGAGAGCCCCCTCCAGACCTCCTGCCTCTGCAAGCACAACTTACAAATGACGTGCTCCACTCGGCCTGCCTGGAGTTTCTGGCTTAAATGGCTGGCAGAGTAAAAGTAAAGAGTCAGAGCTCTCCAGCTGTGTAGAGGGAAAGGTTTTACTACTGAGTGGAAAATAATCATTGAGGTTAACTGTTCCTGGATTGACCAGGCTGACAGATGGGCGGCTCTGACTCAGGGCTGAGGGAGGAGAAACTTTTGGGACTCTTTTGCCAGAGGAAGGGGCAGGTGGAAATAGGGGATGAATGATTCACGATGGATCCATCTGGATGTTGGCCCATTCATTTCTTTCTGGGAGGGAATAAATAATATCCTGCCAAAATTTTAATGCTTCCTCGAGGGACTTAGGTTTGGAGTTTGTTTCCTAAAGTTTGAATGTACATGCATTTCCATTTGGATACTTTTGTCCTTCTGTTCTTCCTTCAGGACAGGTCATGATGGCTGCTGCAGAGGAGTTTTACTGGTAACGCTCTGTGTACTGAACTCAGGTCTTTTGACGGGGACTCTGCCTGGATATCGTGACTTCTACCTCTTGGTGTGTGGATTCTAGAAATCTGGCTGCCTTTCCTCATGGCAGATAGAGCCAGACTAGTCAGTATAGTAAAGAAGTTCAGCTGACCAATTCATCAGCTGCTACGCTTAGCAGACGGTCTCTATTCGTCTGTGGATGGGAGACGAGGAGAATTTTAATCACATTTCAATTATTGAAGCCTGATCTACAGCCAAGCATTAGTGGTCTACATAAAAAAAAAATTTCCCCATTAGAATGAGGATAAATTACTATAGCACTCACAGGTATGTGTGCCTTTATTTTTTTTTAAAATAAAACCAAGTATCAAAAAAAGCCACAGACTAGTGGTATTTTGTTATTGCCTTAGATTATTTAAGAAGTTACAAAAGACTGTGTATCCCAATTTAGTTCAATCAGAAATGTGTATGTGTGAATGGGGACAGCTTTAAAATACCTCAGCTATAGATTCTTTCTTCACAAAAGGTAGAAGGACGTTGCCTTTAGCACCTTTCTTGCTAGAGAGAATTGAACATTTGGTTTTATCAGACACCAGAATGGTAATGAAGCTATTTTGATAGAAATCGTCTCATCACTATTCATTTTTGCTGGCTCCCAACTAATTCTTGAACCAAGGTTCTATTTTTGCCTCTAGAAGAAAAAAAAGGATAATAAACAGAATAAGAAGATGCTCTTGGCCTATAAAGCCAAGGAAAACCTCAGATCAATTGTCCAAGGAGCCTCAGGAGGCTCTGCCTCTGCTGCCCTCACTCCCCTGGGAACATGGGACACTCCTCTGTACACTGTACCATTCGTGTCTTTCCCAAGTTAATAGCCGTTTTCTTCCTTTTAAAAAATATTTATTTAAGATTTATTTTTATTTTGTGTGCATTGGTATCTCTTCTGCATGTGTGTCTGTGAGAGGGTGTTGGGTCCCCTGGAACTGGAGTTACAGACAGCTGTGAGCTGCCATGTGGGTGCTGGGGATTGAACCTGAGTCCTCTGAAAGAGCAGCCAGTACTCTGAGCCTCTGAGCCATTTTCCTTCTAGAGAATTCTCAGCTAGCTATCCTCAGCATAGTGCAGTGAGGAAGACAGAATGGTGGAACTGAGGAGATGCTAGCTTTGTCCTCGTCTTCTCATCACGTGACCTTGTCCTGTCAAGCCATCTGGGCCTAGTTTCTGCATGGGACAGAGTTTGCTTCAGTGTCTCTTACATCATCTCTAGTTCGAATATTCTGTACTGATCATTTTCTTATTCTTTTACCTTAAATTATTTTAACATAGTTTCAGACTTGCAAATAGATGCAGAGAGCAGTCTTCCTAAATGCCCCTACTCAATCTCTCTGCAGCTCACATCTTGTGTTCTTTAGCTCACTCTTTACAACTAAAGAGTGAGCTAAAGAACATATCACTGGCATATCACTAGCCAGTGAAGTCTACACTCTGTTTAGACTTCATTAGGTTCCATATCATCATTTTTCTGTTTGGGGATCCAATCCAAGATACTAGCTTTATCTCGTCTTCTTAATTTCCTCAGGTCTGTGACAGTTTCTCAGATTTCCTCACATTTCTTGACCTTAATGGTTTTGAGGCTAACTGTCTGGTGTTTTGTGGGATGTCTGTTAATTTGGGTCTGATAGTCTTCTCATAAGGTTAGGTGGTGCCACGTGTTTCAGAAAGAAGGTAGAGGAGATGAAGTTTCTGGGGTCGCACCATACAAAGGTTGCACTCTATCAGAGAGATGCCTCCTTTTGATGATAAGATCTTGATCACTTGGCAAGGTACTGTTTCCAGATTCTTCACTGTAAGTCCTTGAGATTTCTTTACTGTAAGTTCATTTCACACTTCCTCCCAACTCCTCTTACCCCCCTTGAGTGTGAGCTGCCTTTAATGACTTGCCTCCCAAGAACAGAAACGAGGTTCTGTAGAACAAGGTTCTATTTTAACTCCAAAATAAAAGTTAATAAACAAAATAAGAAGGTACTCTTATTAGCCCCCAAAGCCAGTGAAAAGCTTTGTTCAACTCTGTTCGTGAAGCCTTGAGAGGCCTTGCCTGTGGCTGCCATGGCTGTCCTCAGGCCATGGGTTCTCAGCTAGAAGGAGAGGTTAGAGCAGCTGGGTTTCACCTCTCCATGGGACTTGTATACATAAATTATTTGGAATGCATTTGTGTGGGAGATTTCTTTCCTCATCTACTTATTCAATCACTTATTTACATCAGCAAGGCTTTGTGGACATTAATAGAATATATTGGATTATAATTGGACAGCATGTTCTTCATTGTAGTCTTCAAATTATTCCGATTTTGGCCATTGGGAACTCTTTGATATTGACTTTGGTGTCTCTGATGCAGCTCTGTCATTTTGTTTGCTAATTATTTCCTTATTTCTGGCAAAGATGAGGTCTGCTTTTCTATGTGCTATACTGTAGGACATGATGCCACAGATGAAGTCATTTATAGTGACTAGAAACTCATGGTTCATGGTTCTGGAGGATAGGAAGTTCAGATGAAGGTATGAGTTCATGGTCAAGGCCTTCTTGCTGCTTCATTTCATATGAGAGAGAGAGAGAGAGAGAGAGAGAGAGAGAGAGAGAGAGAGAGAGAGAGAGAGAGAGAGAAGAGAAAGCGGACAAATTCTTTCATGATGGCATGGCTCTCATCTATGAGGTGGAGCCTTCATGGATTAATTACTTCCCCAAAGCCTTTCCTGTTCCTAATGTTACTATGACAATTAAATTTTCACATGCATTTGAAGAGGACAAGCATTCAAACTGTAGCAAGGTCCTAGAGCACTTATTAAGCATCATTGTTCTTGGATGACCTGAGATCTACTGTTCTTGTCAAACCTATGATACATTTCTCCAGCATTACAAAGATAGGCTTCAAAATGTCCACATTTAGTTGAAACATCTGTAATATTTTCTGTATTAAGGGAGAGCAAGTTCATCGAGTTTTCATAAAGTATGTCTTTCTGAACAATTATGGTCTTAATTATTAAATGTCTGCTGAATACTTCAATAGTCCAGCTTGGGGCAAATGATACGTTCGGTGCCCATGGTGGCAGCTCGATGCTCAGGGCTTCCAATGGTGCTGAGCAGTCCTTTTTAACACTTACTTTTCTTTTATGTTAAGAGCCCCAGAGAGTCTACAGAAATTGATTTTTGAGACATTCTCAAATTTTGCCCTGGAACAGGGAGGCCAAGGTGAATAAGATCAGTATCGGCACAGGCTCTTTACTGGCTACAGTCTCATCGAAGTGTTCATTAGCCTCGGTTGGGTCATCATCATGTGCAGCTGACCTTTCATCCTACCCCTCAGGTCAAGTGTGCTTACTTCAGACCCAGTAGTTTCAAGTCTTTAAATGCTGTGCTTTATTTTTGTTATTTTGGCCTGACAAGGTATCTTCTTAAAAGTTAAATCCTGCTACCTCAGTTGTTTTCTCTCTTTATTAAGCAGCTCAGTATAAATTGAAGCATTGATAGGAAATAAGTCTGAGGACAGAAAAAATAAAAACCTTTTATGCACTAGAGTGGAAACAGCACATCAAGAACGTTCTTTTTAACATACAAGCTTTTCTGCAGCACTGGAAGGGAACTTCAGCTGTGGAAGACAGAAGAAAACTCTTCTAAGTGATGCTATTGCAGTGCTTAATGAGACCCAACTCAACGCCTGGATTCGTGTGCACTTTGGCTTGCCATTTGTCTCAGGAATGACAGTGATATACCGATCTAGAAAGCCGCAGGGTAGAACCAGGAGTCTCCTGCACTTCCTGCTAGGGAGACAATGCCCAGCTTCCTGGGTATGGCTTTGACTTGAACAAGAAGACCAGGTGATTGTTTGTAAAGAATTGTCTTTATCCCCTTGAGTCACATTAAACTTCTTTGGACGGAAGAGTGATTTTCCCCTTCAACTACTGCAGCCATGTCCCACAGAGGCCCCTGTCTGATGCAATCGCCGCATGGCTCCTGAGAGTATTTCTCTAGCTACCTCCACCTCAACTGTTCTTTAGCAGCTGCTCCAACAGCAACGACTAGACCTTGTCACCAACTGGAGTTGCTCTGTTTTTGAAATCCTGAACTCTGAAATTCTCCTTTCTGACCACAACCTCTGATCTTTCTGTCAGTCCTCAGCCTTTCATGCCCTTGAAACATATCCTTTGGTCTCGTTGGGACTCCCTGTCTCTTGACCTTTCCTTGTGTTAGCAGTGTGCCACTTCCTCCTAGCTTCGTTCCTCTTCTGCCTTGTTGGAGCATCCATTTCAACTACACTCTCAAAGCACTCCTTCCCCACTCCATTCTTTCTTGTTTTATGTGTTTTTCTGATACGTAGCTAATGGACTAACTCTCCTCTCTCCCTCCCTCCCTCCCTCCCTCCCTCCTTTTCTTCCTCTCTCTCTTTCTGTCTATGTCTGGTCCTGGGTATTTTAAGGACCACAGAAGAAGTGAGAACAAACTACATCATTAAGAATCTGTGATTCGCAACCTCTCTAAGGCTGCTGATGTTGTTCTGTGATTTATGTCGTGTTTTATGCTGTTCCCTCTTTGCTCTTATTGGCCACTTCACTTCACAAACCCTCTAGAGTCCTCACCCATCAACTACTCTCTTTTTCTCTTGGACTGACACCTTATGAATAAAAATAGTTTCCTTTATGAAAGACCCTCCCCCCAATTCTGCCTTGTTTGGGCTCCTGTTTTAGTCTTAAGTGTGTGTCTCTGTCCCTTCTGGGGTCAAGGTCATGTCTGTTCCCCCACTCATCTCCTCAGTATATTTTCTTCAATCTCTTCCTGACCTGGCGTCTCTCTCTTGCCTGGCTCCTATGTCCCAATGTTCCAAGTTTCACCCCATCTCCTCCTTTCACACCACACTCTCCCACTGAATAAAAACCACTCCTGTGGACTCAGCTGCCATCTATCGGCACATTCCCTCAAGAGGCCACGTCATTGTCTGTATGCTTTCCGGAGGAACTACATATCCAGTTCTTCAAGTTCAGTATTCCCAAGATCCAATTATAATTTCCTAAAGCTTTTCTTGGGATTCTCTCATCTCTATTAAGAATATTTACCTAGGTAATCAATTAGAAATTTCAATCATTTTTTAAATTTTCTTCTTTATCTCTTTCACATACAATCAATAGAGTCAATCTTGGAAATGTTTCCTAAAAACTGAATGACCCACTTTACACCGATCTCTTCATTTGACATCTTAGTTCAATTTGTTATTCAATTTTGTTTGGATGAATTCAGGAAGGCCTAGCTGACCCTGGCCTTTTCTGTAGTCTATTCCACTTATAAAATGACAGGTTTAATAACAAAATTCTCCTGAACAAAGTCCTCTGTTGACTTCCACAGAGTACATGAAAGTCAGATCCCAGATCCAAATTCCTTAGTGTGGTTGTGACCTTTCTACAATCTACCTATCCAGGCTCATTTTTTCCTTTTTTCTTTTAACCTGGCACCCGCCCCCCCCCCAAACACATATACAAAACTACTCACTAACTACTTTTTGAATACAATTTCATCTCCTAGAATATCTTTGTAACCTCTTTCTAGCCAATTCCTATTCATCCCCCCAGTGTGTGCTTCAATACCCCCCTTTAAGAGGTTCTTATCTTTTGATTTCTTTTCCTAACTTGATCATCACTTCATCCAACTTTCTATTAAAGTGTGTATCATTGTACTGGAGACTGTTCCATACAATCTTAGTCTGTTCCACAAGGCTGGAGCTTTCCTGACACCACGAGTTGAGTCTTAGCTGTTTTAGCCCTTGCAGCCACCACAGAGATTTACATGGGGTACATCTTCAGACACGTATCTTGAAAGAGCGGTGCCTACTGGGATGAAATCTGATGATGTTTGGCCTCAGTTTTCCTCTGGAAGAGGAGTGGGTCTCAAAGAGTCTTCAGAGGGTTCCGAAGCCCACTACATCTCTTGCTTTGTGGCGCCTAAGAGTTAGCTATGGGATGTCTAGGTGGGGCTTCTATAAGAAGTATGAAAGTCCTCTGGGAAAACAAGGAAAAGGTGAAGCAAGCAAGGACGCCACGGTGAAGACTCACTAAGGAAGGGACAATGGGTAGGATGGGGAGGCAGTTCCTACCAACCCCCAGCCTTCAGAATCTCACTGTCACATGCTCATGCTGCTGGGTTTGTTCCACAGGCTGTGTAGACCACTGACTTCCACCTTCAGCAAGCGTGTGGTCATGCCAATTGAAAGCACAGATACACAAGATTGGGATTACAATGATGCTTGTGTGTTTTGTGATACCTTAGATGAGAAAAACCAGGATAGACAGGCAGCCTCTTCAGCCAGAGCATCTGCTGACAAATATGCTCCTTTTTGTAAGTTACAAAAATCTTGCCTTTGGTTTGAATAATGGCAGCTCCATTTCAGGCTCCACTGGCCACTGCCCAACCCAGGTCTGTGCAAGGCAAAAGATCTACTGTCCTATGGAGACACACTGCTCCCAGATTTCCTCCTTAGCCCTCAAGAAGACTTTCAGAGAGCGTGGGTACCAGGATGCTCAGATGTGCTATATAGAGCATGGAGCAGAGGCTGGTCTCCACAGTACTGATGACATCATGGTGTAGAGCTGATCAACTCATGCAGGGGGCCTTGTGAGCTTGCTTCAGTTTTTCTTGGTTTTCTCTTTCCTATTTCTGAAATTGAGATTCGAGGTTTTGGTTCTGGGCTAGCTTCTTGTGCTAGAAGGAAGGATACTGGTACTGGAAACAGCCTCTAGTGATTTTCTATGCTTCTTTCATGCGCTGTGTTGGACTTCCTGGGACCCAGCCATGGCTGCGGTGACATTGGGCTGTGGCTTTTGCTCAGCTGTCCACCTGCTGTGAGGGACACAGTACTCTATGGCCTGCTGCCTGGGCAGGGATCTGGCAAGTAGGACAAAAACAGCCAGGGGCATGCAGGCCTTCAGTGGACTGAGCTATCCTCCCAGGCTGCCGGGTCTCTGTTCCTTTCCTTTTCATAGTTCATCTCTCTTTTTTCTTCACTTCATTCCCAGGTGGGCCAGCTGGGAGTCAGCGGAGGGAAAAAGTAATTGAAGTGCTTAAGAGGAATTGTTTGGGGGAGGAGAAGTCAGGGTCAAAAGGAGAACAATTAAGAAGCGATGTGATACAACTGTGTGCAGAAGAATTTAGTATAAATACAATGATCAATTCCCTAATAATTAGGTCTCTTAGACGGCAGATAGTTCCCCAAGAGGCAGTGGTGGGACCCCCACTGCTTGGTCATTTCTAATTAGACTCGAGAAACACTTACAGAAGATGCTGCAGAGAAAACTCTCCTGGGGGGTGTGTGTGACCATGTGACCCAGGGGGCGTCACATCTCTCATGTCTAGGATCCATTGATGAGCACATAATTCACCGCTCAGTTAGGCAGCCAAAGTTTCAGGGGCTTATTGGTTTCTTACCTCACCTGTGCCCCCCTTTAAATTGACCAGATCTATTATCTTCAAAGGGAAGAATTCAGAGCAGGCAGTGACCTAGGCCAGGGCAGATTTCTGCCTCATCTGAACAAAATAAGTTTAAATTCTATCCGAGTCTTCATCCGCTTTGCACAGGGATGGGCCCCTAACAATTTAGCCCCTGATCTTCCCTCTGCCTATGGATCTGGAGAACTCTTAGGTATTTTATTTAGATATATTCTTAAGCAGCAGCCGCTCAGCAATCAAATGCTTTCCCAAGAGTCCGTACAGCATAAGCTTCTATGGCTTTCCCCATCTGTAATGAGGCACCCATAAAAATAGTTACTACATTTGGGGTGAGGGTTAAATAAAGTAATATTTGGAATTTAGGGCTCTTCCTGTCAAGTGCTCCAGATGAATACCATTGAGGTAGTAGGTGGTCATTGTTATGACTACATTCCAGTTTCTGTTGCGGAACTGATTCTCTGTAAATACTGGTTGTTAGCGATCTACACACCAAATGCTGATAGAAATGGGATGATGCTTTTGAGGGTAGTTTTTTTTACTTGAGTTTCATTGAATCTTTCTTGAATCTTTACTGGGAGCAAGAGAAGAGATGATCTCTGTACTGGAAGGGTTAATGGTTGTGTGAGGTAGGGCGGGAAAGGGTGATATACATGATTTGTTTGGGGCAGTAAAAGGCAAGGACACAAATATTTCTCCTATAATTGTTTCCAAGTGGCATGAGAGCTCCTCTCCTGTGGGAATCCCAAAGATTGGGTGATCTCATCTGATTAGGGGCAGCTATAGGTTAAGAAGAAAATGTCCTGAAGGATGTAAATGGTGGCAAAAGGCATGCTTTTCTAGCTGTATGATTCAAGGGAGGAGCGCGTGCCTGGGCGGTGAGGGCATTGAAGAGGGTGAAGATGCGGTGGAGAGAACTCACACTGCTTCTGGTGCGACTAGGGTGAAGGGAAGGCTTGTGAGGAAGGAAAGTCAGGAATTGCTCTGCTTCCAGAAGGCTGTCCCTCAGGCACGTGGAGGGAGTAGAGCTGGTCATGGAGGGGTTCTACATGTGGCTGGGAGTGAGCTCTGCCACCTCGTTTTCCAGTCATGGGTTCTTCTCCAAGAGTCCCACTCTGTTCCATGACAGGACCTAGCTGGAGTGTCCAGGGTCACCTCTCTCATGGTCTGGCCCTCTTAGATTAGGTGTTTTTCTCTTTCCCTCAGGCTTTGTGGAGGTGCCCTGGCAGGATGGTACTAGGATTTATGGAAATGATGCCCATCCTTCCAATCTCTTTAGCTTTTCTCAGCTAAGGCATCAGAATTTGTATCCTATAAGAACTGTACCCCAATGTTACTATTTGAGAAAAACTGGACATTTTTTGTGTCTAGCAGAAGAAAATAAAGAACGGTTTTATGTTCTTAGAGAGGGGAGATAGCCAAAAATATTTTCCTCAGAAGGACAGAAGGGAAGAAGGGAGGGAAAGCAGGACGTAATTATTGGTCATCATCTGCTTCATCAGCAGATATGTCGCCATGCACAGACGTTTTTATTCTCCAGTCCGCTTCACCGTAACTCTGCAAAGTCATGATTTTACTTATATTAAAGATAAAACAGCAAGACGTTTCTAGGTGAATCTCCTGACTGTAAATTACAGACCGTACTTCCTGCTTCAAGTCCATCTTCCACCAGAGAAGATGTCCAGACACATCAGAGAATACAATCCCATCTGAACCTGGCTTAGCTTCTCTCTTGTACCCACTTTGATCTTAATCAGGGCAGCGGCTCTGATGTGATGTGCCCCCGAGGGTGATGAGCATCAGGCAACCTCGTTCCAGGGGTCGTGGTAGGCAGCACAGTCTCAGGGCTCGGCACCGTGTGCCGGCTTCCTCTTCTCTCCACCTGGAAAACTTGCTTCCTTCACTTACATTCCTGCTGCTGCAGGTTTATGTAGTGGGGAGACACACCAGAGTGCCCAGCTGGAGCATCTCTCCCCGCTGCTCTACACAGACACCTGGGCCTCCATGGACAGCCTATAGATTGCTGAGGGGAGTGAGGTGGCACCCTCCTCTCTCCTGGGAGTCTACGTGTGTATGTCAGCTGTAAGGGGTATGGCTCTAGACGTCCTCCAGTAGACGTGTCTCATTGGCTTCCCTCGGCGACCACTTCAGCTTGGAGGAGAATCTAAAGGCTGTTGCTTGTTCCTTGTGTGACATTTGCTTTCTCATTTTTTTGAATTACAAGGTTTTTCCCACTGGTTATGCCCCTCCCCACCCCCCACTTTGCTGAGGACAGAAATGTTCTTGAATTCTCCATTGGGTGTTCTGGAATCCCACTGGTTACCATAGCTGTCTCTCCCTTACCCTGAAAGAATTGAATACCTTCCCTTCCTCCTTACTTTCTTAACTGGGTGACTCGCAAGATTCCTCCCACCTACAAAGATTTGACAAGGCTCTGGTCCTCTCCTCTCCTCTGTGGAAGAATTGTTTTTTTTGTCTTCTTTTTTTTTTTTTTTTGGCTGAACAGGAGGCTTGCTGGGTGGGGGGGAGTGGAAGGTTCTGGTGCTAATTGAGGCCATGCGTTTTGTACTTGGGTGCCGGCTGGTGAGGCAGATTTAGAGGACTATCGGGAATCTTAGATTAAATACCATTAAAGCCAACTTCTTATACCCCTGCTGTTCAGCATGCATGCAGGGAGAACGGAGATCGGATGTTCAGGATTCTTGTTTGAGAAAACCATATGGAAAAACCACACAGCAGTAAGTCTATAATCAGGGCTTACAACATGCGGCCCACTGGGTGCCAGGAGTGCTGCTTCTCCGCCTCCAGAAGGTACAGGGGATTTGGTTCTCTGATGAGGAAACTGAACCCAAGAAAGGAGGTCTTATTTCCACCGGGAGAGAAGCAGCTTTCCTCCCACGGTGCTCTGCAGTGGTAGAGTTCTTACTCACTGTTTTCTAGAGTTATTAAAACTCATCCGCAAAGTGCCTTCAGATTTGTTCACAAGCCTTCTGGGAACAGATAGAGAACCTATGCTCTCCCTTCAGCAGGGGACAAGGC